>NC_090265.1:1163934530-1164534530 GCF_040414725.1 Anabrus simplex
CGTTCACTCGCACATAGCATCATGCTCACTGATTCACTTTCCCTGTGCTGCGCGCTCTTCTCTAGGGGCTCGGCTCGATGGCCGGCTTGCCAAGTGGGCAGCGGCTGCACTGGTATATGCTTGCCAGTGGCTACTGACGGGGTGGTTATGGGAGTTGTCCTGGTGGTGGTGGTGGTGGTGGTGGTGGTGGTGGATGTATTAGTGGTGTAGGTGAGCGCAAAGTACTGCGCGCCGCTCCCCGTTACGTAAGCGTCCTGCGTCTGGTTTACTTGCAGAGAATCAGGGGTACACTCTGTTCTCTGCTCCTCTGACGCATTTCGCCCCACTGCTCACGGGGGGCACGCTGTGATGAGTCGCCACCGCTCCCCGCTCGGCCGGGTCCCTGGCCGTAGCGGGGGCCGTTAGTGATGAGCTGCGCGCTTGTGGACACCCATCCAAGCACTGACCAAGGCCTATGTTGCTCAGCTGCGGTGTTAGCACCGTAGAGCACAACATGGTATGGCCGTTGGCGGCCTGGGTAGGGCTCCCTGAAGGCAGGAAACGGAGAATAGTCCTTAAAGGTGCCATTGTGTGGTGATATGGGGCTGATCAGCCCCACCCTACTGGGAGTGGTTGGTGGGGGAGGGGTGCGCTGTGAGAACAGCGCTGTACCCTCCGCTGATGGACTGACGGCCGTACAGTGGGCAGGGAGCCATGATAACGGCATCTCCTCACTCTCCGTTAGCTCTTGAAGTTCGTCGTATTTGTCTGTTGTAACCGCAGACTCGCTGACATATTGCTCCTTCCTAAGCGCATTTTTGCTATTTTGGTGATTACGAGTCTGGCGCCGTGTGTTTCTGTGTGGGGACATTCGAAAACGAGCTAGTGGACGCGGGATGATCCGTTGTTAAGCGGGTCTCTGGCCCACAGATTCCCTATCTAACCCTAGGTACCGAGAAGCTGTAACCGGCTTGAACAGGTAGTGTAATCTGTCGAAGGTCTCAGAAGGTCTTGGTGAGAGGAGAGGGACAGCGGAGCAATAAGCACATACGTGTTCTCGCTAGCACAGTCGAACTCGTCCTCGACTTTATGGCTTTTTTTTGGCTTTACGGGGGGCCCCCGTAGCCCGCTCCCCCGCCGTGACCATCGACTCAATCTACATGGCCTCCGACATGCTATTAATTTCTAAGAAGAAAGAGATAGCAGGGAAGAGTGGGAAGTGATACAAGGAGTATCTGCCGGTTTCCGAGTTAGACTCGCTACCACGGCAAGAGTTTGTGTTTGGTAAGGTGGTGTTGAAGTGTGGTATTGAAGGGTCAGGGAAAAACCACATAGGCAGAAAAGAGAGAGAGCCTACGTGTAAAACCTGACAGCTTTTGATAGCACATGCAAGGATGTGGGCTGGAAAGTCCAGAGGTTGTGTTAGTTAGGAAGACGTGTCATGCAATCATAACCATTTCCTTGCCATTGTTTGTTACTATGGGGATCAGTCCATCTTGTCACTGCCGGGACGGCTCGGGTCCACTAGCGTCTGGGCTCTGGGCCACAGGATCGTCCCTTTGCCCAGCAGCCAGTGGTCCCTGGTGCCAAGTCTCCGTTTGGAGAGGGGGATTAAGAGCCAAGCCTTACTTGGTACAAGGGGCTGTCTTCTTCTTCCTCCTGGCGAAGTCCCTCTATGCGGTGTTGTTGGAACACACTTGTCACTGCAGATCTGCAACTATGCTAGGGTTATTAGAACAATAAATATATATTTACAGGTGCTCCTTGGAGTGCCGGCTTGCTTGCCTGCGCTCACGTCCAGTGCACTACCTAAGTAATAGAAAAATGACACGAAATAGCAACTATGTTATTACTGCTGTCTTCGTTATAGGGCGCGGGCTGATGTTCCGCTCCCGTGTCTCTTTCGGGGGGCGGAGGTGGTTGGTTCGTCCTTGGCCGTCTGGCTGAGTTGCCATCGTCTTCTTCTCGTGTTGTGTTGCTTATCAGTCTTTCCTCGCCTGGTCCCTGGGTTAAAGACAGCTGTAATCATGGGAGCATATTTACATATTTACATATTTACATATTTACATAGGTACATGTTGTCTGCAGTGTGTGGTTTAAGTTGTGTCTAGGTGTCAGCTTGGGGAGAAGCCAGCTATCGGCTCTTCGTCCCCCCAACCCTGTGACTGAACAAAATGTGTTTCGGTGTGGGATATTTTTTGTAAAGGTCGACGTCGTAGCGTCCGATACCGTTTATTAACGGGTTGATCTTATTACCCCATGACTTTGTGTACATTCTTAGTGTTTGTTTTCGTATATGGCGCCTAATCGAGCTGACTTCAGCAATATCGCGTAGTTGGCGTATTGGTGTGTCGAAAGGGAGTCTGGCCGCTGCTCGAATGCATTTATTTTGTATTCGTTCTAGCGCATCCAGGTTCGTCTTTGCAGTGAACCCCCATGCTGGGGCTGCGTACATGATTATTGGCCTAATTAAGGCCTTATACATATTTAAGGCTACGTTTGTGTTTATACTGGACTTTTTGTTCAGTATAGGTTATAGCTGGCTGAGTCTAATCTGAGGCTTTCCTTTGGATATCTTTGATGTGGTATAGCATGGTGAGCTTTCGGTCTAGGACTACTCCTAGGTATTTGGCTTTTTCATGCCATGTTATATCCTGATTGTAAAGCTTTAGCGGTTTAATGTTGGCTGGTCTGCGTGTGCGTCTGTTCTTCGTAGTGAACAGCACAGCTTGGCACTTGTCAACATTGACCTTGATGCACCATTTCGTTAGCCATGGCTCGAGAGTTCTTAGCGCTACTTGGAGCCTCTTCCGAGCGCACGCTAGTTGTGGGTGTTGGACTGTGATAGCAGTGTCATCAGCGTAGAGGTATGTGGTAGTTAGTTCCGTAGTGGGCATGTCATTTGTATATAGGACGAAGAGGATTGGGCCGATAAGTGACCCTTGGGCTACGCCCGCTCTAATCCTTCGCGTGCTGGACAGCGTGTTGTGTACGTCTACTTGCAACTCTCAGCCCTCCAGATAGGATTTTATTAGCCTTGTATAGCCTGGGTGGAATTCGAGGTCAATTAGCTTCGCTAGTAGGCCTTCGTGCCAGACTTTGTCAAATGCTTTCTGGATATCAAGGAAAACCGAACCTGTGTCCCTTCGTTTATTGAAACCTATGGTCGCTTTGTCTATGAATCGCGTGAGCATTTGTGGGGCTAAGTGCCCGTTCCTGAAGCCAAATTGCTCGTTGCGAATTATTCCTCTTTTCTTGATATGCCCTATTAACCTTTTTAGTAGTATTTTCTCAAATACTTTACTGAGGGCGTCTAAGAGGCTGATAGGCCTATAATTATTTGGGTCTGACTTGGCTTTGCCTGGTTTTCCAAATACGAGTATTCTAGCCCTTTTCCATTGTTCAGGGTAGTATTGGAGTCTGAACATTGCATTGAAGATGCTGGTAAGTAGTGTTAGGGCTTTGTGTGTTAATTTCTTAATTATAATATTCTGTATCTCGTCTGGGCCAGGCGCCTTCTTGGGGTTAAGATGACTTATAATCCATTTAATTTCGTGTATATTTGTCCTCGTAACCTCCGGCTTAGGTGCGTTTTCGAGGAACTCAGCTACCTTTGCCTCGGTTTGCCTGGTGAAGGCAGGGTCAGATGGTATTTCGTTCGGAGTGAATGCCACTTCGTTCGAGTCCGCTATGACTTCCGTTTTATCACTGTTCTCATATACCGGGCCATTTGGTCCCTTAATAGTAGGGATGCTGTGTGTTTCAAGAGTGAAGTGTCTCGCTAGGTTCCACACAGGCCTGGTGTTTGTGTCGAATAGACGGAGTTTATTGTTCCATTCTCGCGACCTACATTCCTGTAGTTTGGTTTGTATTTCGGTATTGCGTTCATTTTTCACAATTCTGTCGTAGCCTCTATGGTGTCGTGCCCAGTTGCGTCTGTGGCTGTTGCGCTTGCGTATTAATTCCTTAATGTGGGCTGGAATTTCGAATTGTGGGTATTCTTTTTGTTTGCTTTCCGGTATGCTCGTTGCTGCGGCTGCCTGGATTGCTTCTACTAGGGTTTTGACTGCTTCGTCAATTTGGGCTGTGCTGTCTAATAGCATACCCTCACTTCCCTGTAGGAGTGTGTCTAGCTTGTGTTCGAATTTGCCCCACTTGGCTGCTTTATAGTTGAGCCTACGCTTGGGGTTGTTTTCATATTCCTATGGGTTCGCATCTAGTGTAAATATCACTGGTTGGTGCCTCGACCCAAGGTCGTTCACTACCGTTATGCTATGCCTTTGACGAATATGTCGCAGTAGGGCTATGTCTAGTATATCGTCGACCTGATCGTTTGGCGTTAGGAACGTGGGTTCGCTGGGGGCTGTTACCACATAGTCCTGGGATAGCATGTGGTTGTACAGCTTTGTGCCTTCTGAGTTAGGTTTCAGGCATCCCCAGCTGGCGTGTTTCGAATTTAGGTCTCCGCCTAGGATCGTGTTTCGATTTAGCCTTAGTACTGCGTCTATATCTTGTGTGTTCAGGCTTTTCGGTCTGGAGTATGCCGCTATGACATTTATGAGTGTTCCTCGGACTGGCATGGCAATTCCACATGCCTCCAGTTCGACCAGCTCTGGTATGTCCACCTCCATATGTTTGATGTCCTTTCTTACCAGAACTGCCACCCCTCCAACTCCGTTGGCCTTATCGCTTCTGTGTATTTTGTAGCCTCTAATGTTGAACTTCTTCCCCGGTGGGAGGAACGTTTCTGTTAGGAGTGGTACATGAATAGTGTTCGCAACTAGGAAGGGTTCGAGTTCGTATTTCCTGGACCTGACGCCCTGGCAGTTCCATATTAGTACTCGAAGCCCTTGCGTGTTATTGTTATCGTTGTTATTATTGTTATTATTATTGTTATTATTCTCGTTGAGTTGTTCAGCCATCTTGGGTTAGGAGTTCGTAAATTGTATTCGCCAGGTCCTTCAGCCAGGGGAAGGGCAGCAGTTTGGCTATCATAACTGCAGAGGTTATGATTGCAGTTAGGTTCAAGTTCGGGAAGATGGTTTTCAGGATTTCCTCTATCCTTTCCTTGAATGTTCTCCCTGCCGTGTCCCCTTCGGGCTGTTGTACCCGGCTTGGTGATTTGTGTGTATGTGGTGAGATGGGTCTGCTCGTTGTGGTGTTGGGGCGGGCAGTGGGGGCGGTGCCTCGGATGCTAGTTTTTTCGGCAGGTTTTCTGCGGGGGTGGAGCTGGCCCGGAGGGGGGCCCTGGGGCAGCTCGGGGGCAGCGTGCGTGGGCTTAACCTGCGTTGTAGTTATTGGGGGTAGGGCCTTCTTCTTTGGGTAGTTCCTGGAGGTCTTACTTTGGTCGGAGGTGGGGGGTGCTTGGGCTGAGGGCCCAGGATTGTGTGTACCCTCCGTCCTTGGGGGTTGCAAGTTAATTTTCCCTCCACCTGAAGGGTCTAATTTGCCTGAGTGGCCTTGTTTACGGCCCTTTGAGCCTGAAGGGCTTGGAGGACCTGAAGGGTCCTTTTTACCTGAGGGGCATGTTTTCTGCTTGCATGAAGCGCCTGTGCCTGATGGGCCTGCTTGGGCTTTAGGGTTGCCACGCTTGTCTCCCTTTGGCCCTTTGCCTTGGTAAGCGGCTTCGTAGTCCCTGCGGCTGGGACATTCTCTATAATTAGCCGCGTGTTTCCCCCCGCAGTTTGCGCACTGAGAGTACGCGGGGTCGCTGCCGTGGGGGCAGTCGCGAGACAGGTGGGAGGCGGCGCATCTGCGGCATCTGGGATCTAGCCGGCAGGCCGCTCCTGAGTGCCCATGCCTCTGACATACTCCACATTGGGGGCCAGTGGCTGGGAGGCGGTACGGCTCGACTGTCACCAGCATATTCGCCAGCATCCGCATTCTCCTCAGACTGTCTGCTCCTGGGGTGTCCGCCACGGCAACTAGGGAGAGACAGCCTTTGGCTGGTCTGTTTCCTGTTCGCATCCGGTGCACTGTAAGAGCGTTGATACCCTGGGCTTGCATGGCTAGCCCGATATCTCCTGGCTCGTATGTGTTGTTGGGCGTTCTCACTACGAATCGTTTTACTGTAACGTTGGGCAATATCTTTACAAATGTGATATTAAGCCTCCTCAGCACGTGTATAGCGATTTCATAGCTTTCGAAGCTAGACATGTGTAGCCGGACTGCTTCGTGCGCATTAAATCTCGGCTTAGAGAAATAGTAGTTTCTCTGCTCATGTTTCAGCTCTTTGAGAAGCTCCATTTCAATCTGCTTGATGTTGTTTGTGTATACCGTAAGGGGTGGGGGTTTAGACCCCTTACGAGTGGCTGGTTGAGGTGATTCCTGATATGTCTGCCTCGTGTTTGTGTTTGGTGGTGGCATAGACGTGTCGTTTGTAGTGTCCGTGGAGCTATCGGCCTGGGTTCTCAGGTTTCGACCCCCACCTTTCTGAGCCTTGCGGCTCCGGGGCTGGGGTTCTTTCCCTTTCCCCTTCCCCCTCTTCCTCCCTTTGGCCTCCTTAAAACCGTCACCCTGATTTCCAGGCCGGGTGGCTGGGACCTCGGGTTCGGTCACCCCTAGATCGCGCTGCTCCTCTCCCTCCGAACTTTCAGAATCGGCCTCCTGGGATGAACTTGATAGGTCCATCACCAGTTTAGCCTCATCCGAGTCGGTGTCTGAGTTGCTGGATTGCTTGGGGGAGGGTTGGACTTTAGTCGGCGCTTTCCGCCGAGTCCGGTTCTTTTCCCCAACCTTCCTTCCCTGGGCGGCCGCCTCCCCGCTCGGGTCTGCAGGACTGGGTCCCTCTTTCCCGGCGTCTGGCAGTGCGACCACTAGGTTAGGTAGGAGGGGGTGGATTGCATTAGGGGGAGAGGTGCTCTCCGTGTGGTGTTTGGCCTCTTGGGCATTCGGGCCGGTCGGCGCGCCGCCCCCAGGTTTCGCCAGGTCGGTCGCTGGCTCTGCTATACAGCGTTCCGCGCGGGCCGGCACTGGTTGGACTGGTAGGTGCGAGCATAAGCTCCGGTTAGCTGTCAAGGGGGTGTTAGTGTTGGTGTCAGTGCTATGTATGCCTGTCATGTGTAGGATGTAGTGTTTCGTGAGTGAAACACTATCTGTCACGTTAATTCCCTGCTCTACGGGGTCAGTGTCCGGAGCGAGGGTCGTTTGTGACCGGTTGGGGCCGCGCGTGACAAAGCTACATGTGCCAGCCTTAAGAAAGTCTGGCTTAACATTCCTGCCAGCGGCCATTGCTGTGGGGCTGCCCTCAAACTGTAGCCACGGATATGTGGTGTTGAAGTTGAGGCGCTGTGAGTACAGCGTCGCCACAGTCGAGTAGAGACGTGGGGGGGTCTCATTCTCCGCCGTAGGTTTGGAGCCAGCCGGTTGGTCAGAGCGCTGTGATGACAGCGTCTCTTCCCTCTCGGTCTCCTCTGGACGTTCTAGTTGCTCGGCGATTGTGTCTGTAATGGTCCCAGGCTCGTCGACAAATTGCTCTTTCCGATGCGATTTATTGCTCTTTTGGGAATTACGAGCCTGGTTCCGTGTGTTTTGGTGTGGGGACATTCTAATACGAACTAGTGGGCGCGGGATTATCCGTTGTTAAGTGGGTCCCTGGTCCACAGATTCCCTATCTAACCCTAGGTACCGAGAAGCGGTAACCGGTTGGGGCAGGTAGTGTAGTCTCTCGAAGTCTGGAAGGTCTCGGTGAGAGGAGAGAGACAGCGGAGCGATAGGCACGTATATCCTCTCGCTAGCGCCGTCGAACTCGTCCTCTGCGACTTTATAGCCTGAATTGCCTTACTTTTATACCTGGAGCCGACGAAGCATCTCGAAACGTGGATATTATCCACCTCCATAATTCCCAAAGTATATGGTGCATTTGCTCGAGAATTTGATAATTTGCATCTGTTATGATAGCCTCTACGTTGGTGGTGCAAAGATAACAATATCTTAACTCCAAAAAGACATTACACATGCGTCGGAACATTACCATATATGGTCACGTCTTGCTACGTCAAGCCAGATCGGGGCGGCTACGTCACGGCAGTGCACGACAGCTGGTTCGGAGGGATGCCTATCTTCCACCTCGCGCGAAGTTTAACATTCATGCTTCAATCTTGTTTTCACATAGCTATGTTTCCGGTACAATGTGTTCTGGGTGATATCCGGCAGAAGATTAGCGTTACAAATATGTTGCAAAGTTTGGGCTGGGAAGACTTTGGAGAAAGAAGACGAGCTGCTCGATGAAGTGGTATGTTCTGAGCTGTCAGTCGAGAGGTAGCGTGGAGTGACATTAGTGGACGAATAAGTTTGAGCGATGTCTTTAAAAGTAAGAAAGATCACAATGTGAAGATAAAGTTGGAATTCAAGAGGGCACATTGCAGTGGCGGCTGGTGGTTTAAAAGTTCAGTGGTGCACAATTTTTACCAATGATATAATATGATTACAGGCTAATTTTCAAATCTAGATACATCAACAATACTTTTTATTATTAAACTCTTTTACCATACTGAAATGAAACACTTTGAGGTAGCCTAATTCCGGTATTGAAAAAATATCCTTTTATAATGTATCTGGTTTCGAAATTAAACGTCGCTTGGGCCTTCCCATTCGTTTCACCTCGGATTGTTCCTCCTCCTCGGCAGTCCTTTGCGGAAACGGCCTAAAGAATGCATCGAATTCATGATGTGGCAAAATACCACTAACAGATAAAACGCACAATAATAAAAGCACACATGCTGACACGAATGTTTACACAATGAAATCAATAAGCTATATAGCTTGTACGCATATAACAAAGCTCACGACTATACTGAAAGAAATGGCGGTGTTATTTCAAATTTAGAAACATTAGTTATATATCCAGCCACGGTCGACTTGATGCGTCGCGCTAGCCAGGACGAATAGCTCTAGCTAGCTCCTTACGGAGCGCAGTGAGGGATCCAATCGGCCATGATCCAGCAGATGAACTTCCATCCGGTGTCGCTAGATGACACTCCTGTTCTATAACAGGATCTCACATTGAGCAGCAACGGTCTCTAGCATAGAGTTAGTAAATAACTATATACTAATATACTAACTCTATGGACTTCGCTAGTAGTTGGTTACGTAGGAGCACGGCCGATTTGATGCGTCGCTCTAGGTAGCTCCTTACCTCAGCGAGGGATCTAGTCGGCCATGGTAGGAGGAGGCAGGTTGATAAACCTCCATTTAAGCAATGTATAAGTAGCCACGCCTATCTTTCCTTCACCCCGCGCACCCCTCTAGCAGCCCATAAGCACACTTCTAGCAGCCCCGCACACCCCTCGAGCAGCCCAAATTTTATCCTACCTCAGGTTGTCTTCCCGCTTCAAACTTTTCGGCTCCTGGAATGATCATCTAAGAGTACCGGCTTGTAAAGTACCCTGTAGTCAATATTTGCTCTTTCAAGCTCTTGAAAGTTTTGTCTTGTTGAATGAAAATACAGTAGTTGAGTAATCCAAATGATAAAACTTTATCTAAAATAAACATAAAAAGTTAATGGGGGTAGCGCAAACCTGCTACCTGGAGAAACCACCCCTGGCACATTGGGGGCAAATGTTCGTTTATAGGAAGGGGAGTTAGGGGCTGGAATAACTTACCAAGGGGGATGTTCAATATGTTTCCAATTTCTTTGAAATCATTTAAGAAAAGGCTAGGAAAACAACAGATAGGGAATCTGCCACCTGGGTGACTGCCCTAAATACAGATCAGTATTGATTGATTGATATGTGATGGTAGTACAAATTTATGAAACTTTGTGTCTAAGAAGTTTTGTCAAAATCTCAGTATGGCTTTATATCAGGAAAATCAACAATAAATTCACTGGATGATGTTATTAGTTATAAAAAAGAGTGATTTCGAGGAAGGAAATTATGTTAACGTTTCCGTATGTGAACGTAGTAGTGCCTGTCATTATGTACCACATGATAATCTATTTGATACATTAGCATATTATGGCAATTGTGGAAGTGAACGAAACATTTTAGGTCATATAAATGTATGGTCGAACCTAGTGTGTGGATTTAAATTTCTTGTCCTCTGAAGAATCTTTGTTGGATTGTGGGATGCCACAATGGTCTGTCCTTTGTCCGTTTCTCCTTCTGATCATGACGAATGACTCAGATGAAATTGTACCAACGAACACTGTCCTATATGCAGTCAACTCTACTTTTCTGAGCTCTTCTAAACATCTTGATGAACTATTGTTTTTGTCTGAACACACATTTGAAGAAGCTAAATCATGGCTTAAAATAAATGGCGTTCTCCTTAATAAAGGGCAATCTCAAAACCTAATTATTAAACTCAACAATCGAGAGAATTAATTGAAGATTGTTAAGCTTCTTGGGTCTCATCTGGACACAAAGGTGATATGGGAATACCACATAAGCTATGTTTGTGGCTGGCTATGACGAGTAGTCTACCTATTGCGACATTGAAGTACGTAGTGACTGAAGCATATGTGTGTTCTGCATTTTTTTTTAGCAAATCTGAGTATGGTCTAACGTTTTTTTGCAACAGTGCACATTAGGTGATATTTGAAAGTTGCAATAGAAAGCTGGCGTTCCCCCTTGCACTCACTCTAACTTACTATTCATTGAGCTGTCTATCTTAACATTAAGAAATTTATACCGGTACGTATATAATCCTCTCACATAATTATATGAAGAGTAAGCCCATTAATGATTTGTCAGTATGTCGTAAATGAAATGGCGTATGGCTTTTAGTGCCGGGAGTGTCCGAGGACATGTTCGGCTCGCCAGGTGCAGGTCTTTTGATTTGACACCCGTAGGTGTCCTGCGCGTCGTGATGAGGATGAAATGATGATGAAGACGACACATACATCCAGCCCTCGAGCAGGCGAAATTAACCAATGATGGTTAAAATTCCCGACCCTACCGGGAATCGAACCCGGGACTCCTCTGACCAAAGGCCAGCACGCTACCATATAGCCATGGAGCCGGACAGTATGTCGTAACACCATATATACCTATGGTACCAGGTCATCTCGATATGTCGTGGCGTAGGTTGAAGTAAACTCAAAAATATCACACGGTGTTAAGTATAACCATATATAATAAACTAGGTCAATAATTTCGTCAGCACCCGTTGAACGTTTTCAAACGGCGTCTTTATAAGTGTTTGTTGGTAAAGTCACGTACTCCATTGCCGATTGCATTGAAGAGGACTGGAGTGGTCTACACTAACTTCGAGTGTTAATTCATAGGTTTCTATATCTTCCTCCGTATTTGCTTAAATATAATGTAGCTATATCTTATTATTTAAATGCCCTATGTATTTCTGGATTCGTGGATGATACCTTAACATTTTTTGTTTTTTTCTGCTTTTATTTGATTGGCCACTCCGCATTGAACTGGATGACAAGCCTCTGCCAGGGGTTATCTGAATTCAAAGCCGAGATGCACTGACTGAGAGCGTGGATGGACAAAGGTATCACTGCACCGCTTATGAAAGTTTTTATAAACTATTATAATATTAATTTGTTGTTACACTCATATCTGTCAATTTACTTGCGTATACTTGTGTAGATTTTAGAGAGCATACATTTATATTGATACAGAAGTGTAGCCATTGGCATGTATGATATTTTGAGGTTTATATATTTTCATCATTGTAGTAAGCTCGTTTAGTTTATATGGATATTATCTGTATCTGTATATATTCATGTATTATGAGAAACGCTATTGCACTTACTCTTTAATGCCAAATAAATGTTTATAAATGTCTTAATACATGTTCGTCAAACTTTCTTATAGGCTGTTGTGTACTGCAAAAATGAAATGAAATCAAATGGTGTATGGCTTTTAGTGCCGGGAGTGTCCGAGGACATTTTCGCCTCGCCAGGTGCAGGTCTTTTGATTTGACTCCCGTAGGCGACCTGGGCGTCGTGATGAGGATGAAATGATGATGAAGACGACACGCACACCCAGTCCCCGTGCCAGATAAATTAACCAATTAAGGTTAAATTCCCGACCACGCCGGGAATCGAACCCGAGACCCCTGTGACCAAAGGCCAGCACGCTAACCATTTAGCCATGGAGCCGGACTGTACTGCACAATTAAACTTCTGTACGATATGGAATGTTACAACTCTTGAGATCTGTGTAATTTATAATATACATCGCTTTATAGATTTTTCTTTCCTATTGGCTATGTTAATTCATAGACTGACTCGTTGGTAATTATAAACTTATTTCTAATGTGGATGTCATTGGTAGGCATCATTTATTTCCTTAATTTTTTCATCGAATTGTGACTTTCCTATAGTGTGTGGCCGTTGTTCCACTAAATGTAGAGCTTTCGTCCCTTGTTTAGTAACGTAGGTATCTTTTTCGTTTTATTGATATGTCGTGCACTTATATGTAATTTATAACCTACACGTTTAACAGCGATTTATTGTTGGTTCCTGCTGACAATTATGCGATTTTTTCTGGATGAATCGATTTGTTCTGGGTGATTTCCACCAAAAGACTAGCGTCACGAAAATGTTGCGAAGTGTGTGCTTGGAAAACTTGAGAGAAAGGAGACGAGTTGCTCGACTAAGATGGTATGTTCCGAGCTGTCAGTGAAATGACATTAGTGGACGAATATGTTTAAGTGATGTTTTTAAAAGTAGGGTAGGTCACAGTATGAAGATATAGTTGGAAAGTAAGATATCAAATTGGGGCTAATATTCTTTGATGGGCATCGTGTTAGGGATTGAAATAATTTAAAAAGGTATATATTCAATAAATTTCCAAATTCTTTGCAATCATTTAGGAATAAGCTAGGAAAACAAGAGATAGGGAAGTGGCCACCTGGGCGATTGCCTTAAATGCAGATCGATGTTGATTGATTGATATGCGTTTATACTGTTCTACTGATTTCATAATGTATTCCTTATTTCTCGTTTACTTTATTAGTTATATTTTGTGGCTGTTGTCCTTAAATTTTGTTACCAACCAATCGCAAAATTTCCTGGCATCAATGTAGGGACTATTCGATTGTCGGCTCCTATATCTGCCTCCATTTACAATTAAAGCTACCTTTCATAGCTTCACTGGCGCTAATTTTTAACCTTTTGGCTAATTGTGGAACTAACTTAAGTATGGCGGACACGCGGAACGGTAAAAATACATGTAGCTTGTTTTGATGATAACAGGTTTACTTTGCCCGTGGAAATACTTTATTTGAGGTTTATGCATGTAAATTCTGCGTGAGTGATTTGTGGGTTAATTGTAATGAAGCACTTTCTTCCTTGTAATCATGGCTGTAATCGTGTGAAAATGTTGTGGTAAATTCCTCTGTTTGCGCTATTTACAAGCGGAGAAAAACAAAACTTTTGAAGTGACTTCTTTCTTTTTCAGGCACTAATCCCGCGTCGGAGAGGGACACTACAAATTCTTGTGACACTAAGGTTGGCCTTTTTTTTTTCAAAGTTCTGATATAATTCTCTTGAATGGTTCTGTCAATATTTAATATTAATGTTAAAGAGATTTGTGTTCATTGTAGGTGTTTTATTTTAAATGTAATTCACTCCGCATACGAGTTGATGTTATCTATTGCCGTTCTGTGTACTTTATTAGTCTAAGGAGCCAATTGACCTGGATTCTTATAAAAATGACATATGAAGGAAAAATATCTGCACACCATAACTTAGTTGTCAACGATGTAACTCTGACGGAGTTTTTACGCGTGTGTTCAGTGGAACTGTACTTGTACCTTAATTGGGTTAGAATATAACCCTGCAGTATGCATTTACCTTCCTTGAAACTATCAGTTACCGGGCGAGTTGGCCGTGCGGTTAGGGGCGCGCAGCTGTGAGGTTGCATCCGGGAGATAGTGGGTTCGAATCCCACTGTCGGCAGCCCTGAAGATGGTTTTCCTTAGTTTCCGATTTTCACACCAGGAAGGCCACGTCCGCTTCCTTCCCACTCCTAGCCCTTTCCTATTCCATCGTCGCCATAAGACCTATCTGTGTCAGTGCGACATAAAGCCACTGCCAAAAAAACTATCAGTTCATCGTTGATGAACTTTAGAGTGGAGTGGGTCGTCCTACCAAGATTGACTTATACTACGAGAGGGACAAGAGAAATTGAAATTCTGTTGAATGTAAAGTTCCTCGACATCCCAAAGTGTGATATTTTCAGTCACACTTTTCTGCATCGTAATAATAATAATTATTAATGAGAAATGCGCACAAGGTGCATAGCCTACAATTACAGTTACAAAGATGTACAGAAATTTATTAATGGCTGAATTCTCTTAGCACAGGATAGGACGTGCTTCTATCACACTTCCTGCCACACAATTCACAGATACATTCCACCTTTGGTAGTTTAAATACTTTAGTGGAATACACTCAGTGATGAAAGCCATGTGTTGCAATTCTAGTCACTAAGTGCCTCAGTTCATTGTTAGTGTTCATCCATTCTGTGGATGTCATGGACCTCAGTGGTGTAAAAATCCTCCCGTATTTGGCTCTTTTTGAACTTGAGCTTTGATTGTAGGTCATTGTAAGCTGTGGTAACGGGAAGGATCACTTGTAGTCGTTTCTTTTGTAAAGGACTCTTCTCTTACCATTTCATAGCACAGTTGTGATCAAGTTGTTTTTTATAAGCAGAGTAGTATTTTCATGTAGGCTAAATAGTTTTTATTTTTAAAAATATCTTTTGAGATTTCTTTTAGATATGTAAGGTCAGATCATTTCTATGCCATACCTGATTAGCCTATTGGCATTACTTTGGCATGAAAAAGTTGCATTGCAGTCTTTGATGACAATTTAACATCGCAATGTCATTCATTGCTATGACTGCAGCGGTCAGTCTGTCCTTGATATGATTAATGTATGTCATGCCTAAAGTTTCCTACGTTATCCCCAGATATTTAAAACTGTGGACAAGTCATACCAGTTCCTCTTCATCCTCATAGTAGATTCTTTAATTTATTGAAATTTTACTGTCTTTGTAGAACACAAGCTTGTTAATTATAAATTTGTTTTCCTCTGACCATTTTGCCTAGCCTGGTAAAGGTAATCTGTAGTTCTTCAATGTTTCTTGATGATGTCGCTGTATAATCGGGATACAAGTAGATTTTTGTTTCCTCATTTAGTCTCATTTTATCTATCAAATCTGTAATTACTATAGAGAACAAAATAGGGTTTAAAGGATCTCCCTGCTGAACACCATTCATCTGTACTATTGGGCTTTAGAGGGCGATGTTGTCATTGACAGTGACATCGTTACTGGTATAATTGAGAATATTTCTTAAATTGTTTAATAATGGTTTTTTTATGACCTATTGCTGTTTCCAGTTTGTACATCATTTTTCCCTTATCTATTAGGTCAAATGCTTTAGTGTAGTCCACAAAGATCATGTAGGGCCTACAATTTTCCCTTGTGGTATTGCAGTGCATGATCAGTATCATCCATTAGATTCTTTATAGCATGAACTTGGGTCTTCCTTTTCTGAAGGCAAACTGCTCATCTGGTAGAAGTTGATCAGCTGCCTGTGTCATTTTTACCATCAGTAGTTTTGTGAACAGTTTGTAAATATTGCTCTTCTGGGCAATTCCTTGGTACAAATCAAAATAACTAGCATTCCTTTTACCTTTATACAATAACTTTATCAGAGCATGTCTCCTGACATAGGTATGGAGTTCTTTCAACGCATTTATTAAACAGTGCAGTCCATGTTTTTAATGGTATATTGTGTGTACTTTTTATATGCTCATTATAAAACCCATCTAACCTTGCTGGTTTCTTATTTTTACTCTCTTTTATGATTTTTTTCTACTTTGATCTCAGTGAAAGGATTGAAAGGATCTGAATTTTTGTTCGAGGATTCATTTGTGTTGGCTAGTTTTATATTGTTCTTATTCAATACTTTCCTGAAATGTTTCTCCTCAATCTTCCACGTTAATGTCATGAGGGAGGCAGGGATTATGTGGTTTTAGGGTTGTGAAGGGGCACAATCTTGCTTCTTCTAAAAGTTTTCCCCCCTCCCCCTTTTCTTCAGTGTAGTTTCTTCTCTTTTCTTTTAGTAAATTTTATGAGATATCTTTTTATCCGCATATATTTGTAGATCCCTTTCTTCACGAGTATATTATCTTTCTTTGGATAGCATTGCTGTTGTCTTGCTTGAATACTGGGGATTATCTGACAAGCCCTTTTTACTACATTTTCTTAAATGTGTGAGTGAAATATAAATTTTTAAGGTATAATTGAAAGCTGTTACTGCTTAGGACAGACGTCATCACGTAGTTGCTCTAGGGAGCCGGTGTTACTTGCTCAGCTCGGGACGGCTGTTTGTCACGTGACAAGAGAGCAGCAGACAGGCGGGTTGCATACCGTGTCCGTACTATACCTTTGCGCCACTGGCCTGCAGTACGTACTACATCATGCACTTCCCCTACTTCTTCCCCTGCTTGCTCGCTAAGCTGCTCGTATTCCTCGAGAGCAGGGAGCAAACTGGCTCCGAAGGCATTTCGCTCTTGACTGATGATGCCTGGCTTAGGACATGATGTTGCCAATTTTTTTTTTTTTTTTTTGTCAGTTTGTGTGTTTTAACATAAGTCTAATGCCCAAGTTTAAAAATAGCATTTCTATGAATATTATTATTATTATTAAATGAAAAGCGCACAATGTGCAAAAACAGTTTTTGTACATATGGTCAACTATGCTAATGCCATTCTTATTATTGAGGTTGTCCTCATTTTGCAGTTTTGTGCATGGTATCTTTCACAATGATCGTTGCACAGGTTACATATACAGTCTTTGTTCGGCTGGTGGAAGTTTTTGGTTTGGCAGAATCTGTGGTGAAATCCACGAGTGTCGTAACGTGTAATTACGTGCCGTAGCTCGTAATTTGCTTGCTTCCATTCTTCCGTCATTATAGCGTGATTTATTAGCTTGTAGGCTACATGTTTTAAATATATGATATATTAATGTTAGAAGTGATATTTGTACATGTGGTAATAATTTTGTCACCGAGCTCGATAGCTGTAGTCGCTTAAGTGCGGCCAGTATCCAGTATTCGGGAGATAGTAGGTTCGAACCCCACTGTCGGCAGCCCTGAAAATGGTTTTCCGTGGTTTTCCATTTTCACACCAGGTAAATGCTGGGGCTGTACCTTAATTAAGGCCATGGCCGCTTCCTTCCCACTCCTAGCCCTTCCCTGTCCTGTCGTCGCCATAAGACCTATCTGTGTTGGTGCGACTTAAAGCAACTAGCAAAAAAATAAAAAAGTAAAATAAAAATAAAATAAGTTGTCCATCTACGGTACCAATGAAGGTGAAGGAAACACTTTAAAGCAATATCAACACCATTGAATAACTATAGGCTTGTAAGGCAAACTTCTAATTTAACATCAGAATGATGTTAAAACACTTGGACGGTGGGCTCATTTCAAGGAGTCATGAAGGTAAGGCCTAAATATGCAAAAGATATTCCAGCCTTTTTTACCACACTTTCTTAAATACAAAACCCAGACCAATATTTGGATGTCCATGGTGCTCCTCTTGGGGGATATAATTGCCAGTGGAGCATTTACTAGGTATTTTGTTATTTTTGTAGTGCCAGCTGGTTTCGTAAAGAATATATTGAATGCTCGGTAATACACCGTTCATGTGAAATGCCAGGTTAATTGATCTACTTTCAGCATTTATGCCAAGCAAAGTGAAGACATAAGGGGTTAGGCTTCTCTTTGGGTTTTTAAATTTATTTAGCATGATGAACTTGTAAAATATAATTAGCCGGACTGAGTGGCTCACACGATTGAGGTGCTGGCCTTCTGACCCCAACTTGGCAGGTTCGATCCTGGCTCAGCCCGGTGGTATTTGAAGGTGCTGAAATACTTCAATTTTATGTTGGTAGATTTACAGGCACGTTAAAGAACTACTGCGGGACAACATTTCGGCACCTCGGCGTCTCCGAAAAACCATCAAAAGTAGTTAGTATGATGTAAAAACAATAACATTATTAAGAAATATAACTAAACTCAGTAATTTTATGTCCATTTAACAGTGCTCGGAAAGGTCACTAGTAGACATCTGCATTGCTAATATATATTAGGCACTAGAAGCGAGAGATTCCAAGTGTCTTTAAGGTTTTCATTGGGCCGATGACCTTCGATGTTAGGCCCCTTTAAACAACAAGCATAAGGTTTTCATTAAGCACTTCATCAGGGCTGGCTACTTTGTTGTTCGTCAATGTGAAAATGGCATTTATCACTTCGTTTTTGGTTATTGGATCAGGTTTTGTGTCTATGATCTCTCTGTCCAGGTACGCTTTTTCTGAGTTATTTCTGTTTAAGATTTTGTTGAAATGATTTTCCCAGTTGGACATAGGAATTTCCCCCACAATCATTTTTGGTTTTTTCCGTATTGCTACAAAGGGGTTTTTAAGACCTTCTTCGGCTTGTTTTGTATTTTCTGCCTCTATGAATATTGTTTTCATAGGATCAGCTTTTTATAATCGGAATATATAATAGGAATTTCCCCCACAATCATTTTTGGTTTTTTCCGTATTGCTACAAAGGGGTTTTTAAGACCTTCTTCGGCTTGTTTTGTATTTTCTGCCTCTATGAATATTGTTTTCATAGGATCAGCTTTTTATAATCGCATCTTGTACTGGAATGTTTCTGTAGATCTCTTTTTATATTCGTTCTTCTTGCAATATATAAATAATATGGAACCTCATTTCGTGATTGGTAGCATTCTACATCGAACCATGGTTCTGAAAGTCTTGGGGTCCTCTTTACTTGGGCATTCTTTATGTACCCTAGGGACATGTTCAGAGCAAGTTGCAAATTTCCCCGTTCAATTAGTCTGGGGATGCTTTTCAAGGTCCATTTTCTGAGTTAAGAATGCTTGTGTTTAATTTTCTTGAAATATTGTGTATATGAGATTTCTTCTTGTGTGTAGTCCAATTTGGTGTATACATTTCCATTGTTATTGTTGTTTGAGTCACCAGTCCATAGATTGGTTTGATGCAGCTCTCCATTGTCACCCTATCCTGTGCCAACCTTTTCATTAGCTACGTAACTATTGCATCCTACATCTATATATATAATAAGTGTCTTGTCTGTACATTGCTCAGAATTTAAAAAGGACGATATTTCTGTATCAGTTGTGTCCACAGTAACTAGGAAATTACCGGGCGAGTTGGCTGTGCGCATAGAGGCGCGCGGCTGTGAGCTTGCATCCGGGAGATAGTAGGTTCAAATCCTACTATCGGCAGCCCTGAAGATGGTTTTCCGTGGTTTCCCATTTTCACACCATGCAAATGCTGGGGCTGTACCTTAATTAAGGCCACGGCCGCTTCCTTCCAACTCCTAGGCCTTTCCTTTCCCATCGTCACCATAAGACCTATCTGTGTCGGTGTGACGTAAAGCCCCTAGCAAAAAAATAAAACAAAGAAACTAGGAAATGCACTTTTTAATTTTCCGTAATTTCTGTCTGTATGTATGCACACGCATCACGAGAAAACGGCTGAAGAGTATTTAATGAAAATTTAATCCTCAAATACTTACGGTACGTTATTAGTGGTCGTATCTTAATGAAAATTGGTATGCAAATTCGGGATATTAAGTCAATATAATCTAGGCCATAAATAATTGTATTCACGCTGAGTGAAATGGTAGTTTAGGGGAATGCCTAAAATTTAATTCTCAAATATTTGTTATTAGTAGTCTTATCTTAATAAAAATCGGTAGGTAAAGCCAGGGAATAAGTCGCTACAATCTAGGCTATACATAATTGTATTCGTGCTGAGAAAAATGGTACTTTAGGGGAAGGCCTAAAATTTAATTCTCAAATATTTTTGTTATTAGTGGTCGTATCGATAAATACTACAAAGCTAAAGTTATATAGTACTAGCTGATGTACCCATGCTTCGCTACGGAATTCTACATTGTATGCAGAATTCTAGGTTAGGTAGTGTACACGTGAGTAAGATTGTAATGAATTTTATTACCCTAGGAATGCGACGGGGAAGTCGCCAAACGTGTTTTGTTATGTGAGGACTGAGTGAATTTTCATTGTAATGGTAGGCCCTCTTGCCTACCATCAGTGACAATCAAGTTGGCAGACTCTCACTCTCCAACGGCCTTTTTACATCCTCAATGTTGATATTGGACCTCTATGGACCATCTCATTTGATATGATGCTATAACATTGTTATGACATGTAGGTTTGTTCATATGCTGGTTTTCCTAAGTGAAATCATCATAGCTCATTACAATGGTGCCAGGAGAAATGTTGCAATTAAAAGCAATGCTATCATATGAAATACTCGATCAAATGAAAAAACACACATTTTCTCACTTTTAACGAACAGTAGTACGCTATTACATGTGATAAAGAGACGTAGTAAGAGCTTGACAGTTGTCAACAACTTTTAGCTCATAACATAATAAGTTAGGCCTACCCTCACCATCGTCAAATGATTCTACTTTTGATCAAACATTCAACGCATTAGCTACATTCAACTGTCACATTGCCTTTTCGACCAGCATGTCAACAAACCTACATGTCATAACAATGTTATAGCATCATATCAAATGAGATGGTCCATAGAGGTCCAATATCAACATTGTATATTAACCTTCAACGACAACCTTGTACTTCTTCATCAAAGTGAACCACATCACCATATGCTATTGACTTTTGACTTTTATCTTACGTAAACAAAAAATTACAAGTCACTTGACCATATGTCAACATTATTTTATTCAACAGCATGTTTTAAAAATATGACTTTGATCGTCATTTCTCATCTTTTTCCAGTTTTAACCGCTACCCGGTCAACATCGTTTTATAGCAATTTTACCACTTGTCTATAACAAACTGTTGCTTTATTCATTTTACTTATAATAATAGTATTCGAAAGTCACTATTGCAAATACTTTCACCAAATGTAAACATCTCACTCATAGTAATAGTTTTTTAAAACCAGCATTGTACTAGTCTCTTACCATATGTTAATTTTCTTTCAAGTTTTTTCAAGGCTTTTTATAAATTAATTTTATTTTATTATTAGTCCATAAGTAAATTAGGTGCCTGATTTTATTTCAAGGTTAAACCCATGGCTGATAATGCCTATGTGTAAGGCGAAACATGCACCATTTTAATTAAAATGTCAATGTAATTCAACAAAGACAAGATTTATTGTAGTGATTAGGTGACCAAATTAATAAAATAACTTATTGTTGTTATTTCAATCAGTAGTACGCTGCCGATCTAACAGTCCAGAATTCCAGAGCTTGAATGACAGCCGTGAGCAGGGGAATAGAGTCCTAGGGTAAACACTATGCCCTTTTACTCTCTGTTTCCTAGGAGTACCCGATGAGTTGGAAAATCTTAATTCACTACTCTGGTGGGGGGGTGGGAATGTATCTGATTGGAGGCAAATTTTTCCTCCAAGCCAGAGGAGAAACCCCCTCTTGGCTGCTAATTTGAAAGAAAATGAATGTAGAATTTAATAAAAGTGAAGAGGAATTTGGAATAGGTCGAAATTGTAATTCTAGACCAGGTCATAAGTGAGCCTCTACCGAGCTCGATAGCTGCAGTCGCTTAAATGAAGCCAGTATCCAGTATTCGGGAGATAGTAGGTTCGAACCCCACTGTCGGTAGCCCTGAAGATGGTTTTCCGTGGTTTCCCATTTTCATACCAGGCAAATGCTGGGGCTGTACCTTAATTAAGGCCACGGCCGCTTCCTTTCCACTCCCAGCCCTTCCCTGTCCCATCGTCGCCATAAGACCTATCTGTGTCGGTGCGACGTAAAGCAACTAGCAAAAAGTGAGCCTCTGCCATTATTCCGTTAAATGTGCACACTGATCAATCCAATCAGCACGTTAGAGTAGGGATCGAATAGCCTGAATACCGTGGTGAACCAGCATGTTACGCACAAGCAGTATCAGAAAATGTGTGAACCAGAGGAATGGTTGCTAGAGAAGAAAGTTATCTAACTTTACTGCTTTTTCTGGTCAATATTCAGGCAGGCTGTTATACTCAGCACGTAGCAGTAATCCCATCTATCGGAGATCAGTGGCACCATAAGAGACAAAGAACATCACAACAAACAATGGTCAATGTAATGTTATTGTTGTTCAATTTTATGAGCTTTTGAATTTGTAGGCCTTCACATTTGGTTTTCTTCCGACCTTCAAATACCACTCTTATCATAGTTGGTATGGTACAACTGTATAAAAGATAAATAATCAGAAATTGTATTCTCTATAAATTGTGTTATGTAGTACTTTTCGATAGGACCAATAACATACGTATTTAATTAAATTTTAGGCGCCTTCCCCTAAACTACTATTTCATCCAGGGTGAATAAAATTGTTGATAGCTTCGACTGTAGTTTCTTATTCCCCGACACTATGTGCCGATTTTCATTAAATTCTGTTTACACATTTTCTCGTGGCTTTGCGTTGATATGGACTTGGCAACAAAAATACAAATTAATGAATATCTCCGTTATCATAGCCGGTGCTGTAAAAATGTATGATATGAATGATCGGAAATTTAATTCTATATAACCTTCAGTGGCGAAGCGTGCTAGTCTGCTCTAATCTGCTTGTCATATTCATACCTTGGTCTACCCCTACTGTTCTTACTGCCTACACTTCCTTCAAAAACCAACTGAACAAGTACTGGGTGTCTTAAGATGTGTCCTATCATTCTATCTCTTCTTGTCAAATTAAGCCAAATTGATCCCCTCTCACCAATTCGATTCAGTATCTCCTCATTCGGTACATTGATGGAATCTTATGAGACTGATGTGGTGATAGGAGTGGAATCGTGGTTGAAAGAAGGGGTGGGTAATAGAGAAGTATTTCCAGAAGGGTACACAGTCTATCGTAGAGACCGAGGAGATAAAAAGGGAGGGGGGTGTTTATTCTCGTGAAGGAAACTTACTGTTCACATGAATGGTTTACCGATGAAAGGGATGAAATATTAGGGATAAAATTAGTTTGTGATAATATGAAGGAGGTGGGAATTATAGGAACATACAGGCCTGGAAGAGAGGAAAGAGACATGGAAATCTTTGAAAAAATAATAGATTATACTCGTAAAAACAATAATAATGATATGGTAATAATTGGGGGAGATCTAAATTTGCCTGAAGTTGAATGGAAAGGAGCTGCAAGTGAAGCCCATGAACAGAAACTGGCAAATAAGTTCATTTGGGAGGGAGGATTTACACAAGTAGTACAAGAACCGACTCGTCTCAATAACTTACTAGATGTATTCTTGGTTAAACCATGGGAAATTGTTGATAAAACTGAGGTAATTGAAGGAATAGGAGACCATAAGGCTGTAATAATGGATGTAGGACTCGTACCAAAAAGGCTTAATAAGAGGGTTACACAAGACAAGAAATTGTACAGAAAAACTAAAGTTGATGAATTTGGGACTTACCTTAAATCACAATTCAGTTGCTGGATAAGTGAAGGGAGTAACGTGGATACACTTTGGGCTAAATTTAAAGGAATTATTTGGGAAGGAGAGAAGAGATTTGTACCTGTTAAGAAGGGTAAAATGACCTCAGACCCTGTTTATTATACAAGGGAAATAAGAAAATTAAAAAGAAAATGTAGAATAGTAAACAGGAAAATCAAAGAGGGTAAGGAGAGTAGAGAAACTAGAAAACAGCTAATGAGGGAACTGAATAGAGTGAAAAAGGAAGCAAAAGAGAATTATATGAATGGCATACTTCAAGAGGGTAATGACCACAAAGGGAAATGGAAAAAGCTGTATTCATATACAGTATTAGGAATCAAAAAGGAAAAGGAATCCAAATTCCTACAATGGTGGGAGAAGGGGGTGAACACTATTTTAACAGATACTGAGAAAGCAAACCTATTTAGTAGGGAATTTAGAGATTCAGTAGATGATTGTCAAGAGTTGGAAACCGAAACAGAAGATAGAGAGGGAGAGAGACAGAGGGAAACAAGAAGCTTCTCATTCACAAACGAAGATATTTTCAGAGAAATCCAACTGCTTCAGCAAGGAAAAGCTGCAGGAAGTGATCAAATTACTGGGGAGGTATTAAAGACAATGGGGTGGTACATAGTGCCTTATTTAAAATTTCTCTTTGACTATGTCATAAATAATAGTGTAATACCAAAGGAATGGAAGGAATCTATAATAATACCAATTTATAAAGGAAAGGGTGATAAAAGGAAACCAGAGAACTACAGACCAATCAGCCTGACCAGTATAGTTTGTAAAATTCTGGAGAGTTTAATATCGAAGTACATCAGAGGGATATGTGATGATAAAAATTGGTTCGAGGAGCCAGTATGGATTTAGAAAGAAATTTTCTTGTGAGGCACAACTGGTGGGATTTCAGCAGGACATATCAGATCAGTTGGATTCAGGAGGTCAGTTCGATTGCATAGCCATAGATCTTTCCAAAGCCTTTGATAGAGTGGAACATGGAATATTATTAAAGAAATTGGAGGGAATAGGATTGGACGTAAGGGTTACACGTTGGATAAAAGCATTTCTAAATTCAAGGGTTCAGAAAGTCAAAGTAGGAAATAATGTATCTCAGGAAGAGAAAGTTTGGAAGGGAATTGCACAGGGTAGTATAATCGGTCCGTTACTTTTCTTAATATACGCAAATGATTTAGTGAGTAATATAACATCAAAAACAAGATTGTATTCAGATGACATCATTGTTTATAGGGAAATAAATAACATTCCGGATTGTTCAGAATTACAAAGGGACCATGAGAGTATCCAAAAATGGGTTGAAGAGAATAGTATGAAGGTTAATGGAGGCAAATCAACTGTTACAACTTTTACAAACAGGAGCTTTAAAACTGAATTTGAATATACTTTGGATGAGGTAGTTATCCTAAAAGATGGCAAGTGCAAATACTTAGGTGTGAGATTTGAAAGTAATTTGCATTAGAAGGGTCATATTGATGACATTGTTGGGAAAGCATACAGATCATTACATGTCATAATGAGGCTACTTAAAGGATGCAACAAAGAATTAAAAGAAAAAAGTTACTTGAGTATGGTTCGTCCATTATTGGAATATGCAAACAGTGTTTGGGATCCCCACCAAGAATACCTAATAAAAGAAATAGATAGTGTGCAGAGGAAAGCAGCAAGATTTGTAACAGGGGATTTCAGGAGAAAGAGTAGTGTATCAGAAATGTTAAAGGAACTTGGGTGGGAAACTTTAAGTAAGAGAAGGGAGAAAACTAGACTTACAGGATTAAATAGAGCCTATACAGGAGAAGAAGCATGGGGAGATATCCGTGAGAGGCTTCAGTTGGAAAATAATTATATCGGCAGGACTGACCACAAATATAAAATTAGAAGGAATTTTAGCAGAAGCGATTGGGGTAAATTTTCATTCTTTGGGAAGGGTGTGAAGGAGTGGAACAGTTTACCAGGGGTAGTGTTTGATCCTTTTCCAAAATCTGTACAGATATTCAAGAAGAGAATAAACAGCAACAGAGAAAATAAATGAAGTGTTAGAGGGCATTCGACCAGTGCAGGTTATTGTAAATAAAAAAAATGTGTGTGGATAAATTAATTCCATCCCCTGGTCTAAGGAGTTTGGACAGCCAAAGTAGGGGACTGCTTGTAGGGGTGAAGTACAGTGGGGACTTCGAGGGCCCTGGGACCGCTACGGTAGCTGTGAAGGCCCTTCAGGAACTCTGAAAAGTGGTGGCAAAAGGGGCTCTGGTTAAGACGCAGCAGGTCGTTATGCTACTTAGTATCCAGAACGGTAAAAAAAAAAAAAAAAAAAAAAAAAAAGTAAATAAATAAATGCAATGTAAATATTAATGTTATACCAGTTGTATAGTATCATTTGAAGTAATTCCACATACTGTATATCAGTTGACTATATTTGTAAGTAGTACAGGAGATATTATAAGTAGAATTTTGTAAACAATATAAATTTATTAAGGATGAGCTGTGTGTTTAATAGAAAACATTGTTAGCGTAAATTGTATAATATTGTATTATAGGAAAAATTTTCTTCTTTTGTTAATTTAATATTTAGTGCTTGACAATAATGTATTTTAGTGTACCATTTGCCACCGAGGTAGACACCTCATTTGCAAATAAAGAGATTTTGATTTGATTTGATTCAGCCTATCCATCGCACCTTCAGCATTCTTCTGTTCACCACATTTCAAAAGCTTCTGTTCCTATCCTTCTGAGCTAGTTATTGTCCATGTTTCACTTCCATACATTGCCATGCTCCAGATGAAAGTCTTCAGAAATATCTTTCTATTTCCTATATCAATGTTTGAAGTGAGCAAATTTCCTTTCTTAAGAAAGCTCTTCCTTGCTTGTGCTAGTCTGCATTTTATGTCCTTCTGGTATCATTAGTTATTTTACTACCCAAGTAACAATATTCATCTGCTTCCTTTAAATACTTCATTTCCTAATGTAATATTACCTGCATCACCTGCCTTCGTTCAACTGCACTCCATGTCCGCTTCCGTAGCGTAACGGTTAGTGTTATTAGCTGCCGTTCTCGGGGGCCCGGGTTCGATTCCCGGTACTGCCAGAAATTTAAGATTGGTGGGAGGGCTGGTATGTGGTTGGAATGGTACGTGCAGCTCACCTCCAATGAGGGTGTGGCTGAAAAGAGCTGCACCACTTCGGTACGAGGACACGAGTTCACTTCACTTCACAACTGCACTCCATTACCTTTATTTTGGACGTATTTATTTTCATCTTGTACTCCTTACCCAAGACTTCGTCCATACCATTCAGCAACTTCTCTAGATCTTCTGGAGTCTCAGATAAAATAACCATATCATCGGCAAATTTCAGGGTTTTGTTTTCCTCTCCTTGGATTGTGATTGCCTTTCCCAGTTCCTCTTTGATATTGTTTACTGCCTGTTCTATGTAAACAATGAAAAGGAGGGGGGACAGACTGCAGCCTTGCCTTACTCCTTTCTGGATTGCTGCTTCTTTTTCAAAGCTCTCAATTTTTATCACTGTAGACTGATTTTTATACATATTGTAGATAATTCTTCGTTCTCGGGATCTGATCCCAATTCTTCGTTCTCAGTATCTGATCCCGACCACCTTCAGAATCTCAAACAGCTTGGTCCAATCAACATTATCGAATGCCTTTTCTAGATCTACAAACGTCATGCACGTGGGCTTGTCCTCCCTAATTCGATCCTCTTAAGATCAGGCGTAAAGTCAGGATTGCTGCACGTGTTCCTACGTTTCTTCTGAAGCCAAATTGATCTTCTCCCAACTCCGTTTCAACTTGTCTTTCGATTCTTCTGTAAATAATATGTATTAAAATTTTGCAGGCATGAGATACTAAACTAATGATGCGGTAGTTTTCACACTTCTAAGCACCAGCTTTCTTGGGAATTGGTATAACAGCATTCTGTCAAAAACGCATGGCACTTCTCCTGTCTCATACATCTTACACACTAAGTGGAATAATCTTGCCATGCTGGTTTGTCCTAAAGCAGTCAGTAATTCTGAGGGAATGTCATCAATTCCAGGTGCCTTGTTTCTATTTAGGTCTCTCACAGCTCTGTCAAACTGTGACCTCAAAATTGGGTCTCCCATTTCATCAGCATCTACAGCCTCTTCTTGTTCCAGAACCAAATTATCTATGTCTTTACCTTGATACAACTGTTGGATGTGTTCCTGCCATCTTTCTGCTTTGTTTTCTTTCCCTAGAAGTGGCTTTCCATCTAAGCTCTTAATATTCCTACACCTAGATTTCCTTTCTTCAAAGGTTTCCTAGATTTTCCTGTATGCAGCATCTACCTTGCCTACAACCATACAACCTTCAACATCCATGCACTTCTCAGTCATTCTTCCTTAGCTTCCTTGCACTTTCTATCCACTCCATTCTTTAATCGCCTGTATTCTTTTCTGCCGTCTTCAATTCTAGCATTCTTGTATTTTCGTCGTTCATCAATCAGGTCTAGTATCTCCTGAGTTATCCACTGATTCTTAGTTGATCTTTCATTCCTTTGTAACATTTCTTCAGCAGCCCTACTGACTTCATTTTTCATGACTATCCACTCTTCCTCTACTGTGTTTCCTTCAGCCCTTTCGTTTAGTCCTTGTGCAACATGTTCCTTGAAACAATCACTCACTCTCTTTTCTTTCAACTTGTCTAGATCCCATCTCCTTGCATTCCTTCCTTTCTTCAATTTCTTTAACTTCAGGTGGAATTTCATGACCAACAAGTTGTGCTCAGAGTTCATGTCTGCTCCTGGGGAAGTTTTGCAATCCAACACCTGGTTTCTGAATCTCTGCCTAATCATAATGAAGTCTATTTGATACCTTCCAGTGTCTCCAGGTCTCGTCCACGTATACAACCGCTGTTTATGGTGTTCCGTGTAAACAGGTAAATGCTTTCCTAGTGGAGCTAATGTTGATGAATGTAATATCTTGTGATCATGGACTGTTATGTTTTGTCTTTTAAGGAAAATCAAATCGATTGTGCTTGAGGTGTTGGGTGCTATATATAAGTTTTCTCCTGTGATTTGTTGATTAAAATAAAACCCTCGTCTTGCAATAGATTCCATTTTATGATCAGGTTTGTCTAGTCTGCAGTTAAGATCTCCTGCGAGAATCACATTTTCATCCTCTCTTGTCCGAGAAGTGGTTCTTACTACTTGTTCGACTGCGTCATCTGGTTTCTGTGCGTCACTTATATACAATCCTATAATGGTAAGTTTAACGGTTTTTAATATTATCGTGTTTTCTTCAACATAAATTTCTTTAATTTGGCCTAATGTATCTTTGAACCTTCTGGTCTTCCTCGTTTGTTCATTTTTATCTTTGCCAATGCGTGCTCACAGTAAAGACCAAGCATGCCGTTTGATTCCGTGAGAAAGGTTTCATTTGCGATTATTATATCGAATTTTGTCCAGAAATTATGAGGAACTGCTTTTAGAAGGGTCCTTAAACCTTCCATGTTCCAAAGTAAAGTTTTAAATTTATTGTGAGGTTTGAACCCACCCGAGATGGGCTCCTTCCTGTGCAATTCTGCAAAAGCGAAAACGTCGTATTATTACACCTTTAGGTCGTAAGTGCGGTGAGTATATAGCTTCTAAGTTTTCAATAGGCACTTCAATTCTGAAGGATTTATTTCCCCCCTTTACTTTGTAGCACATCACAATCCACACGACCGCTGAAACCATTTTATAATAAGTGTCTTTTTATATCCTGAGTTTCTGTGGTACTGTGTATTTTGCCAATGAAGTGGTTTACATTGCCCCTCTAAGCTGGCATGACCCCTCAGGCCTTGTTCCAGTGGACGGTCTTCCTTTTTGCGTTGAGTTCTCCATTGGTTGGATTCTCTTCATCAATTTGTTTGTGTTATCATGACCACTTATGTTATTTTGTTCACGTTCGTGTTCATTTTCTGTAGTAATTCCTTGTCTCAAAATTTATTTACAGCATCTTTTCTATTTTTGTTCATGTCTTTCGTATGACTTTTCTTTCTGTTGTGTAGAAGGCGCTCTCACAGAATCTTGGACGGGAAGTATTGGTAGATTGATGTTTTTCTGCTTTAGATCTGTAGCTTTATTTGGGAGAGAACGTTTCAGTTGTGTAATATCCGGATAAGTAACCGAATGTGGCATTTACTTCTTCACGAATATGTCCTTGTAATTTATGTTCTATGTACATTTTCAGAAACCTTTGTTGTCAGTATTTCAAGTTTAGTGTCATCATTTGACTTTATTCCTTGTAATGCTTTTGGTTTGCATTCTATGCAAAGCCATGTGAGTTTACAATTACGTCTTTTTATTAGATCAAATTCACCTTTTGTCAAGTCAGCACACTTGAAATGCTGCCATTTGTTACACCCTTCGCATTCTATTGATGTATCGTTGTTGCCGACTTCTTTCTCCTTGATAGGCTACATCGTAATATTTCTTGGACAGAATAACGTCCGTATGGAAGTCAAGCTTTCAGCGCTCTTTGATATATTATCACAGCATGACTTGACTAAAATGGGCATCTCCCACCAGGGCAAACAATGATTATATTTTCCTTTGCAATTCACTCCACTTTTACTATACACTATGAATAAAATCTTTTGAGAAGGAACACTTTCTAAATATAAATCATTCACTGTAAGGACTATGTGCAACCTCAGACACTAGAAAATATCATCTCGAATTACCAACTCAGTCTTCATGTTGCTAAAATTTCGTTGAGTGGTTTAACTTAGATGTCTTGCGGACCTTATAATTCCAGATTTTATCTCATCTTGTTTTCTGCAGCATTGACCTCAGGAATTTCATTTCCGCGGCCTGGAGTCTGCTGTTACTCCTTCTGTTGATGGTGCAAGTTTCCAGACCATATGTTGTTATTGATACAAAGTAGGCCTTATACAAAGTTTTCTTAGATATTAAAGGAATTTGGCTGTCTCAGAGGAGGTTCCTGACTTGATGGTACAAATGAGCTCCTTTCTGAATCCATTGGTGATTTAATCTGAGCAACGGCCATCTCGAGTTAGAATGCTGCCAAGGTATTGGAACTGATCAATTTCTGCTACCTTCTTTCCATCCAGCATAATATTCATACTTCTTCTTTGCCTGCTAACCTTCATGGCTACTGTCTTTGTATGGCTAATTTTTAGGCCAAACTCCTTAAATTGGTTATTCCAGGCATCTAGTTTCTGCTGTAATTCATCCTCTGTGCATCCTATGAAAGCCATTGCCTTGAAATCAGTACCAACACACTGATGTTCCTCTTTATGATTTCGTCCATTACAGAGATGAATAGTAGTGGCGACATTGCACTGCCTTGTTGCACTCCCTTACGAGTAACAAACCAATCTGAATATCCACTCCCTATTTGGACACAGCTCTGATAATGGGTATACAGCATTTTCACTTTTCTGATAGTCTGGAACGTTTGTTCTTGAGAGACAATCCCAGATCTTGTCCGTAGACTTGCTGCATAAGCCTTTTTGAGATCCAAGAAGACAAATATGATATCTCTTCCTTTCTCCCAGTATTTCTCTATAATCACCTAACAGCAAAGATGAGGTCAGCGGTTGTTCTATTACCCCTAAATCCACATTGTTCTTCTACTAGCTGATGGTCAATGATTTTCCTGAGCTGTTTATCAATAATTTTCTCTATAAGCTGTAATCAATGGGACAGGAGTGTGATTCCTCTGTAGGTGCTACATTGACGTCTGCTTCCCTTTTTGAAGATGGGAACTATAATCCCTTTTTTCCAATCATCTGGAACCTTATCTTCCTTTCAAAGAGTAGCGTTACAAAAATGTTGCAATGTTTGGGTTGGGAAGAATTGAGAGAAAGAAGAAGAGCTGCTCGACTAAGTGGTATGTTCCGAGCTGTCAGCGGAGAGATGGCGTGGAATGACATTAGTAGACAAATAGGTTTGAATGGCGTCTATAAAAGTAGGAAAGATCACAATATGAAGATAAAGTTGGAATTCAAGAGGACAAACTGGGGCAAATATTCATTTATAGGAAGGGGAGTTAGGGATTGGAATAACTTACCAAGGGAGATGTTCAATAAATTTCCAATTTCTTTGAAATCATTTTGGAAAAGGCTAGGAAAGCAACAGATAGGGAATCTGCCACCTGGGCGACTGCCCTAAATGCAGATCAGTATTGATTGATTGATTGATTGATTGATTGATTGATTGATTGATTGATTGATTGATTGATTGATTGATTGATTGATTTTCAGATGGCATTCATAACTCTGAACAATCAATGAAGTCCAGGAATTCCTGCAGCCTTTATCATATCAGCACTCACTTCATCTCGCCTTACTCCCGCAACCATTCCTAACTCTATTTCTTTCTATTCTGCACCTCCTCCTTGTATGTATATGCTCAGTCCTTAGCCTGAAGGCTGGTTGGATCCTCAACAGCTCCACCATTAGCTGTTGTAAATGACCTAGGCATTGCTGAGGAGGCATACAAGGGAAATGAGGAATGAGGTAGGTCCCTATTGCTTTCCTCACTGAGCCAGAAGTTGTCAAGCTGGAACATTTCTGTATTTTGCATATATATTTCATATTGTCATTATTTCTTGTGGTTCTGATGTCTACTTCTTATCCTTGGTCTGGAAGATTGTCTCATTAAATAGTTTCCCTTTTCGCCATTAGATAACGTTAGATGTTCCATACAATGACAAAGACATGATTTTATTTTTATTTCTCCGTTCCTTATTTTTGAACTTCCTTGCTTTTTGCCTGTTGGGTGATATTTCTTTCCTCAGCTATCATGGTATTTTTAATAGTTTTAAAAACAGTTGTCTCGTCAAATCCCTGTGATTAGATTTGCCATGATGTATGAATCTTTTCAAGGTACTGTGTCTAATTTGTATGTATTTTTGAATACCTTTTTTTCTTTCCATTGACATGGTGTGGTTACCATTTAGTTACATATGTGTGGGAGTCTGTTGTGTTTTATTAGATGAACTTAACTTAAATTGTTTCTATTTTATACCATATTACTTGTTTGCAATCTCTATTGTTGTACTTTTTCCTTATTGCTTTAACTCGCTTCATATCATATCATCATATCATAATGGGGTGCAATCTATTTATGCAGATCTTGGGGTGCTTGTTATTTTCATATGTGCCTTTGTGTGGACGAACTCCTGGTGCCTTTGTCGGAGTTGTAACCGAGCTTGATACTGGCCCAGTCAAATGTGAAGTTTTTTCACTTGCTTTAGAAATTACCAGCTCAGAATTTTCATATGTCGAAGCTTGTTGAATTTATGAATAGGGATTACTTGGCATGTTATCCTGTTGTGAGACAGCTATTGAGATTATTGTTTGGGCATATCGAGATCTCATGTTCCTGGATATTTCTAATACAGTAGAAGTCCGTTATAGCGAGAATTCACAACATCGAAAAATTTACTCGCTATAACGGATTGTCGTTATATCCGATTTTTGTATAAAAGTCGGAAACCCCTTCATGCACTTTGAAATCGGTATGAAACGACAATCAGTTTGTTCAAAACTTGTGTTTCCGCAGATGATATCCACACTACGGCTTGCTTGTTTGTTATTTTTCGTAATCCGATACTTCGTGAAAGTGTATGTTTAATTTCATCTGAAAAAAAATATAATGCCGTATTTCTCCGAATGCACGATGAACCCCACTTTTTCCTTCAAAAAATTTAAATCAGGCTCAAAAAGAAGTTTGTAAAGTCATATGCATGCCTTGTTGTACAGTAGTACGCATTTTAGACTATGTTTAGACGCCGAACATTGACTTTCGTCATACCGTATTTCTTTTCCTTCTTTGCGGCTGCACAATTATTCTTTATTTCCGCGGGTTTAAGGACCATTAACTTAACATTGGCATCATAATACCGAAGAGAACTCGTTGAAAATTTTCTGGCAATATCTATTCCACGCGCCTCTATAACACAACGATCCATCAGGAAATTATTCTTGCTGTCTATAAAACTGTTACTTTTACGCAGCGTCAAATATAACCGGTTACTGCTACACGCACGTCTCGCTTGTCGGGTTCGGCCAAATTCAGCGGCTAGCGATGTATAGGCCTAATCGCGAACGTTGAAAGTCAACAAACGAGTTTATTGCGCCACGGTATGGGCATTCCGCCCTTGCGTTTTTCGTGCACGTTCCTCACAATTCCATCTTCGACTTCTTTAAAGCGTCCTTGTTGCGGACCACTGAATGCATTTTTTTGTACAGTACGCATTTTTTTTAGCCCTTTGTCTTCACACTAACGCCAAATATTGGCTTTAGTTAGGCCTATGCCGTATTTTCTTGCGGCTGCACAATTATTCTACATTTCCGAGTGTTTAATAAACATTAACTTAAAATTAGCATCATAATATCGACTAGAACCCGTTGAAAATTTGCCGGCAATATCTTTTCCACGTACCGGTATCTTTACAATACGACTATCCATCACGAAAATATTCCTGCTGTCTATAAACCTTAATTTTACTAAGCTTCAAGTACAATAGACGCTTTATGACTCTGCCACGGAGTAGCCATGGCTTTTCTAAGAATTCGAAGGGTCGCATGTTTTGATACCATTCTGCAGATTTGAGAAACACACAAGCACTCTACAACGCTTGTCGCGGCTAGCGATGTGTAGTAAAGAGGTGGTCGTTTATTGTCAACGAGTTCTGTGCGCGTGTGAAGAGAAGCAGCGTGGTTACCGCGGTAGTTGCCAGTGGGATATATGTTAGGCCGCGAATGCAACAACCCTTGAGTTATCGCATGAGATTCTGAGGAAAAAAAAATTGGATTCGGAGAAATACGGCATGACTCCAGAGATTTCTGTGGCAAACACCTCAGCTTTCTTCTTCAAACAGCGTCACCTAACCTAACCGTATATGTAGCCTATCATGAAAACATATTTGAAACGCATGTAAATAGCCGTAACTAGACGCGAGAAGATATGAAATATCCTCTGACATCAGTAATGTACTCTGTCATATCTTGAGGTGTATCACATTCGTACTTAATTTCCGTATATAACATTAAAATTAAGATTTACTTCAGTCTTTACTTTTAACGAGTTACCAACTGTTATCGGTCACGTTATTTACGCATTTATTACGAAAACGTGTTATCCTTTTTCATTTCGAATTTTCTTTAGAGAACAGCAGTCGATGGGTATTACTAATCAACTCCAACATCGCCTTTGAATGTCAACGAGAGAGCTCGCAAATGCACAAAGTGAGAAAACTATACCGTACCGAAGATACTCGATCGCATTTTGTTGCAAACGTCTCAGTTTTCTTATTCAAATAGCGTCACGTATCCTAACTTAACCGTACTATACGTATGATGAAAATACACTTCAAGCGCCAGTAGAGAAATTATACGTTTCTCGCTATAAATTTTCATAATAGCCTTTTCGTAATTTAACCAGACGCGACAAAATATATACTAACCTCTGAAATCAGTTAAGCATTCTGCCATATCTCGAGGTGTATCCCATTCTTACTTAATTGCAGTATGTCGCCTCAAAATTAAGCGGTCATTTAGTCAGCCTTAATTTTTAACGAGTTAACAACCGTTATCGGACACGTTATTTACGCATTTATTACGAAAATATGTTCTTTCATTTCGAATTTTCTTTACGGAACAGCTGTCGACGGATATTACTAATCGACTTCGATATCGCCTTCGAATGTCGATGATAGAAATCGCTAGTGCACATAGCGAGGAAACGATTCCGAAGGTAATCGATCGCATACAGTAACATCGCTGGGGTGGATAAATATCGGTAACGGAAAAATCGCGCGCGCTTAATCGCTCGTAATAACGGATACGCCAGTGATACGGTACTCGCTGTAACCGAAGGACGATACACAGTTTAATATAGGAATTTTGAAGGGACAGAAAAAAGTCGTCGCTATAACGGAGTTCTCGTTATATGCCGTACTCGCTATATCGGACTTCTACTGTACCTTGGATATCATGAGATGATTGTTCTATGATATTTGTTTCCTGACATTCACCCTGTGTGGTTGATGAGTGCGTGAGTAGTGATTCATATCCATTACTTTCTGAAGGAGTTTTTAGTTTGTTTTACTTTGGATTTAATTTTTTTCCATTTTTTTCCCTTTTATTAAGTTTGGTTATCATCTCGGCTCTCTTTATTTACCATTTTATGTGTTTCCATGGCAACCACACCGTGTTTATTTCCCTTTTTCACCCTTTTTTTCATGGAGGCTTTCATATTGAATCCCTTTCTTATGTTAGTGCCTCCTTGTATTTTCGGCATGTTAGGGCCTTTATGACTTCGACGTTAGCTACTTATTTACTCTTGGCCTGCAGTTAATAATTAGAGGGGAGAATTCGTATTTGTTTTGGACTTTCAGACTAGGTCTCTGCTTGGTACGAGTTAAAACCTTAAAAATGAGATTTCACTGTGATGTTCTCTTTAAGATTGTTTGAAACCAAGCAACCTCTGACTGAGTTATAATTATGCACTGGATGACACATTTATGTTTTAAAGATTATTACTGGTAGGTTATGGGAAATGTATGACATAAATGTGCCCATATCTATGCGACATACTGAAAAGTATTGTATCTACAAGCTGTAAAGACCTTAAGTTTATGCCCTCTTTGAAGAATATTGTCAGGCCTCTGTTTGTACGCTGTCTTTTCCCATTATTGAAATTTATCTTGAATAAACGTTATTTTCCTTTATCCTTCTCCTTTCCTTTCATCTACTAGTGTGGGAACATTTCGTGGCTCTCTTCGATGCATGAGTTAGTTTTCAAACTGTTTTTAAGTTTTCCTTGATCAGGGTCTGCAGTATTGGAATTAATGTTCATCTACTCCACTCATAGCTCAAATTGTGTCTACGATCACACTAACACTACATTTATCTCTGGTGTATCTTTGATTTTGAACTGTTGGGTCTTCTGGGTTTGTTACAAAGCCCACTGAAATTCATGCACCAACCGATCCTATGTGCAACATTTTCACACCTTCATAGCAGGGACTGACGGCTGCATAAGGAATGGCATTACTGGTATTGCTCATATGTCAGTCACTTTCATATTGTCAAAGCCCAGGATAGGACTGAAGCAGTTTGATGAAAGTAACAAAATTGCTCTAGCCCATATCAGAAGACATATTGCACTGTAAACAATAGGTCTCGCCAGCTTATTTCTTTATTTCCCTGTTATAACGTGTCTTTACCATTCTTTACAGCTTTTAACCTCTTCAGTGGCGGGTTCTGGCAAGACCTTGTAACCTTTTTTGTGATCCTAATAAATATATAATCATGAATAAAAATATATAAATAAATAACAATAAAATAAATGACTGAATAAATAACATTACTCAAAAACTTCAAAAATACTTGCAATAAATTAAATTAATAAAAACAGTTAACCGAAATGTCCGTTGTATGGGCGCCAGAGTTCACCAGAATATATCCCTCGAATTTAGATAGAGCATGATAATTCTTTATATCCCAGGGTGTGTGTACATAATGCTGCGTACTGGTACATCTGCTGCAGGCCTTACCTAACCTCCTGAAAACGACTAAATAGGTAGGAACTGCACCTAGGTTCATCAAGAACTCCACTGATTCTAAAATATCTAACTACATTCTCAATCAAATCCGTGCATGAGCACCTTATCAACACACCAAAATACACTTATAATACACAAACAAAAGATTGCTGGAAGCCTCCATATTTATGACAACAACAAAAACAGTGGGAAAACGAAAGCGAGAACTATGCCACATAGTCCGTTGAACAATGCACATATATGTAGATAAATACCCTTCACTGTCTGTGTATCAACACGACTTGTCGATTCTCATAATCGGCACTTATAATATCACACAGATACGAGTGCTGGCAGGACGTAGTGTTTACAGTGCACTATGTCTTCTGGTATGGGCTAGAGCAATATTGTTACTTTCATTGATCTGTCTCAGCTTTATCCTTGGCTTTGACAAAATGAAAGTGACTGAGGTATGAGTGATGCTAGTAATGCCATTCCTTATGCAGCCAGTCCCTGTTATGAATGGTGTGAAAATGTTGCTCATAGGACTGGTTGTTGCATGCATTTCAGTGGGCTTGGCAGACTGATATGTAATAGCAGCTTCTGGCTCGGTGAGGAAAGCAACGGGAAACTACCTCATTCCTCATTTCCCTAGTACGCCTCTTCAGTGATGCCTAGGCCATCTATGACAGCTGATGGCGGAGCTGTTGAGGATTCAACCAGCCTTATGGCTGAGGACTAAACATACATACACGGTACCTCGTAATACTGTGTTCACAGACTTTAACACTTGTAAAGATATATACATTTGAGCAACACACGCTTGTCGATCCTGAACATAAATTATGGAAAGTCTGAGATAGCTTTCACCAAACATATAATACCAGGCCGCCACAAGTGCTACAGTACCTAATGCGTAAGCACTCCACAATTTGCCGATCAGCCACTTTCCACGAACATAACAAGAATACGTTCCACGAACGTTTGAAGTCCAGTCCAGTATAGTGCGGCAGTCTCACTCCAGTACCGTGTATCAGCACTACTTCATTCCCGTGTGTCCGCACTACTTCCTTCTTGTACTGTGTGTCAGTTGTGGTTGTAGTCGTTTTCTTCCGCTGTGATGTCGAAGTATAAAAAGACTTCGGCATTCCCCTTCCTCTCACATGATACGTCTGGATTGGTCCTTGCCAGCCAATCATCAGTGATCCTCTTGTCATGACCATGCCCTGAGCTACTTCTTGGTCCCAAGACATAAACTAACTCTCTGGGGTGTTTCACATGAGTCATAGAACTTTCCTAGTACATCATCAACAAGCTCATGTGATTCTGGGCTATCCACATGATTCATCAAACTTACTGACAACCAAAAGTACATCTCATAAGACACTGGGATGCCCGCATGAGTCATACAAATTACCAGAGTTATTAAAGCAATGTTTTCCCACTCATACAAAACAAATTACTCATACTACATATATGGAGATCTCCCAGCTTACAAATATTAATGACAAAATATGCAACTGAAATACTGATGATGATGATGATAATAATAATAATAAATCGAATACTGACAATGATATCTCTCACTTCTACATATAGTGCGAGGGTGTGATATATATACTATCACAACCTTCTGTGCCAGAAAAGTGAGGGTTTCTTTTGAGTAAACTATTTATTTTTACAAAGCAAGGAATGAGTAACAATTATTAAGGGAACGCATTCATATATTATTCAAAGGTTAATAAAAACTTACTTTACACTCTGTTTACACATTTTTTACTTTACACTCTATTTACACATTTTTTACAGTAGGCTTGTGATACGGTTTCATAAAATATTGGTGTTTTGAGCATACTGTCCTGTGAGCAATACATTTTTATTTCAGGCTTTTGTATTATTCCCATCAACAACACTAATGCAATAAACTGTCAAATTTTATAAGTGTTTTTTTTTTTTTTTTCAATACTGTGGTCTTGCATGCGGAGATTTATTTACAATTTTTTCAATGCACTTTTAGCATACACATTTTTTTTCGGTCACTGTCAGATTTACAACTTCATCCGTTAGAAACAGCTCAGAACAGTCAATCGCACTCACCTCTGGTAATAATCCAATCCTCACACCAGAATTTCCTGTAAATGGAATTACATTAGGTCGCACACTATCCCCAGGTTTACACTGTTTCCACGCGAATGTATATTCAATATCTCCTACCATCACCTTAACTTAGAGATTCATCTTTGATGTAGTTCCTTATTTTGCCTCCAGAAAAACATCTCTTCCATTTCTGCTTACCTTGTCAGCTGGCCAGAGATTGTATATATAAAGTAGAGACGATAAAGGTATATTTTAGGCCAGAGACTTAACGAATACAGCTGGAAACCCTCCCGCCATCTGTTGAGAATACTATAAAACATTTTCCAAAGAGATTACAGTACTCGAGAAGTTATTGGGCGATCGTGAAATGAACACTGCAGCTAAACGAGAATTTCTCGAGGGGTGATGTTATGGGCAAGCGTGCGCCACCCGAGAATTTCTTGGTTGTGCTACTGAAGAGGTTAAAGTACATACTAATTTTCACACCCCTCAACAGTGCTGTAAACCTATTCTATAAATTATTTAATTTTTTATTTTCCATTGATCAATATTGCTTTTTAAAAATTTCTCGATGCCTCTCGTATCAACCATATGGTATTGCCTAATAGTCCTACTTTTCCAACATTCCTTCCTTTGTAGAATATGTCAGCAAAAAATGAGGTGGCATTATTATCTTAAGCTTCATGGTGTTTAAATGGAATTATGTTCAATGTGTGATAAGTCGAGGGTGGTTTTAATTTTGGCGGAGAGCAATAAATTGATTATCAAAAGTAATTTCTGCTAGGAAACTGGATGAAATTTTCAAATGTTGTAGAACTCAAGTGAATGGCATTCTTAAAAATAAAGAATGCATTTTAAAACAAATACCGGGTAGTGAAAAGGAGGAGAGAATTGAAGTGTGAAGAAGTGATTGATTTTTATTTAGTAGTGGTTTAAGTGCGTACATGTCAGGAAGCTTATAGTTGTCAATATACTGTGTTAACTATATTTTATTCTCCCACTCCAATATGATTTAATCTTAATATAGCGGCCACCTGTTCTGACGGCCATTTTCTTGAAGGACACACAGCTGCTGAAGACAAGTTTCACAGTACCTATGTATATTTAAATAAATTTAAAAAGGGTCTGCTGAAAAGTTTGCTTTGTTGCAGATGTCCCAGCATCCAGTAGTAACACTAAAAGTTCATCCTCCTGAAAATGATGCAGTTGACAAGGATGAATCCAATGGTTCTCACAGTTTGTCGGACAGAGAAGGTGAGGAGTTGTTAGCGTTTTTATGTAAATATAGTAGTATTATTCAGGATTGTTGTACTGTGATATTGGTTTGATAAGTTTACTGCTACAGAATACAGTCCCATACAAATTAATCAGGACATGGCAATAACATACACGTTTTATTCACTTTACCTTTAATCCTTCCTAATACCAGCTCGTTGGTCCAAGGGGTCACAGGTTCAATTCCTGGCTGGGTTGAGATTTTAAACTTCATTAACCCTTTTGCTCTCAGGCTATTTTCACCAGTCAAGCCCATAGCACGCAGGCCATTTTTCATGATTATGCATGTTAAAATGTAAAAAATTGTCATATAAAGAAATCCCCAGTTACAAAATTGAAAAAAAATCACAGTAGTACACTATTTAATATCGTTTTAGGAAAAAAATATCCCAAAATTGTTCATGGCATATTTTACTACAAAATAAATTTTGAAATTTGAAAATATATTACAAAACATAAAAATCGGTTTTTAAATACTAAAAAAAGTAATATGTTCTTTAGTGATATTGTTGTTCAGTCATTCTGAAAATAAGAGCATTTAATTCTGTATAACATGATATAATTTTGTTTTTGTATTCTTATTTAGTCATGAGTTATAGCACCTGACGTAAAGAACTGTACACGTACCTTCCGGAGTACATTCTCCTATCATCAGTACCTGTAAAATCGGAATACTTCTTCTTTATCTACAGCTTTTCCCACACCTGTGGGGTCGCGGGTGCGAACTGTGTCGCACATGTGGATTTGGCTCGTGTTTTATGGCTCGATGCCCTTGCTGACGCCAACCTTATAGGGGGGGGGGGAAGGTAATCACTATCGCGTGTTACCGTGCTAGTTTGTAGTGTAGTGTGTTGTCTGAATATGAAGAAGAAAGTGTTGGGACAAACACAAACACACAGGCCTCGGGTCAGAAGAATTAATCAATGGCGATTAAAATTCCCGACCTGGCCGCGAATCAAACCCGAGCCCTCTGAACCGAAGACCTCAACGCTGATCATTCAGCCAATGAGTCGGACTGAAATACGAATCAATATTGGCTATAACGTTACCGTCATCGTCTAAAGCATCTAAATAATCCAAAACATCGGAATTATTTAACCTAGAACTTGGCCCAGCCATGTAAAAAAATTAGGCCTACTCGTGGCACGAAAATCTAATAACACGAAATGTTAACCTAAAATTCACTTGAGAACACCGATAAATGTAGAATATAAACAAAATATAATTAACAATAATCTGTTATTAAAATGGAAACAATAAAACGAAGGAAAACACGTATTTTGAAGCTTAAATGAGACTGTACTCGCAAGCAGCACACTTCAACTCGCCATGCGGTGAACATACGCGGTTTGATAACTTCATTTGTTCCAAACAGGTGAGCTTAGTGTCTCTATCTCTTGAGAAAAGTGTAGACTAAATCTAAAAGCTTCTATTGATGTCTTTTCCTGACATCTGGGGGTCCATTAAGGTACTTATACAGCCATTCGAACACAAAGCCGATAGATAGATCGGCTTGCTGAGCGTATAAGAGTTAATCAGATGGCCCGGTGGCTGGGTGGGTGTGTCCTCTTCAGCATTAACATTCATCATAGGTATGGCCCCATTATCACAGACTTGCAGTTTGCCTATACGCGTCAACTCAAAAGACTTACACCAGGCCTCTCCGGGGGCCGCACGTCATGATATATATCTTTGCTAATTTCTAATACAGTAAAAGTCCGCTATAGCGAGTACGGCATATAACGAGAACCCCGTTATATTGACAATATTTTGCTGTCCCTTCAAAATTCCTAAATTAAACTGTGTATTATCCTTAGGTTACAGCGGGAGTCCTATCACTGACGCATCTGTTATTATGAGTGATTGCGCGCACAATTTTTCCATTATCAGTATTTATGCACCCCAGCGATTATGATGCATGCAATCGATTATCTTCGGTTCTCTCGCCGATGTTCAAAGGCGATGTTGGAGTCTGTTAGTAGTACCAGTCGACTGCTGTTCTGTAAAGGAATTGAAATGAAAGAGAACATACTTTCATAATAATTGCGTAAATAACGTGTCCGATAACAGTTCTTAACTCGTTAAAAATAAAGGCTGACTAAACAGTTGCTTAATTTTAATGATAAATTCTGCAATTAAGTAAAAATGGGATACACCTCGAGATATGGCAGAGTACATAATTGATTTCACAGGTTAGTTTATATTTTCTTGCGTCTGGTTAAATTACGGAAAGTTTATTATCATGTAAATTTATAGTGAGAAGATTATCATTTCTCTACTGGCGCTTGAAGTATGCTTTCATCATATGTATAGTGTGGTTAAGTTAGGATAGGTGACGCTGTTTGAATAAGGAAACTGAAACATTTGCCACAAAATGCAATCGATCATCTTTGGTAGGGTACAGTATAGTTTTCTCACTACGTGCATTGGCAAGCTCTCTTGTCGACATGTGATGGCAATGTTGGAGTCGATTAGTAATACCCAACGACTGCGATTCTCTAAAGAAAATTCAAAATAAAAGAGGATAACAAGTTTTCGTAATAAATGCGTAAATAACGTGGCCGATAGCAGTTGTTAACTCATTAAAAAAACGGCTGAAGTAAACGATCTCTTAATTTTAATGTTATGTACTGAAATTAAGTAAGAATGTGATACATCTCAAGATATGACAGAGTACATCACCGATTTCAGAGGATAGTTCATATTTTCTTGCATCTATAGTTAAATTTCGGAAAGGCTATTCACATGTAAATTTTAGCGAGGCTAACTCATTTCTCTACATGCGTTTAAAATATGTTTTTATGACACATATACGGTTAGGTTAGGTGACACCATTTTAAGAAGAAAACTCTGGAGTGATACCGTATTTCTCCGAATCCTAGATGTCGTTTTTTCCTCAGAATCTCTTGCGAAAAATCAGAGGTCGTCTTTCATTCGCGGCCTAACAGTAATGAATACCACTGGCAACTTTCGCGGTAACCACGCTGCTTCTTTTCACCCCTGCACACGCACGCACACACAAAATTCGTTGACAATAAACGACCGACTCTCTATTATACATCGCTAGCTGTGACAACCGGTTGTACAGTGCCTGTGTGTAACGTCACTGGATCTCGGGAAATAGTGAAGAGAGAAAGACATTCTATTAGCCTCTACAACAACGTTTCTCAAATCTACAGAATGGCATCAAACCACGCGAGCCTTCGAATTCTTAGAAAGGCCACGGCTACTCAGTGGCAGAGTTATAACGTAAGAATATTTTCGTGATGGATAGTCGTAAAAATACGTGGAACAGGTATTGTCAACAAATTTTCAATGGGTTCTTGTCGATATTATGATGACAATTTTAAGTTAATGGCACTCGGAAATGTAGAATAATTGTACAGCCGCAAGAAAATATGGCATAGGCCATATATTTGGCATCAGTGTGAAGACAAAGATACAATAAATGTATTCAGTAGTCTGCAGCAAGGACACTTTAAAGAAGTCCAAACTGAAATTGTGAGGTATGTGTACGAGAAATGCAAGGGCGGAAAGGCCATACCGTGGTGCAATAAACTCGTTCGTTGAACTTTAATGTCCGCGATTAGGCCTATACATCGCTAGCCTTTGAAGTTGGCTGAACCTGGCAAACGAGATGTGTATATAGCGGTAGTCGGTTATATCTGACGCTGAGTAAAAGTACCGTAACAGTTTTATAGAGAGCAAGAATATTTTCGTGACGGATCACTGTATTATAGAGTTGCATGGAATAGGTATTGCTGGCCAATTTTCACAGGTTCTCTTCGGTATTATGATGCCAATTTTAAGTTAATGGTCATTAAACCCACGGGGAAAAAAATTGTGCAGCCGCAAAAAAATGCCGAATAACGAAAGCCAATGTTCGGCGTCTAAAAGTAGTAAAAAAGAATGCGTACTGTGCAACAAAAGTATTCATATGATTTTACAGAGCACTTTTTGAGCCTGATTTAAATTTTTAAAGGAAAAAGTAGGGCTCGTCTTGGATTCGGAGAAATATGGAACTGTAATTTTTTCAGAATGAAATTAAACATACACTTTCATGTAGTAACAGATTTCGAAACATAACAGACAAGTAAGTCGTAGTGTGGAAATCATCCGCAGAAACGCAAGTTTTGAACAAACTGATTGCCGTTTCATACAGATTTTAATATGTAGGGGTGGTTTTCCGACTTTTATACAAAAATCGGATATAACGACAATCCGCTATAGCAAGTAAATTTTCCGCTGTTGTGAATTCTCGCTAAAACGGACTTCTACTGTATGTTCTCCTTTCTGTTTTATAAGTTGCTTTACACAATTTGGCATAGGTTTCACAAGTTTTGAGCACTCATTTAAAGGTATTATGCATATTTTCATGGCGCTGTCATGTTTTGTAGTCTCCTTTTGCAAATAGCCCTCAGGTTTTCTATTGGACTAATGTCGAGGGAGAGCCCTGGCCACTCTAAGACATGAATATTGTTCTTACTGAAGTATTTATTCACTTTCTTTAAAATATGCCAAGGAGCCAAATCATGCTGAAAAATTCCGTCACTATTTGGAAACCTTTCCTGCAGCTTACCAACAATTTCCCTTTGCAGTATTTGGATGTCCTGGTCAGATTTCATCATCTCGTTAACTGGTGTGCCACACTAAGTTTGTCCTTGTGTTGCATCATTCTGACGTCACTTTTGCGGCAATGTCTTGCACGTATCAGTTTGTAATATTCCCAAACGTGACTTATCTTTAGCTTCTCTTTGACAGGTGGCGTTTCATGCCATCTATATCTGACAAACCATTTCTCTCTTGTGACACACTTTGCCTTCCACTCTCTGCGAGAGACAACAATGTCTGATACAAAGAAAGTGGAAACATTAAGCTACAAAATTATTGCAGTAGATTTTGTGTGGTTCATCAAATGGATTTATCATCTACCCTATGCGACTCTCTGCCTAGAGACAATTATTTTTATTATATAGAATCTGCTGGTTCTATTTTTCGGGATGTAAGGTATTTATTTTGATATTTGGTTTGCCGTAGTTATGCTGACCTCGTGTATTGAGACCCTGTTCTACAGGTTTTTAAATTTTCATTTGCTGTAGGTTTTATTTGCTCCTCTTGTGTGCATTTGTTTTTCATACAAATTATTCAGTATGTAGGAACGGAAAATAGCTCTGTGTGAATGATGTGTGTTTGCCTGTTGTTCTGAATTGAGACCCTATGTTATGTTTTCTTTGTGGTTATGGCTGGCTGAGCTTGTGTTGGTGTTGATGTTGCGTTAACGCTAATGTTGTGTAATTCATGTTCGCCCTAGGAGAGGCGATATGAATATGTCATCTAGCGTATGTACTGGATAAGGATCATGATCGTAACTGGATGAGCCTATCTATTATGCGGCGATCCTTGGGTTACGACGTAGTAAGTTTTAATCAAGCTCGTGGGCCAGTGATCTTATTTATCATGCAGTACGAGTTTTCTCGTAACGTGTCTTGATAGTAATATTAATTTTGTCCTGCACACATTTGATCTACACCATGAGTGAGTTGGCGTGGATCTATTTGTTTGAATATAACGTATAATCTCGAATACCACCCGCACTGTTTTTTCGAAAATATCGCTTCCAAAATTGGGTGCGGGTCTTATTATAAATGTTGGGAAATTTATCTTTCTGAATGCATGTAAATCGGGCATCAGCGCCGGCGCGGCTTGGCAACAATGCTCTCTCCACTCTCAGTATACGCTACTTCCACGCTTGGCGTCAGTCTCACGCATGTTCTCGGGTGTATCAACATGAATTCCACAAAGCCTTTGCGATCTTTTGCTGCAAGTGAGAAACTGAAAGTAGCTCGGGAAGCCGAAATGATTGGAAATTATGCCGCCGGTAAGAAATACGATATTGACGAGTCTTGTATTCATGATTGGAGAAAGAAGAAAAATGTGCTATTAACATGTAGTGGTGATCGTAGAGCTTTTCATGGACTGAGTGTACAGTTTCTAGAAATTAAAAAAAGAAAAACCAAACTTTATAAATGTGTGACAGAAAGGCAGGAATTGGGATATGGTGTGTCAACCGAAATGTGTCAGCTAAAGGCATTAGAGGTCGCTAAGGAACTTTCATCGGAAGGTTTTAAGGCAAGCCGAGGATGGGTTTGTAATTTTTATAAAAGAAATGGGTTGAGCGTATGAAGGCATACCTCAATTTCACAGCGTCTTCCTGGTGCCTACTGTTGAGGTTTGAATGTACAAGCAAATGACACATACCGGACAGACTAGTAACAAAGTGGAGTTTTACGCTTGTAGATTCTCCTTTTGTTTTTTATGTTGTAGTAATAAAGTGTTGTAAGAAAGACGTAGTTATCATTTACACGTTACAACTCAACATATTGGTGCCGAATACTCGCTCACGGTTCAAATTACATATCGCTGCATCACGAGACGACGTTCTTTGAACATTCTTAGATGAAGATATAAAGTGGAAAGTGAAGTGAAGTGCAGATTACATTAAATAAGACATGGGACTTCACAACACGAGACGCCAGCCAGTAATACCTGATACACGCTTGATAAGTACAATATTTATTCATTCTGTGAAATATATTAAGAATCGTTTGTTTAACAGAGCATGCTAGCAAAGGAATTCGCAACTACTGCATGGATTGAGTCGAAATTACTGTGAGCATGCACGCATGATTTTCTCATTGTGCGCGAGTAGCCATTTTGAATAGCTGTAGAAACGCCATCTGCCGCCTTCTAGGTTTCTCCATGATTAAGTACGTGACTAGTGCTGCCATCTGTCAGCACCTACTAGAGTCAGAACGCTGCATACTGCGCTATCTTTACAACTTCAACATACTACATCACATCAGAACTGACCCACCCCACCCCTCAGTCGCATACCTACCTGGAAGAGCAATAAATTACCTCACTTCTGCTTGACCGGCACTTACCCATTCACAATGACTGACAATGAACAGCAGCTTAAGAAGCTTAAACAGAAGAGAATAACTTAGCGTAATAATGCCACACGCTTCATCACATTTTTAAAAGGCTGTAATGACTCTACAGACCTCAGTGAGATTCAACACATCCATGATCGTCTTCAAGATACACTGCAACAGTTAATAGCCTTAGATGACTCTATACATGACCTGTTACAAGATGAAGATTATGAAGCAGATGCATGCACTTGTGAAGAATATATAGATACCTCAAAGCACGCCATTCAGAAGGCTAATAACCTTCTCGGAAAGAAGAAAGAACAAATTAACATGTCTTCTACACCCTGTCCGGACGTTCATCCCACGAATATTCAAGGAGTAAAATTACCAACGATCAGGCTCGAACCGTTCTCCGGCGACATAGAGACTTGGTCTATGTTCTGGGAGCAGTTCCAGTCCTCGGTTGACAAGAACCCATCGATATCCGACATAAACAAGCACGTGTTCCTGCGAGGGTATCTCAAAGGGGAGCCAAAGTGACTCGTAGATGGCATTGCAGTGTGCGCAGATACCTACGAACAAACGAAGATAATACTGGTAGCACGCTACGGAGACAAGAACAGAATAATCCAGGCCCACCTGGACTTCCTGGAGAATTTAAAGCCCGCTTTCTATGAGACCCCTGAAGAACTAAATATGACATGTGGAATCCCACCGAAGAGTTCAAGCCCTCAAGGCCCTAGGGGAAGATGTAAACCTGTATGGTCGCGTGCTGGCGCCAAAAATCCTAAGAGCATTTCCAGCTGAGATCTGCAGACGTTGGTTGATCTACGCCAAACGCGAAAATATCCCAGAAGGTCATTTGATGACATCAATGGAATTCCTGAATGAAGAGGTAGAAGCAGCACTAAAATCTCAGAAGATACGAGGAGAATTTAGCACGCCACCTCCATCACCCTACACACCAACAGCGGCTACTCTTCAAGTTACTACGGGAGCAGAAAAATCTAAGACGAAAAGAAAGACGACAATAACCCCCTTTTATGCCTTTTGTGCCACTTGGCGCAAGGATGTAAAGAAACAGTTAACCTTCAGGACAGAATAGACAAGCTAAAACTTTCCAAAAGATATTTTCTCTGCCTAAATAGGGGCCGCAACATCCGCCAGTGCTACAAGAAAGGGAATGTTTCATGCGCAAAATATAAGCAACTTCATCACGTATCAATCTGTAACGCGAACTCTCAACCCACGTCTGTCAGTAAAATAGAAGTTGTGCCCATTCACACGTCCGCGACAGCTTTCAAAATGGCGCCGACTGAGGGTATGGGCCATTTAATCTATAGCAAGCAAAGAATAGACACCAGTTGTGATGACACAGAAGGCCATACACGTCATGGAATGGTCAAGTATTCAGGGTGAAACGGACAGTGGACTGTCTACTGTATTGTTTTACAAAAAAAAAGTAGAAAACTTGATTGTTAAGAAAACTCCATCTTAAATTTTCTCAACGGAGAGTGAGGACAGAATTACCGACCGCGGTATAATTCTTTTAGGAATAACAAAGGATCTAAAGATATATTGAAGGAAAAAGCATCGGAAACGAGAAGAAACCAGTCAAATCACCGAAAAATAGCATAGTTGACTCGAGATATTAAGAAGGAATCACCTACAAGAGCTACGAGATACGCGTGGGTGGATACTCAGCGCAGTGATCTATAGTCTGCAAAGGGAGACCAAGCCAACATAAAAAGGATCACACACAAGAAGAGAAACATCTCCAGTGATTGAATCAGAATAAAAATAAGTTTTCCTCAAGATCTACAAGAAGGGCAGACAGAGAATAGATGCACTGAAATCATTACCAACGAAATCGAGGATACGTCGGAGAGCCACGAAAGAAATAATAAAATTAAGGATTACAGACGTCAAAAAAGAATTGTATAATGGCTGTACACTGCACTATAATAATTAATTTAGATGCTGACAAGAGGACCATGAGGATGATGTGCTAAGTACACATGGTGGACCAAGCTGGTGACCAGTACATCTTGCTATACGACCGAGCCATGATGAGGAAGACGACGGGAAATCATCCGACCGAGCCATGATGAGGAAGGCGACGGGAAACCATCCGACCGAGCCATGATGAGGAAGGCGACGGGAATCCAGACAGCACTTCCGTGATGAAGAAGCGGACGATGTACCAGATGTCCAACCCATGACCTAACCGAAGACCCAACTACATCCATTTGGGAGCAGAACAGCTGGACCAGGGACAACCATGAGCGAGCTAAGTCATTTACAATATTTAATCGCATGATTTTGGTTTGCCTACACATGTACCTTAGGTATGTGCCGATGAGCCAATTAGAGACCGATACATAAGAAATGCAAGTGAATGTTACCAACGAAGTGTAAGATATTTAAGTCCGTACTTACATGATCTAGCAATATAGCAGTAGTTTCTGATGTAATGGATATATACGTCGTCGTATATCGGTCAAAATACACGTATGTAGCGTGAGGTTTGAAAAAGAAGTTTGGAAACAGCTGATCATAATGACATACTGGCAGATTACAGAGATTTCATAGTGGTAAAGCTACAAGTCGACGTCACGATTGGTTGCGCGCGGTGTAAAAATAAACAGATGGAATCACACATTGTTTTGCTCCACAATAAGGGCGTTGAACTCAATCAGGTTATGAGATATAGCAACTTTTAAATGTTGTTTTAAGAAACAGTGTGGTACTTTGACATGGTCATGTGTTTGGGAACGCGACGAGTTATTATTGAGGCTACGATGTTAAGATATTATATGGATGTTGAAATAAGGTTACGATTCTGCTAACTGGAGGAAAGGTATGAGTTATATAGTGATATGAGAAGTTTTATTCGCACTACGCAGGGGCCATTGAGTGCCTGCAGTTTAAGATATGCCACACTACATTTTTTTTAGATTCGTATACGTAAGATTGCCCACACCGCTGGAGCGACCTAAGCCAAGGTATGAACAGAATTTACTATTGTAGAAGTATGCTTGTGACGGAATCGTATGTCAACTTTAGATGTGTTGTAATGAATATCGGAATACAACGATACGTTTGATAGCTGTATTTGACCAAATGCATTCACGACACCGATATATATGAGAGTATGTTTCTGAACACCGCGGCATAGCGCTTGCATAGTAACTGCGTATGAATAAAGTAGCTTGCATTGAAGTAGAATGTTATGGAATATAACGAAGGAAAGGGATATTGAACCTAAAAGGACATGTGTATGACAGCCAAAGATTATGTTGAAATTAGTTAGATAGCTAAATAGATTAACATTCTCTGTTTGAACTTACATTTTCTCAACGAACTATAGCTAGGGAAAAGCTAGAATAGGAGCCGTATTTAACAGGCACTAGGAACGAATGCCTTAGTTCGTAAGAAGTTATCCATGCACAACGAGAAAGTAGCAATAAAACATGAGTTCGGATTTACTCAGATTTACTCAGGTTTATTTAGATTTACTCAGATTTATTCAGATTTATTCGGATTTATTCAGATTTACTCAGATTTACTTAGATTTACTCAGATTTATTCAGATTTATTCATACAGACTTGTTCATATGGAATTATGCATTTAAGTTCACTCATATGGATTCATCTGGTTAAATTTACGCATCTAGAGTTACTTATTTGAGTTCACTTATATGAATTTACTTATTAGTGACTCGTCATTGACTGAGTATTAGCTACAATTTACCATGTGATGTTTTTCAACGCTCAATCCTAATTGGATCGGCGAGTAAATATATCCGTGATACAGTTCAGTCCTCCGATTTAAAAATGATGTTTGGGTTCAATTTAAGGTTGAACTTATTAGTGGACTTGAGATACACTTCGGCTTAACATTGTGTCTAAGTGAGACTTGTTTAATTAGTCTTAAAGCAAATGAGCTATCGTAACTAGTTGATTGTGTTGGTATTACACCTATGTCTCAACTGCAGTATGGACCTTAGATGTCCAGTGATCTATTGTAAATATGTACATACTCAATTTTTACTTCACGAAGGAACTGATCTTCGTAGTTTAATACTGGATATTGTTTCCCTTTCTACGAGGCAGCGCTGACTCATAATCCATACTTGTTTTTACGCAATTCCAAATAATGCCTCGCATAAAATGCCAATTTAATAATCCAATATTTTATCAATAAATATCTTATTTATTTTCTACAATTGTATGTGTCATGAATTCTTCCATTACAGCCTAGTTCATAAGTTAGTTGCTAGCTAAGAGAAGTATTGAGTAATTAAGTATTCCATTTAATCATGACCAGTTCTCACGTAGTCAAATATTCAGATAAAATTTGTCGACGGTTACTACTATTACGTCGTGAGTTTCTATAGGCGTCACCCGTGAGTTGCTAATCTCTTCGTACTCACGTTAAGCGTATCCTGTAGTAAGATTACATGTCTTACTTGCCATTAGAAAACCCTGAGGTATCCGCTGAGCGACCCCATTTCGTCTGACTGGGCTGCCCAACGACGAGTTGAAATGGAGGTATCGGGTAAAGAATGTAACGTTCGAACAGACGCAATTGTTACAAAGTTAACACATCAAATTTTTCCTTTCTTCAAACTGCTCGTGTTTGGATCGTAGGACCAACGGGAATATCTAAACTAACAAGATGTCTGCTAGACGCCGGAAGCCAGTCCAGCTTTATAGCCAAGTCTTTGGTGTATGCTCTTGAACTATGCGTGACTGGTAGTCGAGAACTTACAGTGACAACCTTCGAAGCGACATCGAGCATTACCAAGCCACGCCGACTTATCCAGTTTGACATAATTGGATTTTCAACGAAGACAACCATAACACGCACGGCCTTCGAAAGCCAGAATACCTATTCCTCTCACCCAAGTGTCCCCCAGGATTTTCGGAACCTGACACTCGCAGACCCGCAAATTGACAACGAAGAACCACCTATTGAAATACTAATTGGCGCGGACCATTATTGGAAAATTGTAAAACTGGAACAACCGATGTCAATCACGCCTTCCCTCGTACTGCTACCTACAGTCTTTGGCTGGGTACTAACGGGAAACTGGTCTGGAGCTTCAGTAAATCAGGTTACGACACACCACGTCTCAGTCACTAATAGTGAGATATCTGCAGAAACCATGCGAAGATTCTGGGATCTGGTAACAATTGGCATTCGCGACACACAAGACAGGACAATGAACGATATGGATACCGCTATCCTTCACAAATTTCATGAGACACACCGGATCCTAGACGGAAGAAGAGTTGTATCACTTCCGAAAAAAAAAAGGACATCGTCTTGTCTGATAACCGGTCAACAGCTGAGAAAAGATTTCAGAGCCTTGAGAAACGAATGGATCAAGATGCGGACTTCCAAACTATGTACCACACGCATATGTTGGACTACATAGAGAAGGGACAAGTGGAAATAGCTCCGACGTATGAGACTCCTGGAAACGTCTTGTAACTACCACATCACGCTGTGAAGAAGCAAAAGACAGAGGTCATAAAATGGAGGATCGTGTTCGATGCCTCTTCTCATGAACGAGGCCAACCAGTATTAAATGATGCCCTAGAGATGGGACCAAATCTGCTGCCTGAAATTCTAGTGACGTTGCTCCGTTTGTGAATGCGTCCAAGTGCCATTGTCTGTGATGGAAGTCAAGCCTTTCTGCAGCTATCCCTAGATGAAGACGACAGAGATCTCACAAGATTTCTGTGGTACCGAGTCCAAACTACCACTGATGGCACGTACCAGATCACCAGAGACGTCACAACGTATCGCTTCACTTGATTACCGTTCGGACTTACTTGCAGCCCATTCCTTCTGTCCGCTACTCTACGAGAACTGGTTACACTGCATCAGGAGAAATATCCCACTGCAGCAGCACTCCTTGATGGTTGTACCTTTATGGACGACTTCGCAGGGAGCGTCGATAATAATAACTTGGCCACCGTCGTCTATTATGAACTCACAGGCCTACTTCGACACAACAAACTTCCGTTGTTGAAATGGTTTACAAATTCAGAGCCACTGAGAACCATCTGGAGAGCAGAAGGTCGAGAGGTGAAATCAGAAACACGAGTCTTTGGTGTTAATTGGAATACGGAATCTGACTACCTCTTCGCAACTCCAAACGACATGACCGCTGTACTACTTGACCAGCCAGCAACTAAACGCCACCTTCTGCAAGTTACTGTCAGAATTTACGACCCTCTAGGGCTGCTTTCCCCCGTCCTGATCACCAGAAAGATCCTCTTCCAAGACACTTGGTGCAAGGGACTGCAATGGGATGAAATTCTCCCAGCTGTCCTAAGCCAGAGGTGGCAAGCTTGGACATCTAACCTGCCGTATTTGTCTTCCATCCGCATTCCAAGATGGATTGGTATATCTGAATTTAACGACGATTTATCCGTGTGCGTGTTTTGTCATGCTTCCGAAAGCGTATATCTTGCTGCGCTGTACGTTTGGATGACTACCAAAAACACTTCCTCCGTCACGCTGGTTTGCAGTAAAAACCGATTATTGCTCGTGAAGAAAAGTCACAATTCCCAGACTGGAATTGCTTGCAGCCTTGCTTGGATCCCGTCTTCTTCACTACTTTTGCCAAGAGACTGGAGTTGAGTCCTCTTGTGCCACCTAATGGAGTGACTCAACCGTCACATTAGGATGGATCCGCAACAATCCAAACCGCTGGAAGACCTTTGTCTGCAACCGCGTGACAGAGATTCAGACGCATACCGTGTCCAGTCAGTGGAGACACTGCCCTGGCATCGAAAATCCTGCTGATTGCCTCTCCGAGGAATTACAGCCAAAGATCTAGCTTCAAGGGATTCATGGTGGCACGGACCTTCCTGGCTTGCCGAACATCCAAACTCCTTGCCCCGTGATGTCACTGTCCTGGACATGATCCTGCCAGAAGAAAAGATGTTTCAAGTCCTAATAGCCACAGAACCATTGCTCCTCGCGTCACGTTTCAGTTTGTACTGGAAGTTATTAGACGTTACCGCATGGGTCCTGCGTTTTGTTACGTGGATGAAGAAGAAACAAAAGGGCAGCGGAAATTATTTAACTGCCGAAGATATAAAAAAATGCCAGAGTGTATTGGATACGTCAGGTTCAAGATGCTTCACTGCTGAACTGGCATCCTTGAAGAAAAATCATCAGTTGCCAAAATCATCCAAGATTTTGCGATTCAATACCTTCTTACAAGATGGTATTATTCGTCTTTATGGCCGCCTACAATTTGCAGACTTGACAAATGCTGAGAAACACCCAGTGCTTTTGGATGGATCACACACTTTCACGCACCTGCTAATTCGGCAGACCCATATCAGACTCCATCACTTGGGCGTACGCATAATACTCACTGAACTTCGCAACGAATTTTGGATTCTACGAGCCTGCCAAATCATCAAAAAGGTGTTGCACGGATGCCTGCCATGCAAAATATCCCATAAGAAAAGGTGTGAGGAGGTAGAAGCCCCATTTTTATGTTGTAGTAATAAAGTGTTGTAAGAAAGATGTAGTTATCATTTACACGTTACAACTCAACACCTACAATGAGAAGTTATTGTCGTTTCAGCGTGACATAATTCAGTTGCAGAAAGAAAATGCATGTTTGCTTTCCCAAATTGGCAATGCAGATCAGACGCCAGTCTACTTTGAAATGCCAGTGGACAGGACTGCGAATGTTTAAGGGTGCGAAAAGTGATACCATTAGAACAGGTGGTAATGAAAAACAACGATGTACAATCATGTTGAGTATTCTGGCTGACGGAATCAAATTGCCGCCGTACATTGTTCTCAAGCGAAAGACGCTTCCTAAAAATCTACCCGCTGGTGTTATCATCAGATCTCAGAACTCCGGCTGGATGGACAGTTCACGTGTGGAAGACTGGGTAAAATGTGTCTGGCAACGTCGCTCTGGTGCATTATTGAGACAAAATAGCTTGTTTGTTCTCGATAACCGCGGCCACACAACAGACGCTTTGAAGAAACATATCAAGGGTGGGAAAACCGACCTAGCAGTCATTCCGGGCGGGGTGACGTCTATGCTACAGCCACTGGATGGCTGTGGAACCGTCCATTTAAAGCAGCCTTGAAACAGCTCTATACAGAATGTATGGCGGCTGATAATTACACACTGACGCCAACTGTTCGCATTCAGCGCCCGGAAGTTCTGCTGCTGTGTTCGTGTATTTTGACGGCATGGAATCGTATCCCTGGGGACCTCATACGGAAGAGCTTCAGGAAATGTAGCATTTCTAATGCTATGGATGGCAGCGATGACATTTTGTGGGAAGGTGATGGTGATGAAAGTTCCAAAGTTGATACTGTTGATGATGATGATGATGATGATGATGAATGAACTCATTGGATATTGTTCTGGAAATCTTTGTTTACTTTTATTTCTATTTTCTAATCATTTGATGTGTGTTAGTAAAGATTGTAAATAATTTTGACTTCACTTATTTTAAAATTTTGTTCTTTCAAAATAAGGGTTTGGGTCTTATTCGGTGGCGGGTGGTATTCGAGATTATACGGTATGTTATTTTTCCGTATCTCACAGGTGTCTATTTAACACCACCCTTCTTTTTTTCTTTTTTATTTGCTTGTGTCCTCGGCTTACACGCTGGTTTGATTGTTTATTTTAAAGATTTTCTCTCCATTTTACCCTTTTCATTGTTGGATACATTTAACAATCTTGTAACTATGGCAACTTCTCATCTTTCATATATTTTCTTAAGGGTGCAAAATGTGATACCATTAGAACAGGTGGTAATGAAAAACAACGGTGTACGATAATGTTGAGTATTCTGGCCGACGGAACCAAATTGCCGCCGTACATTGTTCTCAAGCGAAAGACGCTTCCTAAAAATCTACCTGCTGGTGTTATCGTCAGATCTCAGAACTCATTCTTTGCTCAGTGCGCATGTGGAACCTTCTGCCTCTGCACTCAGAGTGACTCTCATAGGAGAGGAGAACTTTCTTCCATGTTCCATTGTCCAATCCTGATGACTATGTGCTCACAAGAGATGTTTCCTGCACATTTTTCCTGTTAGAAGGTGTTTATTTACAGGTTTGCAGGCTTTCCTTTCAGTGCCAGAAGTTTACGACAAGCATTAGAAACATGCAGATTCACTCCCCTTTCCTCCAATTAGAGAGTCAAGTCCACAGTAGTGGGCCTGGGGTTTGATTTCTTCTGCTGTGGAGAAAACGTTCATCGATTGGTGGTGTTTTCTTTTTCCTGCTGCAGTTTCATTTTTCTTTGGTGAAATTGAGCCAGTGCTACTGAATAATTTTGTTCATAGTGCCTACAAGGCCACCAAATTTAGTGGCTAACCTTCTTTGTGTCGTGGAAGTATTCTGAGATAATGATACAATGGCACTACACTTCCTGGGAGTCATTCGTATTCATTGAAATTGCACAAGGAAATCTCAGAATTCTTCAAAAATGGCACACATGGAAATGAATATACTTTTAACCTGAAACAATCATAACACAGCTTAATTGACAGTACAAAGAATGCATTGAGAGTTCAGGGTCTAAGAATGAATAAGATTGAATATTCCAAGTATATGTATACACCATCGTACTTTATTACCTATTTACAGTAATGCTTAATATTCTTGTGTATCTAACCTTACCCAATTCTACATGGACTGACAGTAAGGTGGTTGATAGAAGTAATACTTTTGTGATTTTGCTGGAATGTTCCTATGTGATATAAAAGAAGTTTTATAACTTTGTCTACAGGTTGTTCTCTCTTGGAAGTTGGTTATCAGCTTAACCTAATTGTTAGTTTGAATGTGTCTATCAGAAGTTCTCTTGTTTTTTGCTAGCTAATTTCCTATTTCAAATTCCCCTCTTCGTCTTTCCAAGCTTCACCTTTGGGGAGTTGTATGCACAGCCAGTATTTTTTCATAAAAAACATATGTTGTTACCAGTTTGTAGATTCTTTTAAAACTGATCGTTTTAAAATATAACACCAGTGGGAGATAGGGACCCTCTTTGGAGGCAGCCTTACCTAGGGAGTGGCGCCCCTGGTTGTGTGAGTCCCAGAGCACTCTGACCTGGCGTGTAACATCTGGTAAGGGTCCCGGCTCAGAGTTATGGGTGAAGACATCAACAGCATTTATGGTGGAGAGTGGTTTTGGTGGTGATTATTGTTTTAAGAAGAAGTACAACCAGGCAACCATCCTCTATATATCACTAATCCGAGAGAAAGAATGGAAGGGATCTGACACTTCGAAAAATGAAGGTAGTGGCCAAAGAAAGACAAGGGCCACGAAGGGCATGAAAATGACTCACTAGGCCTCGAATGCTCTAAAACTATTGGGAGTTCAGATAGGATAGATGAAAGTGAAGAGCCTGGCACAATTAAGGGGAAGAAATGTCAGGAATCAGCAAAAATTTTTGCTTTTTTTTTTTTAACGTTGCACTGACACATGTAGATTTTATGGCGACGATGGGTTAGGAAAGGTCAAGGAGTGGGAAGGAAGGACAGCCCCCGAGCATTTGTCTGGTGTGAAAATGGGAAACTACGGAAAACCATCTTCAGGGCTGCCGACAGGGGGGTTCGAACCCACTATCTTCTGTATGCAAGCTCACAGCTGTGCGGTCCTAACTGCATAGCCAACTCGCCCGCTAGGACTCGTCTCAGGGTCCCATAGTTGCCAAGCCATGCTCCCAAATTAAGAGCCTCTGGGGCTAGATAGCACTCATACATAAGTGCCCCTTGTAAGCCAGATTTCATTTCATATTACCTACTTAAGTGTCCCACTTATGACTATAAGTGGACTTCCCACACACACACTTAAGCGCCTCACTTATGTTGCAGCTAGATGGAAGATAATTATTTTGCTGAATATGTTGCATTTCATTCACAGAATGCTTTCCATGCACACAGTACAGTAGAGAAGGAAAATCCTGTTGAAATGTAATGTGACCAACAATTTAAAGAAGGTTTTGTTTTAGTAAAGTGAGAGTTATGAATATTCTTGTTCCTTTGTGTGAGAGTGAACATAACCTCTAGAGGACTCACTATCTCACCATTAATGAATATATTGTTTTGAGATTTTATGCCACCTCTTAATTTCAGGTTATTATTATTATTATTATTATTATTATTATTATTATTATTATTATTATTATTATTATTATTATTATTATTACCGGTATTTCGCTTAATTCATTGGAAACGTGTTACAAGTTGATAAGTTATCAAGACTGTAGGCCTATGGAATAGTAAAGAACTATACTGAGTTATAAGAAAAATGAAGGTGTTGCACTACCACCATTTATTTTAAGGTTGATTTGTGCTAATTATATCAGGTTAGTCAACCAGTCGTTTGACGGATTATATCAGAAGTTTCTGAAATTATGACTTCGCACATGAAAACATATTATTTGCATTTTATTGGGGAAGTAATTAGGCCTATTACAATGTAACGGCTGCGGATATATTTGTCAAATCATTAAAATCGTTGTAAGGCTAGATATTCTATATTTGGATGAATAGTTGTATAGGTTCGAGTACCTGGATAACTATTAACATATTAAGAAGCTTAGACTCTGGGCATTTTCGTAGTTTGCATTGTTCACAAGAAGTTTTCCCACGTCATTCATAGGGCCTATTCTGATGAGAAACTGCATCGGTCTGTTTGTTCTATATTATGTGCATGTATTTCGACACAAGTTCTTGAAGGTGCCGTCTCAGCTCGTTATTTTGTTATCCATTCTGATAACCAAATACAATGTAGACGATCTTTTAACCTCTGAAATGTTGCGCGATGTCCTTCGATAAACGAAACACATCCCACTGTTCGGTAGCCAACTACACGATCCAGGAAGCATGGGCATAATATACAGCATTGCCACATCTCCAGTGAATACTTACTGTATCAGTTTGTGTGCTCTTTAAGTGCTGTCTATGCAATGTAAACTCATATGAGTGAATACTTTTTTTTTTGCTATTGGCTTTACGTTGCACCAACACAGATAGGTCTGATGGCGACGATGGGACAGGAAAGGGCTAGGAGTGGGGAAGGAAGCGTCTGTGGCCTTAATTAAGGTACAGCCCCAGCATTTGCCTGGTGTGAAAATGGGAAACCACGGAAAACCATCTTCAGTGCTGCCGACAGTGGGGTTCGAACCCACTATCTCCTGAATCAAGCTCGGTTGAATACTTATTATAAGTGATCCCTTATTACTTAAGGGTTCCTCTTATGTATAAGTGCTGACTATGAATTCGGCCCTTAGTCACCTCTTACGACAAGCAGGGTATAACGTGGGTGTTATTCTACTGCCCCCACCCACAAGGGGTATGGCTGAAAAGATGGACTTCGGTAAATTGGAGATGGTGGAAGAGGCAGCCCTGAACTTGAGGATAAATACGAGTATAATCTAAAGATGCCAGTGGTTTTGGGCAGATGAGGCTCTTTAGGAGGGCTGATTTTCCTTTGGAGGCAGTACCACAAATGTCCATTTAGCAGCATCTGCACTCATGTTAGGGGTGGCTGCAAAAGGAGTCTCTTTCTTCAAGGTAGGGATGGCCTGAAAAAATCCTGGCAGGTATAAAATGCTTTGGGTGTGGTGAGCCTATCGTACTGACAGCCTTTAAAAAGATTGAGAGTTAGTCAAGACCCCGGAAAAAGTTATGTCGTGCCCCAAAAGCGATGCACGGTTCCTGGTGTTCTCATTCTGGGGGAACTGTGAAAAATAGAAAACTGTGGAGTTCTTCGATTCACAACCCAACCCAAAAAACTGGAAATGGGATATGAAGAAAAAGAAGAAGAAAAACACCAATGATGTATATTCACTCAAAACATAGAATGAGCACATGGTATTGTATGCTGCTGGCAATTAATATTGCATCAGAATTAATTTTAATAACAGTTGGAACTGTTTATTGCAACATCACTTTTAACGATGTATATAACGGTAGAATCTAACGGTCCTGTCTAAATCCAACATAAACACTGTATTTAAAAAAATTGCTTAGTATGACATCACTTATACAATATATTGTATAAAACAACATATTTTTATTACATTTTCAGAGAAATGTATTGGCAATAAAGTCCAATGTTGCTTTTTGTTTAAGTATGTTGGAATTGCTGACAACAATGTAATGCTTTTTTTCAAACTCTTGTTTTAGTAGAATGTAGATTTCAAATCAGCCTGTCTGTTAAATAGTCAAGGCAAGCATCGCTGTGAAGATGCCTCAAAAGAAAGGGATTGGTGTGCCACCCATGTCTTTAACTTTCAATTCCCTCTGAGGTTCAACCCCCTGGGAACGACCGCTGCATGAAAGCATGGGATCCAGCTTTCCTAGGTTCCTGGTTGCTACCAGAACCGATGGGCAAGATTTTAACCTGGTGAAATATATCTTGTTCAGTAGACACATTCAAGGTGTCTACGATAAACTTGAAGATCAGTCTGATCATTTGCTCAAGTGCGACCACTTTGGAAAAATTCCCATCAAAGTGGAAGAGCACAAATCCTTCAATCTGGTTCGTGGAGTCATCTTCCACCATGATCTCATCTTGAACACTGACGATGAGTTGATGGAAGACGTGCAGTGACGAGGTGATGCACATCGAGCATTTATCTTCTTCTTTGGATGGGAGATATTAGTGTAGGGTAGAAAGCGTCCCTCCGCTTAACACGTAACACTTTTTAAAGTAGTCCAGATTATAGCACTGTTACAGTGGAGTTGTAATGGTTATGACAAGCATCTTACTGAACTGTGCCAGCTAATCAGTTAGCTCGCAATGAGTATAGTCTGTATTCAAGAAACTAATCTCAGACAAGATCGTCATCCATTCCTGAGAAATTTTAGACTATACTTGACAGAATTTTATTATGCCAACCGAGCTTCCAGTGGTGTTGGTATTTTCACTCATTCCGACATCTACAGCGAAGCGATTTCATTAAGAACCCAGTTGGAGGCAGTAGTGATACTTGTCTCATTTCTTGTCATAATTACAGTTTGCAGTATTTATTTTCCACCAGGTGTCTGTGATGTAATTGGTTTTTTAGATTAGCTCCCTTCTATAGGGTGACTTTAATGACCATCACTCATTTTGGGGCTCTGAAATGCCTTGCCCCAGAGGAAGGGAGTTGGTACAGCTAATAGGAGAACTGGATTTATGTATTTTGAGTACAGGGAAACAAACATTTCAGTGTAGTGCACGGTACCTTCTTCCGTATTGACGTTAGTCTGTGCAGCTGTGCGTTTGTTCCTCTGTTTCGGTGGGATGTACACAATGATCTCTGTGGCAGTGACCATTTCCCCATTATTCTTACTTTGTTGAAACAGAAATCCATCGAGGCTTCTCCCCGATGGATTCTTAAACATGCTGATTGGCCAATGTTCACATCACTTAATGATGCGAATAGCCGGAACATAGGTGGTGATATTACTTATATCATTACAAGTTATTCTTGCTGCTATTGAGGAGTCCATTCCATCTTTTTCTGGGACTGCTTGACGGAAACATATTCCTTGGTGGAATGAAGAAATTGCAGCAGCTGTAAAAGAACGATGTTGCACTCATAAACACTATCGTAGGTAGACGTCCATGACGTCACATAAACCATAATTTCTAGTGTAGACTAAACTTCGACGTATTTCGGGGATACAAGGCCCCTCCTCAGTACCGTGAATTTCCATTGCAGGCAGTATTGTCACTGACCCACCCACGGTTGCTAACCATCTAGCAAGTCATTTCACAGATTTGTCAGGTTCCGGGAATTACCTTCCTGATTTCCTGGCTGTGAAGAGGGAGACAGAACGTCATCTTAGTTTTGCCACTCAAGCTTCTGACGACTATAATGTATCTTTTATGGAGTTTGAACTCCTCATTGCCTTGGTGCTTTGCAAGGACACAGCTCCTGAATCATAACCAATGTTGAAACACCTCAGCAAGGATAGCCTCTTATATCTTCTTGGGGTTTTAAACCAAATCTGGATAGAGGGTGAGTTTCCATCACAGTGGCGAGAGGGAATAGCAGTTCCCCTGCTCAAGCCTGACAAAGATCCTAAGTATGCAGGAAGTTACAGGCCTATTTGTCTCACTAACTGGCTGTGTAAAGTATTTGAGAAGCTGGTAAATTGCCGACTTATATGGTGTTTGGAGAAAAGAAGTCTTTTGTCGGAGTACCAGTGTGGTTTTCGAGCTGCCCACTCCACCATTGACCACTTGATATGCCTGGAGAGTTCTATCCAAGATTTGTTTCTTGGAAAACAGAGTTTTATGGCTATGACACCACTAAAAAAAATGGAGTCCCAAAAGGATTATTTCCCAGTGTCACTCTGTTCGCAATTGCCCTAAACAGTATTGTCGCTGCTGCTGGTTCAGTAGTAATACCGTTGGTATATGTTGACAATTTTGCTCTGCAGTATAGCTCGCAAAGTATGGCAGTCGCATAGCAACGATTACAGCAAGCTGTCAGGGGAGTGGAACAGTGGACCTTAGATGATAGCTTTCGGTTTTCAACTGCAATTACCTCTGTTGTTCATTTCTGTGGTAAGAGCACTGCTTTGTTCAGTGTTGGATTTAATGGTTTGTTGTTGTGTAAGGATAAGAGATAGTTTATGTTTGACTTCATAGCTAACATCCATCAATTAAAGGAAAAAGTCAAAAACAATGTCTTAGTAATAACAAAAGCCGACGAAGGAAACGCCACTGTAATCATGCACAAAAGCGACTACAGTAAAACCTCGTTAATTCGAAGTCGTTGGGACTCAAAATCGGACTTCGAATTACGTGATTTCGAATTAACCGCCAATTCACAATTCAGAAGTACCAACCCTTGCCGCGTTACGAAATATTCTAAGGCCCGTTACTGCATGCAGTTAACCTTGATTCACAGTTTATACCTTTCAAATGCCATGAAAAAAGAACTATTTCCAAAATGTATCCAAAAAGGTGCATTTACAGTATTCAAATAATGCACTTGCATATCTCACTGGCAAATATAACCTCACGCAACGAAAGAAAGAAAAAAAAAAAGCACGATTCAAAGACGAGGAGAAATCTATGCTGGCTCCCATGTGCAAGTGCTTTGTTCATTGGAGTACTATAATGTATGCATTTTAGATGCCTTGTATTTACACAGAAAGTACCCGGTGCCCTTAAAATCAAACTTTCCTATGATTCTATCCTTGTACGTTCCCGCCATGGCACTTTTCTCGTACTTCAGAAATGTAAAACACTTGCCGCGTCACAAAGTATTCTAAGACCCATTAATACATGCAATCACCTCGATTCACAATTTAAACCTTTCCAATGCCATAGAAAAACTATTTCCGAAATGTATCCAACAAGGTGCATTTACAATGTTCAAATAATGCACTTGGATAAATCACAGACGAACATAACCTCACGTAACGAAAGAAAATAAATCACACAATTCAAAGACGAGGATAAATTATGCTGGTTCCCCTGTGCAAATGCATTATTTTTTGGATATCTGTACTGTTTGCATTTTTAGATGCTTTGTACTGGGATGGAAAGTGCCCGACGACCTTAAAACGTAGCTTATCGAACTTTTCTATGACGAGGGGATAAAGTTTCTCGTTTCCATTTGCATTGCAATTGCAACGCACTACAATGACCCCCATCCCCGACCCTTGTACGATTCTCCGGCTGGCACTTTCTCCTTTAAAACCATAAGACCGTTTGGGCTCGCATTAAAATAAAGCAATGCAGTTTCAGCGGCAATGACAGTATTGTTCGGTGCCTACGAATTTATTATATGAGCCACGCTTTTTCGTAAACTGTCGGCATCGCCAGTGTTCGCGCTTCTGTTTTCCCGCACACTGCCTGTTGCGTGATATTACGGCGTTCCTGAAAAGGGTGACTATAAAAGAATTCCGATTTCATTCAACTTGGCAATCATGAAGCGCGCTGTAGACCCACCGAAGTGAGTGTAAGTGCGGAAAGCTACCCCTCCACGTTCCGGAACACGCGTTCTATTATGACGCGGATAAATTTCGAGTTGAAATTACTCTGTAACATACTATTGTTTTAAAATGTAAAGGCAGTTTCGAATTAAAAGTCTGAATTTCGGTAATGGGGTCGACATTGTACATCGAATTACGAATTATCCGTATTTCGAATTAAACAATTTATATAACATGCAAAACTGTATCTCATGTTTCCGGGAACGAGAGCTTCTTCGAATTACGTGGGATTTTGAATGAACCGATTTCGAATTATCGAGGTTCTACTGTACATCAATAAAGCACAAATGTTTTACACAGAAAATAACTTCTAAAAAAATTCCAACAAATAAAATACAGAGACACCTGAAAACCATTATTAAGAACGGTTCATTTTTGTTTAATGGCCTTGAAAAATCCAAAATGATCATCATGAATCAGAAGCTTCCCACAGCGAAAGCGCTACCGAAGATCCATAAAGTTGACGTCCCCATACGAACCATTATCAATTTCAGAAATAGTCCGACTTATAAAAGTATCTTAGTTCATTCACAAATTCCTTAAATCACACTATCATTTTCAAGCCAATACGTCAGTGAAAAATTCCTTAGATTTTTGCAATAAAATTGAGCACTTTAATTTATCCAAATACCATATACTTCATTCATTTGATATTACTACAAAGCGTGTTTTTTAAGTAAGGTCCGTTTTGTTGTAGACACTAGTAGTTTGTGCACATATCGCAACGAGTGCGTGCGTCGTGTACCAGCATGCCTTGGGAACAACTGTGCTCAGTTTCAGCTCTGTAGCTAACCTGTACAGTTCTGTTCTGTGCTTTCAACATGTTTAAGACTACCAACTCGCCTGCTGCGTGTGTGGTTTGGTCAGTGATACGGTTTTTGTCAGCAAGGAATCTGTCTGCTGCAGAAATTCGACAGATTTGCGAAGTGTACGGTGATACTGTTATGAGTGAAAGCAAAGTGTGTAAGTGAGTACAACAATTCAAAGATGGCCGTGACAACATCCATGATGAGGACCGCTCTGGTCGCCCTTCTTTGATTACAGCGATTTGGTGGCTTCAGTTGAAGCGAAGATTCGTGAGAACAGGCGCTTCACGATAACAGGTCTCTCAGACGAATTTCCTGACGTGTAAAGATCAGTGCTTTACAACATTGTTTCTGAACACCTAAAGTTTAGGAAACTGTGCTCCCATTGGGTCCCGAAACTCCTAACAGAGGATCACAAAAAACAAAGATTTGAGTGTGCGATGAAGTTCTTGACTCGTTATGACGAAGAAGGTGACGGCTTCTTGAGTCCAGATCGTAACTGGAGACAAAACATGGGTTTCGCATATCACGCCCGAATCGAAGCAACAGGGCATAGAATGGAGACACACACATTCGCTTGTAAAGGTGAAGGCCAAACAGACTCTGTCCCAGCACAAAATCATGGCGTCGGTGTTTTGGGATAGGCATGGTGTTTTGTTGGTTGACTTCATGCAACGAGGAACCACTATCAATGCAGAAGCATACTATTAAACCCTGAGAAAGCTACGCAGTGATTCAAAACAAAAGACGCGGCATGCTGACAAAGGGAATTGTCATTCTCCATGACAATGCAAGACCTCACACTGCAGGTTAGACCCGCGATTTATTGGACAGTTTTGGCTGGGAGGTTTTAGACCACCCACCCTACAGTCCTGATCTTGCGCCGAGCGATTACCATCTGTTCCTCTACCTCAAACATCACCTCAGTGGCAACCATTGCAATGATAACGATGTGAAAACGGTAGTGAACTCTTGGTTATCGGAGCAGGCGGCAAGTTTCTATGAAGAGGGTATTTTAAAATTGGTTACGAGGTATGATAAGTGTTTGAACAAACTTGGCAACTATGTCAAAAAATAGAGTTAAGTATGTACTTTCTGAAAATAAATTTACTTTTTTGAAATAACCTTCCGTTGTGTACTTATTTTCAAACGGACCTTACCTAAAAACACGCCTCGTAATATGTATGCTAATGTGCCCATTAACAATACCATACCATTGATTAAGAACAATCGGGAGATAGTGGGTTCGAATCCCACTGTTGGCAGCCCTGAATATGGTTTTCCGTGGTTTCCCATTTTCACACCAGGCAAATGCTGGGGCTATACCTTAATTAAGGCCACGGCCGCTTCCTTCCCATTTCTAGGCCTTTCCCATCCCATCGTCGCGATAAGACATATCTGTGTCGGTGCGATGTAAAGCAAATAGCAAAAAAGAAAAAAAAAATTAAGAACAACCTTTCCCAATTCAGTAAATTAAGTATAGGCGAAATAGAAGAATTTATTCAAATTCTGAAATTCACATTAATTAATAATTTCTTCACTTTTAATAATGCCATTCATCAACAGATGGGTCTTCCTATGGGGTCACCAGCTTCAGGGATACTTGTGGATATTTATATCGATCATTTAGAACATTCTCATATCATTGGCAAGATTAACGGCATTCAACATTGGGCAAGCTATGTGGACACATTTGTCATTTTAGATTCTCGCATTACTAGCAGCAGTACAGTACTTGAACTCCTCAACTCCATTAAACCACATATAAAATAGACCATAGAGTCAGAAAACAATAACGCCCTCAATTACTTGGATTTAACCATTACGAGCAAGTGCAATAACACATTATCCTTCAATATATACAGAAAACCCACCCACACTATCAGTACCGTCCAACAGACTTCTTTGCACCCGGACATACACAAGAAAACAGCTTATAGTAGTATGGTATTTAGAGCATTAACTACTGTATTTCTTTATCCTGCAAGAATTTCAAAAAGAAAATTAATACTATTTACAATATTGCAGAATACAACGGCTTTTGGAACTTTTGTCAACAGAATCATCAATAGATAAAAGTAGACCTAAGACTACCTTAGAAGAAGACTCCACTCCTAAAGAGAAGTTTTTGACTTTTACATTCAATAGTAATAGCATTTACCAAATTCCTAATTAATGTCTTTACAAAACACAACATCAAAATAGTGTTTAGAACCTCCCACACTAACTCTAGACTTATCTTCAATTCGCGCACTGTCAACAATAACAATAATAATAATAGGTATTTGAATTCCGGAGTTTACAAATCAGAATGCCAATCCTGTAACTCGAGTTACGTTGGTCAAACAGGCCACAATTTTGTCATAAGATTACAATACAATCATAAAGATTCCAGGCACTATTATACTACAATAGATAAAGATCTTAAGATCTTGCATTATGAGCAAAAACGTACTTTGCTCAACATTCTCAAAGGCATCTACATCAATATAGATCAATTTAGGAACCCTTCTCATAATTTAAATGAAATCGACGAAAAGAAGAATATTCTACTTGAAATTTTCATTCCAAATATTTGTCAGCACATCTGTAACAAAAACAAACCACGCCTTCACCTCTCCAACTCAATACCACTTCCCCTTTTCCCTCTCCCCACCAGCTCAGCTCCTCCCTCCCCTCCCCCTCCACTCCTCCCATCCCCGTAAACACAGCTGAGCCAGCAGCAGACACTGGCAATGAGGAGACCGCCAAATTGAGAAGGTTATGCCGTTCGAGAGGGCAACTGCTCAATAAGTAAGTTTAAAGTTTTTCCAAGTTCATTTTACTCTGTAGCCCAAGTTTCTCACACACATTTCATTTTTCTATTACACATTTAATCCACGTTTGCAGTTCCCACTATGATTCACTCACAATTTACCTGGCATCTGTTTTCTCTACAAACATAGTTACCTCAGTTTTCTTGCTGCCCACTCGATCACTTGGGATTGTGACTTCACAGAAACAGACTGTTATTCTCAATTTTAACACAGTGTATTCATCCTCATTTTTAATTGGAACATACTGTACATTTAGACTAAGAGGTCCACAACCTCCTGTTTTCCATTCTTTTCTTCATTGTATTTTAACATCAATTATGTAAATTTTAACTTTTTGTCACTGAAGATGGCTCAGAGGAGCCAGAACATGTATGACGAATATTACTTCATCTAAAGATGGAGACATATAAGTATTGAACAGCAGGACATATTAAATTTGCTTTGTAAAGCCCTACTTATATCACTATGCAGTGCTAAAGAAAATAAGATTTTGTACTCCAGAAGAAGCTAACACATAACCATGCATTTTATCAGAGTATAATATATTTTTAAGTATTTCAAGTTGTTACAATGCATTTTTGGTGTATTAACAAACATTTTATAAGTATTCAACATACTTTGAAGGATCTCAAGTTGCTTCAATGCATTTTGATTGTGTCATTTTTTAGATGCATTTTTTAGCTGAAGGTGTCTTGCACCTGAGATGAAACATGTCCTAAAACAGATGTTGAGTTAAGTGTTAGTTCTATGTAACTGTAGAATCTATATATTTAAAATGCAAGGCATTTTTTTTTTGCAATCTTCCAACGACTTCCTAACTGGACTGATGTTTATGAAGTCTTATTTAGATGAAAGGCACTTATATGTGTATGTGCCAGAACTATATGTTTCTTTATTTCAACTATTATTGGCATTTTATTTTATGAAAATAACATGCACATAATGCTATTTGTCCATATATGACAAGTATGCTTAATGTGTACAATCCGTCAGCAACTTCTTCTAGGCGGATTTTCAAGTTGTTTTCTTTAAATTAAAGATAATTAATTCTACATTCTGCATCACTGCATTTCCTCATTGATAGTTATCACTAAGGATAGGAAGTTGAAGGCCTAAAAATTGCCTAAAAAAGACCTTAAAAAAATCCAAAAGTAGGACCTAAAAACTGGCAAAAATGTAGAAATGCAGTCCAATTGCATTAATAATTTTGGTTTTAATTGCATATTTGATGAAGGAATATAATGTTTTAAGTGCAGAATTCTGGTGGTATGCAACATACAGTGCAAAAATATACTGTATGAGTGAAATACCCCTTCTTTCAGACATACATTTTTTGATTAACATAATTTAAAAAAAGGAATTGTGTGTTTGTTAAAACAAAGTACTTGTAGAATTTAGAATGAAATGTTTTTTTTTTTCCACCAAGAATTAATTCACCGAACCTGCAGTGGACATCCTGGAGAAAGAAATTGAAATTAGTATAACTGGAATCGTATTTTGCTTTACAACACTAGGGTACAGAAATTGGAATTCGGAAACCTCACAACAGTTAGCTTTCCAATATATCATAGTGGTCATCTCCGGGTTCTTAGGTGTAAAGGTGTAAAGAATAGGCAGCATGTTGCAAAACATCAAGAAACTTTTTTCCATATCAACGGATGTTACTGGTTCATACTTGAATCAAGCGAGATCTTCCTCTTAAAAAACACTCACGTCATTTTTATTCCTTTCGATATTTCACTTATCCTGCACATAATTTTGATATCCCTGTGTTTTTTCAAGCATTGTTTTTATTTTATTTCATTTTCTCTCTTACTACAGAAAAGATGTTTAAGAGGTGATGGTTGAATTAACAATGTTTCAAATTAAGAATGGGCGGTACATATGTAGTTGAAAGAAGGTGAAGTTGCAAAAAAATGCCATTAAGATCTTAAAAAGATTAAAAAAGGACATATAAGCCAAAAATTGCCCCCCAAATAAAGGACAAATAAAACTACCATTTTCTGGCCTGCAAATGACCCGGAATGAACCTATATAATGTTTGGCCTTGTCTTCGGACAGTCTACAGTGATATCCTCAGAAATTTTCATCAGCCGGGCGGCAGGAATGAGTAGCTGGGCGGCGAATACTACGTAAAAAATGAAAACTTAAAAATCTCAATTTATTCCCCTCAGGGCATTAAAAATAATATTAGACAGGTAAGCTTTAACTGTTAAATTGAACTATTTTAGTGTTATCATGAAAAAGACATAAGAAAGTATTCTGAATTTCTAGTGTTCCACTGCTCGTTCATAATCCTGTAACTTCGGGGCTTATCACTCGGTTGCTGTGGAGTGCCATACAGGTTTGTAACGTCGTGTGGAATCGAATGCTCGCATGCGATTCCATGCTAATCCATACACTGCTCGTGCATGACACTATATGATAGTCAAGCTAAACATTTAAAGTCCGATGTAATTGATGCCATTTTGCTGACAATAATGAAGATTATTAAATAAATAGTTTTACATTTTAATCTGGAGCACCCAATGACTCAAATATGTATTGATATTATGTAACTAGTACACTAGCCGGGCGGTCCGTAAAAACGGCAGGGTGGGTCCATTAGAAAGGTCCTAGGGAGAACACTGGTCTAGAAATAAAAGGACTTTTCCTCAACTTCTGAGCCCTAGTTATCACATTCCAGGAGTTCCTCTTATTCGGACGAAGCTTTCTCTAGGTTTCAGAAAGCTGTTTCAATCAGTTCTAATAAATGGCAATACTGTAGTTATGCAGTTCTCAAAGTGTGGTACGTTTACCCCTGGGGGGTACACACATGTTTTTATAAGGAGTACAGGAATGATTCTTATTGAGAAATTGACAAAATGACAAAAGAACTAAGTGTTGCGATCATTTTTCGAGGTATACAGTGTGAAATTCCTTCTTGGATTATCTGAGGAACATATTTTATCTGACGCAGCACTACAGGAGTACTAAATGAAATGAAGTGGCGTATGGCTTTTAGTGCCGGGAGTGTCCGAGGACAAGTTTGGCTCGCCAAATGCAGGTCTTCTGATTTGACGCCCAGAGGTGACCTGCACGTCGTGATGAGGATGAAATGATGATGAAGACGTCACAGACACCTAACCCTTGTGCCAGCGAAATTAACCCAAGATCGGTCGAGGGGGAGCGCAGCGCTAACAAAAGATTTTATCTGGCCGCTGCTTGTTTTTCTTTTGTTCTGCTGACGTGTGCTGCTATCTAACTGACTGGTGATATGTCAACAATCAAATAGTGCTGTTAACGGCTGCCAAGTTGTCATCAGAGTGACGTAGTCTGGTTATTTGTGAAGTCGTGAGCGCTGCATTAACACCTCGACCGATGGTGTTTGTTTGAATTCTAAGTAATGTTGTGTCGTGATTAATGAATTAGAAGACTCCGAGTAGATGTTTCGACTTCATTGTTTGCTATTTCAGTACACGCGAAGTTACATGTAGTATTCATCAGGAACTATGGATCGTTCAGATGCTCAGGTAATCCAGTGGCTGTTGGAAGAATCTGATAATGACACTGAAATAGGCTCATCTCAAGAGTCAGATGATTCAGTTGATTCAGATGCAGAACAGTCAAATAACGGTGACCATGATAGTGGAAGTGAACAGTCTGCCGGTGATGAGCAGGAAATAACAGAACCTCGAGTGGAGTATATCGGTAAGGACCAACTGACCGTTTGGCATGCTCATCCAGCACGCCAACAAGTACGTAGGAAGCGCAGAAATATAGTTATTCATCCACCGGGATTCAAAGGAGAAATTGTAAAAAACGCTAGCACTGTTCTTGATGCATGGAAAATATTTTTCCCTGATGAAGTGATTGAAGAAATTACAGCATACACAAATGATTGCCTTCATAAAATTCGAAGTAACTACAGCAGGAAATGTGATGTTATAGATACAAATCCTGATGAAATAAGGGCAGTTCTAGGTCTCTTGCATTTAGCAGGCGTGCAAAAATCGTCACACCAGATTGTGGAGGATTTATGGGATAAGGATGGGACTGCTCCAGAATATTTTTGACTTACAATCAGTTACCGAAGATTTCTGTTACTGTTGCGAGGTCTTCGTTTTGATGATGCACAGACAAGGTTGACAAGGAAAGCCCCGATCAGAAATGTGTTCGAAGGTTTCATAGCAAGATGTGTGAACAGCTACAGCATTTCTGTATACGCTGCAGTTGACGAAATGCTTGAATCATTTCGTGGTAGATGTGCATTTAGACAGTTCATGCCAAGGAAACCGGCCAAATAGGGCATAAAGATATTTTCTCTGGTATTCAAGGATGTTTTATACATCGAATATGGAGATTTATGTGACCGGGCGGCCTTCCGGGCCTTGCATGTTGGATACTAGACCCAGTGCCATTGTCAAGAGATTTGTTGAACCAATCAAAGGGTCAGGAGAAAATGTTACAATGGACAGTTGGTTTTCGTCTATTCCGCTTACACATGAACTTCTACACCAATATAACTTGACAGTAATAGGGACTCTAAAAAAGAATAAGGTGGAACTGCCACCAGAACTTGTAAATACGAAGTAACGACCTATAAATAGCAGCCTGTTTGCCTTCCGAGAAGATTGTACAGTTTTGTATGTTTCCAAAAAGAGCTGAAACGTTGTTCTGATTTCAAGTATGCATGACTCAGATGAAATTGATCCCACTACTGGCGACAGGAAGAAGCCAACAATTCTGACATTGTACAACCTGATATAGATGTTGATTCCCATAGGGAACCTGAAATATTTGTCCCGAATGAGCAAGTTTATAATACCAATATAAGTGGTCCGTTATTGGACATTATACATTTTCCAGCTAACTCATCTTGGATGCCAGCGTTTCGCCCTTGTGTGCTAGGTTGTGCTCATCAGTTGGTACCTAGCACACCTACCAAGACGCTGACTTGTGCATACCGTGGAAGCCACTGCGTAGGCTACTTGGAGCCACCGGCAGTGCCAATGTAATATGAGGCATCAATTTTTGGTAAAGAGACCATTTATATTGGTATTGTACAACCTCATGAAAGGAGGTGTAGATGTCGTTGATAAGATGAAATCACAGTACACTGTTCCCAGAGTATGTTGTCGTTGGCCACTCAGAATTTTTTTTACACTTTTAGATGTTGGTGTCATCAATGCTCTTTTGCAACACTAACAGTAAAATGGAACAAATTTTTTTTTTGAAAACTCTGGCATTGGGTCTCACAAGAAATCATATGGTGACAAGACTTTCAAAGGAAGGAGTTCAGAACGACATGAAGATTCGAATAAGGAAATACCTCCAATATCCAGAAACAAAGTGTACTCCTCAACCTGCTATAAACAAAGAGAGGGTGAGATGTGGCTTTTGCCCGAAAAGAAAGAATCGTTTCTCCGTGGTTCGGTGCATTTCTTGTCGGGCTTCAATTTGTGGAGAGCATACAATAACCATGTGTCATCAGTGCTGTGGTGAGAAGGAAGCCAGGGATGTCAGATGCAGTGAATGATGCTGCAAGATACAAAAGACAATATTCAGAATATGAATGAACTGTACATAATGCAATAATTTTGTTCTCTCATTGACATATTGTACATTGTTTTGTATATACATCATTTGATATCATTTGTGAATAGATTCTCTAAATTTTAAAATAATCATTTATTACGGCACTCGCCGTTCATTTGTATAATAAGGCATTGTGACCTATGTTACTTTGGGTTTTGAGGCCAAATGTGATAAAAATAAATTAAAGTGCTTCATGAGGTGACAAAAGAATAAAAATAGAAACTTCCTAGCAAGATAATTTCTGATTGATATACATAAGAAAGATGGAAACTTCTTTTTCATTAGCATGAGCGCCGCACTAACACCTCAACCGATGACGTGACGTTACTAAGTGCGACCGATGTTGGGTTAATCAATTATGGTTAAAATTCCCGACCCTGCCGGGATTCGAATTCGGGACCCCTGGGACCAAAGGCCAGCACGCTAACCATTTACCCATGGAGTCGGACTACAGGAATACTGTATTTCTACTACACTCTTCTTCTTCCTCTTCTTCTTCCGCTTTTCCCACACTTGTGGGGTCAAGGGTGCAATCTGCGACAACCATGTGATTTGGCCTTGTTTTACGGTCAGATGCCCTTCTTGACACCAACCCTATGTGTAGGGATGTACCAAGTGTCCACAATTAAAGTTACGGTATTCAGCATGGTACAGCACAGGCTGTATTGATCGTAGGAGTCTGAAATTTCGTAGATATGCTAACTAAGCAATGCACTCGTGAATTATGCCACAAAAATTATTAGTTTGAAGTTTTGCCATTAGGCAAATATATGGCGCTCTAAACAATGGTGGGGGTCACAGAAAAAAGGCAAGAAAGATCATGATAATGGTGGTTCTGGGAGGTTTATTAGTATTTATGGTTACAAACACTGTTCAATAGGGTCTCCGAACTCAGCAACATGCTGCATCCGTAACACAGCATGTTCGAGTTGCCTGCAGCATATCGGGGAAATCAGAGCTGATAAACACGATCTTTCAAATATCTCCACAACCAGAAGTCACATGGATTTAGGGCGGGGGGACCTTGAAGGCAATGCATCTGGAAAATGCCTGGAGATAGTGCGGTCATTACTGAAGGTTTTTCGAAGTAATTCTTTAACCTGGCGAGCGATATGTGTTGTCCCATCTTGTATGAAAATAATGGTGAGGTCACAGTTGTGTTCCTGCAAAGCTGGAATCACGTGTTACACAAGGAGGTCACTGTACACCTAACAGGCCCACGAGGGGTCATTTCCTCAAAGAAAAATGGAACGAGAATGAAGGAGCTTGCAAAACCCCACCAAACAATCATGTAAGCTGAATGCAGTGGTTGTTCTTGCATAATGTTTGGGGGAGTCAAACCCCATATGTGACAGTTATGTGGTGCATTCACTGCATTCTTCAGAGTAAAATGTGCCTCGTCAGTCCACAGAATATTTCCCGGCCACATGTCCAATTCCACGCATGCCAGAAACCGATGGGCAAATTCACAGCATTGTCCAACATTTTGGGGTTTTGATTTGTAAACAGTATGAAGTTTGTAGGGATACCAGTGTAAAATGTGCTGCAAAATCTTGTGAACTGTTGACCGGGGTAGCGGCAATTCACGTGACACAGCTCGAGCACTGGTTACAGAATTGGGAGAAAGTGCTGCACAGTCTGCTACAGCAACTTCATCAACAACATGCATGGGAATGGCCCGCCGTCTTCTCCCTGGTGCGACACCTAATTCACTTGTTTCCTCAAATTTCCTAATCATTTTCTTCAGCCCATTACTTGTCATGGGACCCCCTGTGGGTGGGGGGACACAGACAAAGAATTCACCCATGGTACCCCCTGCCTGTCGTAAGAGGCGAGTAAAAGGGCAACCGTATGGGATGATTGTATTAGAACCATGAAACTACTTGTGATAAGTACCACCACGTGGGGATCACCATGGGTCGCTTTTACTTGGGCGTAGTACTACTATGTTAGGTACGAAATAGGTTTGTGATTAGTAGCAATAGAGTGTGTTCCCGGCTTCTACAGTACCTGTGATTAGTACCACTTTAGGAGCAACACTATGGTTCTGGCTTGCCTATGATTAGTAACCACTATATGAGGAACACCACAGGATAGTGCGGGTCCCTGTGGTTGGTACACGTATGTGATGGACACCATAGGTTTGCGTTGCCTGTAAATACGTTGAAGGTTAGGTCAAATGTTCCACCTTTACAATACTAAGATTCCTTATTAACTAAATATGTACATGATTTTTAATTATATCGGGACATGTTTCGTCTACCTTGTAGACATCATCAGCCATAAAAACTTTTGAGAAAAAGCTACAAGGACAAGGACAAAGTAACACATTAAAATAATTCGGATAACCGAATATGTCATTTAAAATGGTGAAGAATTCAGAACTGTATTGAGCACAGCACTTAAGAATACGGTTGACATTAAAATTAAAATTGTCCACATGGGATGATTCAGTAAAAACTTTGCGTTAAAATTCTTCCTTTTTCTGTGATGTGTTAATATATAATATTCTGTTATGCCGTGAAGGCTTGATAATGAATTGCACTATGTTCATTCCAATAGGATAATAACGATGTATAAGAAATCCATCCCATGTGGACAATTTTAATTTTAATGTCAACGGTATTCTTAAGTGCTGTGCTCAATACAGTTCTGAATTCTTCACCATTTTAAATGACATATTCGGTTATCCGAATTATTTTAATGTGTTACTTTGTCCTTGTCCTTGTAGCTTTTTCTCAAAAGTTTTTATGGCTGATGATGTCTACAAGGTAGACGAAACATGTCCCGATATAATTAAAAATCATGTAAATATTTAGTTAATAAGGAATCTTAGTATTGTAAAGGTGGAACATTTGACCTAACCTTCAACGTATACTCACGACAATACGGGCTTTATAATGAAGTTTATTTTATGTAATTGCCTGTAAATGGCGTTGCAATGTGCGAAACACCATAGGTCTGTATTCCATGTGCGAATTTCATTACCTGTGAGTACCACCATACTGTGTGGAATGCTGCGAGTCTACGCTACTTTTGATTAGTACCGCAACATGACAAATACCATGGTTCTACTTTCCTAGCGATAAGTACCATTATGAGGGGCCGATGACGAATTTTGGACCCCTTTAGACTAAAAGCATCATCGGTTCTGTATTATGCTATAGATGCAGTTCCTTGGTCAGTAATACTATTGTTTCATGTCAGTTTCTGTGAATGTGAGGCATTGCGGGTCGGATCCACTGTTTGTTTTAAATTCATATCCATCCATTCATTCTTCGTCCTCACATTTTGAATTCTGATCAGTGGAGGATTTTCTACTTTTAATTTGTCATTCCATTTCGTCTCATTTCGAACCATTAGGGGCCGATGACCTACATGTTAGGCCTCTTTAAACAGCAAGCATCATCATCGTGTCATGGGACCTCTTCTCTCGTGTTTCTGTTGGAGATATTCCCGCAATGCAGTGTTGCTATTGCTGCCATTCTGATAAAACAACTTCATTAGTAGTGCATGGTCTCCTTCCCAGTAGGCATTATGTTTCACACGGAAAAATTCAATTTTCTTGCGTTACAACGAAGATTCTCTTCACAAAAGGAATCAACATGCATCACCAAGCAACAGCCAAGAAATGACACAACACAGTTCTACTGGAAGAACATTTTGACGTCAGAGTTACAGAATATTGCACATTCTGACAACTTACAGTGCCATACTTTTGCCTGGTGGTAAAACTTGGAACTAATAGTTTTTGTGATATAATTCGCAAGCACACTGCTTAGTTAGCATATGTAGAAAATGTCATACTCCTACAATCATTACAGCCCATGCTGTACCACACTGAATACCATAACTTTAATTGTGGACATCCGATATTTACTATTGCACATTTCTGTGGTGGTTGGTAGTGTCGTGTGTTGTCTGAATTTGAAGACGAGAGTGTTGGGACAAACACATACTCCCTCAGCCAGAAGAATTAATCAGACGCACTTGAAATCCCTGATTCGGCTGGGAATCGGACCCTCTGAACCGAAGGTCTCAACGCTGACCATTCACCCAAGGAGTCGGTCTGTATTTCTTCTCCACTATTACAAGTTAACCATCGGCTTTGCTGCATTGGGGGATTCTGCATTTTTTACCTTAAAACATGACTGCGAATCATTCTCAATGATGGAAATTGATGATTATTTCTGATTTCAAGAAACCGACCATAATACATTTATGACTGTTAATCTTGCAACATTCATTCTTGTTCGACTTAAATCGTGTAATTTCTTTTCTATTAGTAATCTTTTCCTTTTCAGTATTAATTACAGTTTTAATTACAGTAGATATAAATGTAACAAAATATACATTGTTAAGAATATCGACAGATTCAGTGTGTTTTAAATAGGTAATAGATTAATTATTTCAGGAGATAGTGGATTCCCCACCGTTGGTAGCCCTGAAGATATAGGTTTATAATAGGATGAGTATAAAACTATCTTGCACTTCAATGGCACATCTTTGTTCCATACAGTGTCTCTCACACACTGGTAGGAACTTGCAGACTGCTGTATTCTTAAATCAATTTCTCCATCCAAATTTCAGTCTTATGACATGCTGCCCAAATATTTGGAATTTTGTCTGTGACTAAAAACATGGTATTGAGTGTTACTGCTGGAAAACAGGTAAATCAGCTGTGTGTTATTCTCTTGTCCAGTGACACTGTTTCGCAGAATCTCAAGTATGGCTAATTTTTTAAAAGAATATCTCATAACCAACCTCAAAACACAAAATGCTATGCTATACAACTGGATGAGAGTAAAGATTGCACAAATATGGTGCAATTGATAGCATTTAGGCCTATTGATTCTACCCCTACAATGGCAGAAGATATGCTTTTCTGCAAGGAGCTGCCAGAACGATCAACAACACAAAACTTATTTTACGCTCTTGATGGTTTTCGAAAGCAGCATACTGGAAAAAGTGCATTGGTGTATATACTGACGGTGCAAGAGCAATGATTGGAAAAGATACTGGTGTGATTTCCTGGATCAAGAAATTTGCTCTAGGGCTAACATTTGTTCGCAGAGAGGATCTAGTTGCGAAGAAGAGTCCAAATGGAGTGAAAATAGTGTTGACAGAAGCAGTGAAAATACTTAATTTTGTACAAAAGCAGCCAATTCCAGATTTTTTGCAATCTTATACGTATGAACAAATGGGGAGTGAACATAAACATCTTCTCTTGTATACTGAAGTAAGGTGGCTTTCCAAAGGGAACTGTCTTCCACGTTTGTTTTAATTAAAACAAGAAGTTCAAGTTTTTCTTCTTGATAGCCAGAGTGTTTAGTATTTATTTATTTGTATCAAAAGCATCACATTATACAGAATATATAATACATATATGCAATTAAGACAGAGGAGATAAAAGACAAAGATGACAATCTAAGTAACTTTAGCTCAATATTTAGCAATCGCTATGGCTTCAGAGTGTGCGGACATCAGATCATCAATGTTACGTCTTGCAGGACATAGTCTACATTGGTATAAGTGCTCCGTAGTTTGTTGAACTCCACAGTTACATCCTTTAGTTTAGTGATATGCTTACAGATGAACAGTGGCTATGCAGACTATCTTTCTTAGCTGACATATTCCAGTGGCTCGTTGAACTGAATATAGGACTGCAGAGTAAACACACAACAGTCTCATGGTTCAGGACAAAATAAAAGTTCTGAAAAAGAAACTTCAATTTGTCTTTAAAGAAGCTGTGAATGGAAAACTTTCATTCTTTCCATTCTTAGAAAATTTCAGAGACAAAAATGAAATTGAGCTTCACAATTCCATTGTGAGCAACATAAAAGAACATTCTTGTTAGGTCTGATTGAAGATTTTGGTGAATACTTTTCTGAGAATATAGACAGCAAGTTCTGGATTCACAACCCTTTTTCCGTGGTGACAGACTTTAGGGTTCAAGTGTACTTTTCAAGAAAAGAAATGATTGAACTGTCATGTGATGAAACAATCAAATGCAGTTTCAAGAAAATATATTTGACAAACTTCTTGTTGAAAAGGCGAAATGAATTTCCTAACAAGTACAAGGTAAAAAGTATCAAATTTTTTGTACCGTTCTATTAATTGAAGAAAACTCTAAATTATAAAGGAACAGTATAATTAGTGTAGCATTTCAGAGCTGTAGCTATAGAAATGGTGTCTCAGGATCTTGATGGAGCCTTGGAAGGCGAGAGTCACAATTTCGGGGATAAGCTTCATTGGAAGTTGGAACTGCTTCCCACGTGGCAACAAAGTGACGAGGTCCAGTAGCACGGGTTCTGACCATTATCTCTATTATTTCAGTTTTCTGAGGGTGGTATTTAGATTTGTAGTAAGGGATAGTGGGTTTATATTTTTAATCTTTTCTAGATTAACCTCATCTGGCTGACCGATATGGTGCTCGAACCTGACAGTGGAATCTAAGATGAATCCTTGAGAACTGTTGTCTTTAAAGGCTATGTTGTCAATTCTCTGCAAACTACCGTTTATGGTCAGTCCATGTACCTCCTTATGTACATTGAATCCCTTCTTTCTCAGTTCTTCAGCAGTGAAGGATCTGATCTGTTGGTGCCACGTGTTTCTTAGGAGCTCCTCGCGGACATAACCAAGAGTTTCTTTCTCTCCTTGGCAATGCTGACAGAGGTTGTTACCCTGGGATCTTCCTGGCACCGAGCGCACCGCAGAAACATTACCAGTCATCTTTATAGCCTCTCTACTCGTTACAAGACAGTCCGGTATGATCTTGCACCCAAGAGTTTGCTGGTGTGTACGTACCTGTGTGAGAGTGCCTTTTGATCCATGGTGTACCTGAAAAATAAGTACCACAATAGGCTAAATATAGAGCCGAACCTCGGTTTGCAAGACTCGCCTGGTCAAGTAGATATTGGGGAACTGTGTGAAAATATGCTGGCGCATCCTTCCCATTGAAAGACATTTCATTGATTAATAACAATTTTGAATTTTAAGATTGTATTTAAATTTGAAGAAAAAATTAAAAAAGATTGAATCTTTGATTGAATCTGCATATGATATAAGGACATCTGTCGAAGCAACACAATTTTTATAAAAATGAAAAAAAGAACCTGTCTAAGCAACCCTAATTAAAAAAAAAAAAGCTAATCAACTTTACAGGAGGGTAGTACTTACTCAATGTTACCCTCTTTTAATATTTTAACATTCTTTTATCTTTAGTTACTTTTCAAGCTAAGTTTAAAAGCTGTGGACTGAAGCCCTTGTAGCATACTGCAGGTTTTTCACAAAATAATCTGTTTACTAACAATCAAAGATTGTGAGTACCATATTTATATAAAGGTAACAAACACTAAGTGTGTCGGTACAAAATGTCATTTAAGTTGAATTTAATCATCATTTTGATCATCATTGCTGATTTCAGAGGTGGGCCAGGCTAGAATTTCAGTATAGAACTCCAGAATCTCATGAGGAATGTATGGCATTAACTTTTTAATGTCATTTACTTTGTCAGATTTTATAGTAACCTTATTCAGTGGGTAAGCTACTTCATCTGGAAGCTTAACTTCTTGAACTCCGGGCAAGGCAAAATATGTGGGTTATCGCAGAATCCAGCCAGTATGTGCGGAAAAGGCCCGATGAAGAATTTAAACTAGAATGTGTGTATTAAATTGTAAAGCATCCTACTTCTGTCATGGTTTGGGGGATGATGTCTGTGCATGGTACAGGGTCTCTTTACTTTGTAGAAGGCACCATGAGGCAGGACCACTATTTATCAGTGCTCCAAAATCAACTATTCCCTCAAGACTCATCAGTGGCTTTGGAAAAATTGAGTTCATCTTCATGCATGATGGGGCACCATGTCACAAAGTAATAAGGACTGTGTCAAAGTTTCTTCTAGATACTGGTAATGAAGTCAGTGTACTCTCATGGCCAAGTAATTCTCCAAATATGAACCCTATATATATATATATCATATGGCATGAGGATACATTGTTACAATTTGGTTATTTACAAATATGTACAATTACAGGGAGAAAAAGTTTCATCTATACACACAGAACAAGTACGTAATAAAAGAAACAATATTTGTACATTTGAGCTCATCCTGCATTGCTGCTAAAGCTGAATGTCCAGTTTTGTTATCCAATTCACAGCTTCATCACTGGCCTTGTGAATGTCCTTTATTGTCCCACTGAATCTTCGGACTGGGCACTCTGTTACGATATGTTGAACGGTCTGAGGCACGTCAGAGCAGTCACAGTAAGGGTCGCTGATAATCTTCCACTTGTGTTTCCAGAAGTTGCATCTGCCATGTTGATTTCTGATCCGATTAAGTGATGTCCAAATTTTTCTGGGTAAGTTGAAACCAGGAGGTTGCACAACTGGATCTGAAATTAGACCTAATCTGTCACGGTTTGAAACTGCCCACCCATCGCGCCAGGCAGTGTTAGTATGAAATTCATCTTGGGCTAGCCTCTTTCCTAGTAACCAAGAAGGATTCCTAGATTTCAGCCTGAGATCTTCATGTAAGCAGTCTTGATGCATTGGTAGGAGAGGGTTATCACAGCATTTAAGCCATTCATTCTTCAGTGCCATTTGTCTTCGGAGATGAGGAGGTGGAATATTTGAAAGAACTGGTAACCAATCCAGAAGTGTGGATTGGATGGTTCCTGATATACCCTAGTCCTCATTGTATCGTTTAACTGAGTGTCTATCTTCTTTGTATCGGTACTGTTGAGCCATACTGGGCAGCAGTATTCGGCTACTGGGTATACTAACGCAAGTGCTGCAGTTCGGAGGGTGGATGCAGATGGGCCCCAGCTTGTTCCTGTGAGTTTGTGCAGGATGTTATTGCGGGTTTTGATCTTGGCTGATGTTTTGCGTAGATGTTCGCTGTACTTCAAGGATCAATCCAAGGAAACGCCTAGATATTTTGGATGTGGATTGAACTTCAGAATATGACCTCTGAATTGAACCTGAGGGACATAATTGGCTTGTTTATTGCTCATATTAAAGCAGCTGACTTCTGTTTTTCTTATGTTTGGTTTCAGTCGCCAGGTTTTAAAATAATAATCAATTCTGCAGAGATCTTTAGTGAGTGTGGATTTTGCTCTGGCAAAATAACCAGGCTGGGCTGCCAAGCAAATGTCATCAGCGTATATAAACTTCCTAGCATTAGTTGAAGGTAGATCTGCTGTATATATGTTGAAGAGCAATGGGGCCAGTACCGATCCCTGTGGTAATCCGTCACGCAGTTTGTAAGTTTTACTTACGTTGCTGTGTAGGTGAACTTCAATCATTCTATTAGCCAACATATTATTCAGCAGGGTGGCAAGTGTATTACAAGGGATTAACTTCAGGAATTTGAGGATCACTCCTTGTTGCCAGACTGTGTCATAAGCTGATGACAGATCCATGAACACTGCTACGGTCTTCTTTCGATCTTGAAATCCTCTCTTAATATGGGTGGTTATGTCTAACACCTGATCGGTACAGCTGCGGCTTGGTCTGAAACCAGCTTGTTCAAGTGGTATGTGCTCTAGGATTCTGGCTGAGATTCTGTTGTATATTACTCTCTCCAGTAGCTTGTAGCAGACGCTTAAAAGGGCTATGGGCCTGTAATCTTCTGCACTGTCTCCACTTTTCTCTGGTTTAAGTATTGCTACTATTTTTGTTCTTTTGAGCATTGATGGTAGTTGTCCAACATGTAAGATATTGTTGTAAAATTTGGCAAGCCATTCGATTGTTCGGGGGCCACAATGTATAAGGAATTCTGGGTATATTCCATCCAATGTGGCTGCTTTACCTGGCTTTTATTTCTTTTAACGCAGTTGAGATCTCAGCAGCTGTGAAATCAGCGGAAAACTGAGAGACTGCTTTGGCCTGGGTTATCATCGATTTTATCTCTTGTTGAATTCTTTTTGACTTTCTTCTTTGTGCCGACAGGTTTTCTTGTCAGGTTTTATCTTAGAGCTCTTGGGGACTGAATTTGGGAGTGCTGTTGCCAAGTTTCCTTAGAAGTGACCATGCTTTTCGACTGGAATATTGAAAACTCATATTTTCCATGAGATTGAACCATTTTTCTTTTGTAGATGAATCTAGAGACTGAATCAATTCATCTGCAATTTCAGGGTCACTACTGAGCATATATTCCTCATATAGCTCTTTGCATTTTGGGTTCCATCCAGGAATATAATCCTTCCTGTATCCTCTTGGGATATGTTTTTTCGCAACGACGGATGTTAGTTTGACAAAGCGCTAGTAATTTCCTGTTGTAGGAGGAATCCACTGTACATAATGTTCCAGTTCGCTGGTGAATTTAGACCAGTTGGCTGTGGAAAAATTCCAGCTAGGAAGTGGGACTGATCTGATGACAGGTATTTCATCACCACCGTCTTAGCGCTGGTGATATTTAAATCATGTCATTTCCATCTGTGTAGCCGTTCCTCCACATCCTTACTGATTTCACCCCAGATCACAACGTTGTCTACAAGGATGAAAGCTTGGAAATCCTGCTGCCCCTTCATTTTTAGTACCTGAAACACTGGTCTGTGTTGGCTTCGAGGAAAGTTGTTCAGAATTTTCCTAGTGCAGTGTAAAGGTCTTCCAGGAGAATCTTTTGATACAAAACACAGATCAGGGTTATAGTCCTTATTCCATCTGGTAGAGTGGAAGGAGCCCTTTTCTTTGGCATCAAACAATAGTTAAAGGTCTTCGGCATCAGCCCATTCAGACACATCTTGCCCCTCTTTGTTGGTATAGTTATAGCCCCATTTAGTGTTCTGACTGTTAAAATCGCCAATGATTACAGCTGGGTGCTGTATGTTCAGGATGGTCTCGTTTAGGCCCCAAGGTTGACAAGGTGGTTTGTAGAGGTTTACAATTTCTGTATTTGCAATCTTCGTTTAAGAGCAAAACATGTTATTATCAGTATTTGTGCTTATTATTTCATTGTAATATTGTATTTATTAATGAACAAAACAGGCGTTCAGCCCCGAATACATGTTCACAATAATAATAAATAAATAAATAAATAACTAATAATAAACGCAGTCCAACCCAAGCCACCACTCTCCACCACATACAAAATAAAATGAAATGAACACCTCATCAGCCTGTTCTATGTTTACAATCTGCTGCTGGTGTTGCAACTTGCTGCTTGTTATCACTCACACGTACCCACTCATCACGCGACCTTCTTGCTTCAGCGTTTTCATCACCTCCATTGTTCCCTGACCTACTCCAAAATAAGCTACACCAGCAACATTACACGATTGCATACCAAACCAGCCATGATACTAACATTGCATTCAATCTTTCAGGTTCCACCTCCTATAGTACAAGTCTGAATAATAACAACAATATTCCGTCATTGCATTCCAATCCATCATACCACAACTTTTACCAATCAGCGTTAACATTGCTTCATATCATTTCAATCCGCCATAACACTCCATAATAAAATTACCTCTCCATCTCCCAAAAATTTCGACCATAAATAACAAATACCAATCACGCCTATACCAACACCTCTCCAGCATCATACTCCTTCCTCCTCTCCATACAAACAAACCACAATTTACAAAATGATAATAAAATCACCTCTCTCCAGCTCCAAAAATTCAATACTCATACCAGACACCAATACAATAATACCCCCTCCCAAATTCCACGAATTCGGCCGTAAATAAACCATCTCAATACCATACCATACATCACCTAATCATACATACTAAGCCTCCAATGCTTCCGACACCATATCTCAGCAATACAACACATACCAACACCTCTCCAACATCATATTTCTTCCTCCTCTCCATACAAACAAACCAAAATTTACAAAATGACAATAAACTCACCTCTATCCAGCTCCAGAAATTAAATACTTATACCAGACACCAATACAATAATACCACCTCCCAACTCCTACGAAGTCAACCACAAATAAACCATCTCAGTACCAAACCATACATCACCTAAATACTAAACCTTCAATACTTCCAACACCACATTTCAGCAATACAGCACCAACTCCACATTATATACCATCTCTACTTATATCACCACTTCTCCCACACTACATTCCAACGATATAACACTTTTCCAACACCACATTTACCACCACTCCTCCAACTCCAAATATCAACAATAAATATATCACTTCACCATTACCACATCTCAGCCTTCACAAATTATTTACCATCATAACCTAATGAAATTACAATGAATAACAAATACCAGTCACGCATATACCAACACCTTTCCAACATATTTCTTCATCCTATACCACTTCTCCATTACCACATTTATACCACCACTCCTCCAACTCCACATATCAACAATAAATATACCACTTCACCATTACCACATTTCAGCCTTCACAAATAATTACCATCATAACCTAATAAAATTACAATGAATAACAATTACTAACATATCATAAAACAAACAGACCATGCAATCCTGTCCTCTTACCCAACTCCACCTACCTAAGTACTCAGTCCCTATATTCCCTAATCCATTAGAATTTTAACATACTATCCCCTTCCCTTATACAGATAACTATTCCACCCCCCTATTCCCCTGCCCACCCTCTAACTCACTCTCCTTCATTTTACTCTCGCAGGCCTTTTTTATCGCACAAAAATACCTGTTCAATTCACCCCCTTTTTCCCATTGTTTAATAATCCATCTCAGTATTGCGTTCTCATCCCCTCTCCCCAGTATTTCCCGATGCTCGGCACTCAATAATCCATGTCTTAACCCCCTCGTTACCTCACAGTCTCTTAGCAAGTGAAACTCATCATTCACATCTCCACAAAGTACACACCTTGTCTTATCCCTGCCCTGTAACCAGCCTTTATTCCTTGGCAGACCTAAAAGCCACCACATCATCCCATATCGTTTTGACCTATCGACGTATCTAATATTCAACCCTGCTATCTCCCCTATTTTCGTCAAAACAGTCAGCGAATTTCTTAGTCTGCTTTCCCCCAATAATTTCTGCCTATGGATATCTCTTATTCTCCTTTCCAGTATATTCATCCCTCTCACTTCTGTCTTTGACCAAACCTCCCCCCACAGGTGTCCTAATCCTATCCTCTCCAAATATCCCTTTATTTTTTTTAACCATCCACCCTTATACATGCTCTTAAATTGCTGTACATATGCTGCCTGTAAAACTCTCCCACCTTCCTGTCTTTTTAAATTCATCCAATATCTAACTATTCTTTTCACACCCTCTGATTCCAAATCCTCCCCACACATTAATTCCGCCCCTACATTTGCTGTACACCTCGGTAAGCCCATCACTAACTTAGCAAAACTACTAACAATCCTTCTTAGTTCCTCTCTTTTCTCATCCAGCCCCCAAACTTCTGCTCCGTATAATACCCTCCCAACGATTACCGACCTGAACACGAGTCTCAGTGTTTTGTAACTGATCCCCGGGTACTTGAGTAGCAAATTTCTGACTGAGGCTAAGGCTGCCAATCCTCTATATTTCACTCTTTTGATCTGGTCACTCCAAGTTCCTTTATCATTAAAAATCACTCCTAGATATTCCAGCTTTCTTACCTGTTCCAATCTTTCTCCCTGAATTACCCAATTCCCTTCTATCTTTCTTCTTTTGTTCACCTGTACTACCAATATTTTAGACTTATTTCCATTAATTTTCAATCCCCATTTCCTCGCAAATAGCATCACTGACTCTAAGGCCCTATTCATCGCCCCTGAAGTTAACGTCATCAATAACACATCATCCGCAAATATCAGTCCTGGCACTTCCAAACCATTAATTACTGGTACAGCCCAATTTTCTGCCCCAAACCCCTCTAAAATATCGTTGATAAATAAAATAAACAGTATGGGCGATAACTTGCATCCTTGTTTTAAACCCACCTTGGACTCTAATGGTCCACTCATTCTCCCTTCTCCCAATTTTACACAAAACCTGACGTCCCTATATATTCCTCCCACTGCCCTCAACATCTTCTCCGAAATCCCTAACCTACCTAATTTCTCTAGTAGGGCCTCTCTATTCACCTTATCAAAAGCTTTCTCAAAATCTATTGCTGCTACATAAACCGTACTTCTAGCCATATTCTTATACTTTTCTAAAATAGTCTTTACTATCATTATATTATCCACTGTTCTTTTCTTTTTCCTAAATCCCCCTTGGTAATCTGTCAAAATTTCATTTTCTTCCGCCCACCCGCTTATTCTGTTCGCTAGCACCCCAGTATATATCTTACTCAAAGAATCCAACAGAGATATACCCCTATAACTGTTCACATTGTTCCTACTACCCTTTCCCTTGTATATAGGGCATATAATTCCTGTTTCCCATTCCCTAGGGTAATTTCCTCCCTCGAATATCCTATTGAATAGTTTCACCATGCCCTCTATCATTATCTCATTTTTACTAATTTCCTTCCAAAACTTATTATTTATACCATTACACCCCCCGGCCGACTTCGCTCTAGCTCTGCTTATCACTCCCCGGATTTCCTCTCTTGTGATTTCTTTATCCAAGTCATAAATTGCCACTCCCCTATTCCTCCAAATTACTTCTTCTCCCGAACCTCTCCATCTATCACTCCCCTTTTTTCCTAGTAATTCATCGAAGTGCCTGACCCATTGCACTTCCTCAATACTCATTCTCTCCATATTCCTTCCACCCTTAATAATTCTGTTAATCTTATCCCAGACTCTCTCAAAATTGTTAGTCTTGCAGTCATTATTTATGGCTTCCATTTGTTCCTCTAACCACGTCTTTTTTGTCTCAGAGATTTTCTTTTTATACTCCTTCCTCAATCTACAGAAAAACTCCCTTTCTTGGTTCCCACCTTTCCTTCTATATTCTCCTAACGCGTCCATCACCTTCCTCCGCAATCCTTCACACTCCCTATTAAACCATTCTTCTCCCTCTTTCTTATTTCCTTTTCTAGCTTTCACCTTCTGCGCTATCATCTTTATTGGATGTAGCAACAATTCCAAGGCTTTATCAGTATTATTCTCTTCTAACGCCCCTTCCCACCCATATTTCAGAAGATGTAGCTCCTCCTTCACTACCCTATTCCAATCCCGGCCCACCTTCTCTGTCCATTTATACTTATTATAACCCCTCCCTCGTTTATCCTTTGTCTCATTTTCCTTCATTGTACACTTCTCTTCCTCTCTTTTCAGCATAACCCTCACCGGGAAATGGTGTGACTCAATCCAATCTCCTATTTCCATACTTACAACTTCCTCAATCATCCCTTCCGAGCTCAAAACCATATCTATCACACTACCCCCTTTCTCCGTAACATATGTCAATTTCCCCGTCCTGTCACCCTCTATCCACCCATTCAGAATATACAAGTTTCCCACAGCACACATCTCTAGGAGCTTCTCTCCATAACTATTTGTAATTTTGTCCTCACTCCTTCTGCTTTCTAACAAACACATTCCATCCTCCCTACTATAAACTGGGCTCTGTTCTCCTATTCTCGCGTTCCAATCCCCAAATAACAACATATCCTCCTCCCCTGGATACATTCCCCTTATCCTACCAATATCCACCAATAACTCTTCAAAAAAATATTTATTTGCATATTCTGAATTACTAGGGTGGCAGTAAACGAAAGCTAGATTTATTTTCTTCCTCCATCCCTCTCTCCCTCCCAAATTTAATCTCAGCCATATGGTTTCCATCATATCGGTCTCTATATCCTCTACTCTTTCACTAATTTCTTCCCTAATTAGAACTATCATCCCTCCTGGTGCTCGTCCCTTATTCCTCTCTTTTCTTCTATATTTATATTTTATCTCAAACCCCTTCCATGCAATCTCCCTCCCTGCTTCCAACCACGTCTCCAAGAGTGCCACAACATCAAAACTTTCAATTACTTCCCTAACTTTCTTGTTTCCTAATTTGTTCCTTACTCCTTCAATATTCACACATCCTATCTTCCAATATTGTTATAACTTTCCCTCCCTCTCTTCTAGGTCTCCCCCTCTATTCTTACTTCTAGTATTTATCGACCTCTCTCCCTCTGTATCCTCCATCCCTTTACGTACTTTTCCCCATATGTCTTTTAAGCTCTTACTCCTGACTTTACTCATAATTTTTTTACCTTCTTGTCGATCTGTCTCCTCTTGACCTTTCTTGTTCACTACACCACTGCACCCTGTACTCACCCCTTCTTGCTGCTCACCCCCACTCACCCCCTCACTATTTTGGACTTCTGAATCCACCTCCCTTTGTCCTTTCTCGCTCACTGCACCTCTACACTCTCCTCTCCCAGTTTCTTGCGGCCCACTCTCACCGTCCACTTCACTATCTTGGTCTTCTGTCTCCCGGCTGCACTGCCCATTCTCTTCCGAGATGCTCTGCTCTCCTGCCACGTCCCTCCTCCTCTTCTTTTCTTCTTTCTTCTTCCCATCTTGCCTTGTCCTCTCACCACTCTCAACCCTCTCGTTTTCGTCCATTTCCTTTAGCTTAGTCACTGAATGTACTCTAACCCATCGCCCGTTTGTCACCTCCAACCTCAGACCTCTTATTCGGGCCTTTAGCCCCTGGTTCCTCGCTCTCCATAGGTGCCTATTCAAGATCTTCGCGTTTTCACTTCCTTCTCTTCCCATGTCTCCTTTCACCCCTATTTTCCGCCCTTGTAAATTCTTGCTGTTCCTTAACACAGAATCTGCCATTAAGGTTGAGAACAATTTAACCCTAATTGGCCTCCGACCTTTGACTTTACCAACTCTCTCTACATCATCAATGTCTACCTCACTAAAGTTTATCTTCATTACATCACGTATAGCTTCCACCACCTTAAATATCAGCTCAATCTTGCTCTCTCTCGCCCCTTCCTCAACTCCATATATAAATATGGCTTTTTTCAATCTCTCCTGCCTGTACCCCTCCGCTTCTTTCTTCATCTTCATCACCTCCTCTTTCAGATGTTTCACTTCCCCTCTCAATAACTCGATTTCTTTCTCGTTATTGACCACTCTCCTGCTCGATTCCTCTGTCTTCGTTTCAAGCCATTTCTTCATGTTCCCTAACTCCCTTCTCTGCTCCTCCATCATGTCCTTTATTTCCTGCACCTTATCCCATTGACACTTCTCCTGCATAACTTCACTTACAACCACCCTGAGTGCGGCCAAATCCTCCGTACTATATTTTCCACTGGTATTTGGGCCTGGGTTTACTTCCACCCCCCCAATAACCAGTAACACTGCTATCACTGTCACCACCAGCACCGCTTCACTCATTTTCAATCCGTCCGTCACCAATCCACTCCTGACCTCCTTCTTCTGCCTTGCCTGCCATTTCCCAATAGCGGCCCGGTACTGTTCAATGCCGACCATGTTTACAGCACGCACTTCGCTACGCAACCTCTCTCCTCGACCGCTCGAGCTAGACTGGGGCTTATTATTTCAGCTTCCTCTATATAATTTTTTACATATGTTGCTGTTCCGTACTATTTATGAAACGTTGCATTAAGCAGAGTGTATCCGGGAATCCTACATCTGGCATAAAGCTGGTCCTGATTCTCACAGTGGGTCTCTTGCAGAAGAACAATATCCACCTTGTGGTTAGTCAATATTTTTGTTAGATAGTCACTTTTTGGTCGACTTGCTCCTTCGATGTTGAGCTGCAGAATGTTTAGAGTAGGATCATGATTTTCAGTGGTGCTCTGAAAAGAGCCATTTACGATTTTAATCATTTTTCTCATATTGAGTTGATGAATCCTCTGAATTGCTGGGATATCCACAAAGCAGAGCTTTGGGTCCAGCAGCCAATGTTGTTGCTCTCTTAGCACCACCCAGGGGTCACACGTAGAGTAATATGAGGTTAAACCTACGGACGTGTAGCAACGGCAACCCTGTAAAAGATCTATGGACAATTCTGAAGAAAAAACTGAAACAGAAAAATGTTACAACCAAAGAACAACTGAAACATGAACTAGTCGAAATGTGGGATAATGACACTGATGTACGTATGGCATGTATTCATCTTATGGAAAGCATGCCTGAAAGACTGGAAATATTGATTAAGAACAAGGGTATACATACGAGGTTCTAAAACTCTTAATGTTCAAGTGCAATGTGTGATAAGCGTAGGTAATGTAAAATATGTAAAGAAAGCCATGATGAATATAATAATTTGGCCACCTCTGTTGAACACTGTCCAGTTTGGTGTTATTTAGTATGATTTAAGATTCGTTATCTCCTGTATCTTCATCACCACCGTCTTAGTGCTGGTGATATTTAAATCATGTCATTTCCATCTGTGTAGCCTTTCCTCCACATCCTTACTGATTTCACCCCAGATCACAACGTTGTCTACAAGGATGAAAGCTTGGAAGTCCTGCTGCCCCTTCATTTCTAGTACCTGAATTATGACATTCATCATGGTGATAAATAGGGGGGTTGACAAAGCACTGCCTTTGTCTCAAAACATTTGGATAGCCTGTGACCCACTTTCATACTGGTTTTTCCATGCAGCATCTTCCCTTTTGCAATAAGGCTGTAGCGAATCTAAAGGTCTTTTTCAGACATTTCCAAATATTCTCCCCTCATCCTCTCATCCTCACCAGGTATGAAAGTTATCACCCATTTTCCCAGACATATTTTCTAAACTTGAAGTGCTCTCAACATGGAATCCTTAGCCTCGTCAAGTGAAAGGTTTTGTTCAGGAGTGTAAATCTGGAATGATTTCACAAATATGTTCACAAAAGGTCTTACTTTGTAGTCTCATTTTTGCATGTTCAGACTTATTGCCATTGAAATGTAGATACATGTAAATATTAAAAAAATCTATTCCTGTTCACATTCTTATAAATTGGGTTCATCCAAGCTCCACTATAAATGTAGAAGTGTTTTCTTTACTTGCCCTGTTGTTATGTAGAGACTTATAAAAATGTTCATTTTTTGAGAGATTCTTCTACCCATTTGAAATTTTTGGAGGAAGTAGCTGGTTTTGGATTTTGCCTTTAGTACCTATTAGTCTTATCAACAAATCTTTGGAACCATTCTTCAGTCATGAATTATGTAGCAACCTGTAGAACATCTGAAGCATCGTCAGCCTGGCATTTAACACTCATATCTACACTAAGTTAATAGACTAAAAGAACTTCATAGATATAAAAAAAAATAAAAAAAACCACCTCATAGCTAAGATATAAGAGAAGACAAAGAGAAAACATCAAATGGATTTGTGGATAAATTGAAAGAGACAGCACCTAGAACAATTGCCAATACATTTATCACCGTACCATCGAAGGCCAACAACCATGTGGGAGACCCAAGCAATGATGGCAGGACACTATTAACGGACCAATATGCATGTGCACGGAAAATACCATATATCTCCCATACCACATTTCACATACACATGAAAATTGATAGGCCCATTACTAGTACAATTAGCAATTTCTGCAATTTTTAGATTTCTACCTCAAAATTTTGAGTTTATATTGAAATTTCAAATTTCAATTTTGAATACTGATTTATGCACCTTTTTCAAAGAAATCTTTGAATAATATCTTCTGAAAATTGAAATTTAATCTCTCCAATAGTTTTTAAACAAATAGGTGCAAGAATATTTTTCTTGGATAATATCAACATTTAAAAAACTTTTTAAGAATTTGCATTTAAAAGTTGGTGAAAAGTGTTCAACAAATCATCATCATCATCATCATCATCATCATCATCATCATCATCATCATCATCATCATCATCATCATCATCATTTCTTCGCTCCAGCAAGCTGGCTGCAGTTGTATACGAGCCTCCTCCAGTTCGTCCTATCCATCCACAGATGCTGGTCATATATGCAACGCACTTCACGTTTCTAATTTCAAGGTCCTTCAGTATCTGTTTTTCCCAAACATCACGAAGTCTTCCTCTTGGTCTCTTCCCAGGAACATTGTGGCCAAAGTATGTTCGAGGAGTCATGTGAGGGTCCATTCATTTCATGTGACCATCCATTGCAATATCTTCACTTCTAGAGTCTCCAGCAAGCTTCTTTCCAATCCAAGCTGTTGCCAGATATCCACATTCTTTATTTTATCCATTTTTGTTTTTTGTAGACAAGAACTGAGGAACTTCATTTCTGTTGCCTGAAGATGACTCTTTGTTGGTCCAGTAAGTGTTGCTGCTTCCAGGCCATACGTCAATATAGGTACTAGATATATTCTGTACAAGCTGATCTTGGAAACTAACGGAAATGTTTCATCCCAAAGTATTGGTTGTACATCGTGATAGAATTTGCTAATCTCTTGATATATGGTATTGTTTGATTACAGAACACTACCTAAATACTGGAAGTTGTCTACAATATCCATCTCCTCATCTCCAATTCTTAGATGAACAATTGGAGAGTTTCTAAACTAAATGGATATACTGAAAATCATCAATGAAAGTTTGTCACTCACAAAACTCTATTTATTGATCTAAAATGTTCCAGGACTGTAGTTTTGTCTTCCTCATCTTCTGCTCTTCTCTTTTCACCCCTCTTCTGTTGCCCAGCAAGAACTTCGGTTTTGGCTGCAGTAACCCTACCCTTATCTTTGTTTGTAACACTCTTTTGCTTGATAGTTCCGAGAATGCGGCATGTGCAGACTCCAGTCTTGAAACCCATATTTAGATTAGTATTAATTCTTCCTTCATTTCCATCATTGTAGACAAGAACAGCATCATTTTTGGTAATATTGACAGTGTTGAAGGAACAAAAGGTGATTTTTAGGACATATCCATAGCATTGAGTTCAGGGATTCATTGGGATTTTGTGTTTTCCCATGGAGACATCAGCAGAGAAGGTAGGATTTCAAAAGAGCTTGGTAGATCGTCCTTATTGCTGATTCAGGTAGATTGTGTGACTGGATGTCAGTTAACGTGAATCTACTGTCTTCCTCCAGTTCATCGTTGTAGGTTAGATGTAGACGCACTTGGAGGTGTGGAGATACTAACCACGTTATTTACTGTATGTCACTTTTGCCAGGTTCACATTTCGTTCTCAGAACATTATTGATCAGAGATTTCTGTGTTCCCTAAAATTCTGTTACGTTTAGGTATATTAGCTGTTATCATTTTAACACAGCTCAGAAAATCACTCGTATAGCAAGTCACATGGCAACCACAGAGATGTCAACTAAAGCAATACTCACGCCAATTTCACAGCCTTCTAAACCATAAACACAGTCGTTGGGAACTTCGTCGGTCACATTGTAGTTATATTACACCTTCCAATACAGAATTTTACTAATGTGCAAGGATAAATAGCAATAAATACAAGAAGACTTGAACAGGTATGACTTCACGTTGTGTAAATGTGGGTATGGCCCATGTGCATCATCAACAACTTTAAGTTGAAATGAAATGGCGTATGGCTTTTAGTGCTGGGGTGTCCAAGGGCATGTTTGGCTCGCCAGATGCAGGTCTTTTGAGTCGACGCCCGTAGGCGACCTGCACATCGTGATGAGGATGAAGTGATGATGAAGACAATACATACACCCAGCCCCCATGCCAGCGAAATTAACCAATGATGGTTAAAATTCCTGACCCTGCTGGGAATCGAACCTGGGACCCCTGTGACCAAAGTCCAGCATGCTAACTATTTAGCTATGGAGCCAGTTATTTAATAGACTTAGAGATTTAAGTCACATTCCAAACTTTGGAAATATAATCTCTAAAGGCTAAGCAACAAAGTATGAGAATTTAAAAAATTGATATTTTGGTGTATTTCATTGATGTCTCCCTTTAACGAGGATCTGAGAATCTGCCGCATTCATCCAACTAATGTCCAGGACAGAGCGAAGACGTGGTAAAAAATGGTGATGCCAATTTTTGTTGTTATATTTGTTTTTCGGATTTTTTCTTTGCTATCGCCCAAAGATTTTCTATGGGGTTCATATTGCACTGTTTCCAGGCCAATCAAGCACTTTTACATTGTTTTCCCTTAAGAATTCCATGGACTTTTTTGCTTTGTGGCAAGGACACCCATCTTGCATAAAAATAAACTCACTTTGGCCAAACCACTCTTGCACTTGCACCTGAGGTAGCAAACGGGTTCTTAATACTTTAATATACTGTTCATGTCTTATAGTTCCTTCTACAATCTATAATCGTCCACAGCCGTACCAAGAAAACACATTCCAGACCATCACTGAAGTTGGATGCTTCACTGTCTCCTTCAAACAATTCAAAAAGTCGACCTGCTCCTGCGTGACAACACTAAGATGATGGTGATTATTGAGGATCGGCCAACAAAAGCGTCATATGCCAGACACCCAGCGAAGAGCCCTGGATGGAGGTTATCTGGTGACACGTCAAAACATACATCGGTTGACCCCCACTCTGAAGAAGAACCCCACAAGACAATGGAAAGCATTTCTGAAGAATGGAAAGAGAGTAGAATGCTATTTCCTCTGTTCACTTTGCATTATCTTACTGTAGTGTACAAGGGCAACTGCATATTAAAGTACCACATACTCTACCCCGCCTGCGTCCAGGCTGACGTAGCTGCTCAGGGGAATGTCACAATTTCAATTAATTTTTCTCGTGGGATCTGAGAAAGATCATCTTCCTGTCATTTCAAAATTATATCATCAATCACAATCCTGCTGATGGACGTATCCATCCGACACATCTTGGCAATGAGTCATATTGTATATATGAAACCTTAATTCTGTCTATCTTATTTTATCATAGTCCTTATAAATAATAGAACCAATTAATTATTATTTCTATGTATTTATTAAATATAAAATTTGAAGAAAAAGAAAATATGGGAAGAGAACAATGCGGTCCTGTACAAGTCATTTTCTCTGATAACATAAACATCCACTGAAAATGTTCATCTGTTCAATAGTCCTTCGTATTTACATCTCATCTCCTTCATAATCGTAATTGAAATAGGTTCCATTGAATTAAACTGGTTAGTCATTCACTGAACTTGACATTACACAAGATTCAAAACCTACTTTCCTCATTCAAATCTGATCTATACCTCTGTCAGAAAATTGGAGTTTAAGATCAGTAGTATAATGCCCTACCTAAAGTATAATCTATTTAGATTGACCAATCTGAACGTAAATTGTTCTACATCACATAATTCTTATGTTTGTATCTGAATCTCATTATTTATCATCTTTATTATATGAAATTTTACTAACTGCAATTTCATCTTTTGGGACCTTATTATTTGGTATTTTATTATTTGGAATCTTACTATGACTTTCATTGACTTTTGAGTTTTGGAATGCTTGATAAGTTTCTTGTACACAGCCACTATCTGCTGTTATAAATTTATCATTGCCAAATGAAATATATCTATATACACCTATTTTTTTACATTTTAAAATTCATGTGTCACATTAGCAAACCTCAACATGCCAGGCCTATCTTCCATTAACCATAAATTAGCATTAGAATCCAAATGTATGCCAATATGTATTCTGCTTTCTTCCTTGGTAAATTATAAGCTAACCTCTATAAGTATTCAGCTGTGATATTTACTGAATTGCATCGTGACCTCAGTCTTAACTTTATTTGGAAAGGGGAAACTCTTAATATGTCGATAATTCTTACTGTAAATCCATACACCAACATCTATCATAAATATGGAGGCTATCAACTCACTATTGTTCATTACTACATGTTTCTATTTAATATGGGAATCCGCTGTGATGTTACTCGTATACCCTCTTCTGGACATAAACCTTGCCATACAATGATTATTCATTACGATCCTATTATCATGTGCAATTTAATTTCACAGTACCTTAATATTTCTTCCTAATTCTTGACGCATACACATTCGTGTGTCTACATTTCCATAAATATTCAATTCAAATATATTTCATCGTAGTCACTATTTTTCTCATCTAAAATCTTCATCACCTCTTATTCATCATGACATTAACCTTCCCTCGACCGAGCTCGATAGCTGCAGTCGCTTAAGTGCGGCCAGTATCCAGTATTCGGGAGATAGTAGGTTCGAACCCCACTGTCAGCATCCCTGAAAATGGTTTTCCGTGGTTTCCCATTTTCACACCAGGCAAATGCTGGGGCTGTACCTTAAATAAGGCCACGGCCGCTTCCTTCCCATTCCTAGCCCTTTCCTGTCCCATCGTCGCCGTAAGACCTATCTGCGTCGGTGCGACGTAAAACAACTAGCAAAAAAAAAAAAAAAAAAAAAAGAAAAAGAAAAACCTTCCCTCGACAATATTGCTTCTGCATTTGCCCATAATTCTCTTCTTTGCATTATATAGCCGTAGTCATGTCTGTCAATATTATTGCCTCCTAGAATCCATCAAAATCTCATATAGCATGAATCTTTCCCAATACTTTCTGAATAACGACAGCATAGCCCTTCATTATAAATTGGGATCTATATGTAATGCACTCTCTTACGGCATTAACACAACCATGGCTGAGGTTAGAGTTTACTTAAAACGATGTCACTTCCTATACCAATATACATATCAACTAGCACAAATATCATTTGTCATTTTACACGACATAAATAATTAGTTCCTGTTGATCATGTTTGGCACTTGGATTAAATATGACTGGCAATCGAGTTAAAAAGAACATTGTCTACCAAATAATACAAAGAGTTTTAAAAACAAACTTATCTCGCATCCGTCACCCCTCCGAGTTGGCTTGTTCTTCTCAGCTGCTACATGCGATCCTTGCGGCTGGTAACTGGTCCTCTGCACGTCATCTCTGGTCACAATGAATTGTCATCTTGCGCCTCATTATGTAATCCTGGGCAATCCACTCCCATGTCTTAGAAAGACTCCATGGTGTCACACTCTTTCATGAAATCACAAAACAACATTTGAATTACAGAATACATACTTATACTGTTCTTTTAGCCTCTTATATTGTTATTTCTTGAACTACTTGTGACGTATATAAGTATATGGATATAGCTTCTGCTTATTAATTATAATTTTTCCCGGCTAATATGAGTCTTAAGTAGTTACTCCAGTTCTTTCTCTTCTTGTAGTGGATTGCCTAGAGGTACAAATAGCCCTCTTGTTTCTTCTCAATGCAATGGTACAGATATCTCTTCCTATTATTATTTCTTTTTGAAATAATTGATTTTCTCTCTGTATTTCTTCTTCTTCTTCTTCTTCTTCTTTTTTTTTCATATGCTGTTTGGCATTAAAATTCTTCTTCAATCTTCCTTTCAAATAATTCTCTTGATCCACAGTGACGATTTGATATGACATTTTCTTCTTCTCAGTTTTTGCGTGCTATCCTTTTTTTCTAATACCAATATAAATGGTCCGTTATTGGACATTATAAATTTTCCAGCTAACTCATTCCTGCTTGCCAGCGCCCCGCCCCCGTGCGCCAGGCTGGGCTCATCAGCTGGCACCTAGCACACCTACCAAGATGCTGGCTAGTGCATACCGTGGAGGCCACTGTGTAGGCCAATTGTAGCCACCAGCAGTGCCAACGCAGTATGAGAGACTTTGTCTCCTTATCAAAAATTGATGCCTGCTTGGCCATCAGATGATATAGATGTTGATTCCCATGGGGAATCTGAAATACTTGTTCCGAATGAGTAAATTTATAATACCAGTATAAATGGTCCGTTATTGGACATTATAAATTTTCCAGCTAACTCATTCCTGCTTGCCAGCGCCCCGCCCCCGTGCGCCAGGCCGGGCTCATCAGCTGGCACCTACCAAGATGCTGGCTAGTGCATACCGTGGAGGTCCGTTATTGGAAAATTTATATTGTCCAATAACGGACCATTTATATTGGTATTATAAATTTACTCATTCGGAACAAGTATTTCAGATTCCCTATGGGAATCAACATCTATCATCCTTTTTTTCTGTCGGTAAAGAATGATTTAGAATTCAATTATTTTTAAAAACAATCCACATTCCGTCCCGAGGTTCTTATACATGGCCCTCGTGATTCCATGCGTTCTATAATGAAGTCAATCTGAGTTTCGGTGACATTATGCGTTCATTTATTCTGTTTGAAGTTGCCGTCAGCCATTTTTTCTGCCTTAATCTCTTTTATATTTCCGCCATAACTATAGTGTAATGGTACAGTACTAAAGATCTGTAACGGAGGTATGTAGTATATGTACTAAAATGTTATGATTATTTATCAAAGGGTTTAGAAGTATGATCTGGTTTTCTTCATGTATGTAGAAGCTGCCAGAACCATGCAGCAGTGGAGCAGCTGAGGCTGAATGGTTAAGAGGAAATTATAGAATAAGAGCAGACTTATATACACTGGCGGAAATAAATATCCAAACACTAAGAAGGGGTTGTGCTAGATTAATGAACGTTTGTGGGCGTGTTTATACATCTAAAAAATGTTGATTCAGATTTCCCGCAAATTACATTAGCGTGGCGCTAGTAGCGACCCCATGACGTTGCACATCAGGTTTGCTTTAAATGCGGGCTGTACTGTGCGAGAGCATTAGTTACCTGTGAGATTGGATGGAATGACTGTCAGTGGGTCAAGAATGCCTATATGACAACGAGGAGGTCAGTATCAACAGCTGACTGCGGTTGAACAAGGCCATTTAATAGGGCTACCTGAAGGTGGATTTTCCTTCCGCGCTATTGCAGAACGACTTGGTAAGAATGTCTCCACTGTGCAAGTGTGCTGGCAGCAGTAGTCACGAGAAGCTACTCTTGCAAGAAGACCGAGATGGAGAACCGCCGTATTTGGCGTATGGCTCTGGCGCAGCGGACTGCGTCTGCAGCAGCAATTCGAGTGGCAGTTGGCACCATAGTGACGCAGCGAACTGTTTGAAATTGGTTACTTGAAGGACAGCTCCGAGCCAGACGCCCTGCGGCGTGCATTCCACTTAGCCCAAACCACCGCCATATCCTGAAGATCCAGTATTTGCCTCGGTTGCGGGAAGTTAAGTACGTATATATAGAAATATACAACGCAATTCAGTATAATTAAATGAGTAATTGTGCTCCTGCTGAGTTCTTGGAAAACAGTTGACTTGAAAAAAAAAAAAAAAAATACTGGATCTTCAGGATATTCTCTATTCTACTTTGGCATTCGAGACCACAGCGCATGACCGTGAAAGTGTCACGCTGATCACCGGGAGCTGGCAGTTTGCTTCTATAAATCTATTCGTCTGCGACTTCAACATATTTATGGATCTTCATATGTTGTTCGATAGTGTTGTGACTTTGTACCTGACAGAGTGTAAAAACTGACCAATTTGACCATTCTCCACTATTCATAAACATTGTGAGACTTTACCTATCATTGCGTGTGCCGTACTACCTTTCATAATATTACGTACTGTTTTTCTTTTAAGTGACTCACAATTTCTACCCCCATCATCAATTTATATTTCATCTTATACCGATCCAGAATTCACTTAATCTTTTTCTTTTTCATATGCATTGTTTTTCATGTTTTTTTATGTTTTGAACGGCTGACGATGACCTGGACTAGGGTCGAAACCGGTCCCATCTCTAATTACTATTAAATAAGAATGTAATCACTACATTTCTTTCTCTTATGTATTGAATAGGTTGAACCTCTTTTTCAATTATTAAATTTTTAACGTTTAGTGGTGTTAAGCGAGAGCTCATTGGAGGATGGAGTTGAGGTCCGTTGTGTTTTCTGATGATAGCCAGTTTTGCCTTGGTGCCAGTGATGGCCGTGTGTTGGTTAGGAGGCCAGGTGAGTGCCTGCATTCCACCTGTCTGCGGTGTCGACACACTGGGCCTACACCGGGAGTCGTGGTCTGGGGAACAATTTCCTAAGACAGCAGGAGCACACTCATGGTTATCCCACGCACCCTGACTGCAGATTTGTATGTCCGTTTGGTGATTTTACCTGCTGTGCTGCCATTCATGAACAGCATTCCTAGGGGTGTTTTGGAACAGGATAATGCATGCCCCCATGCTGCTGTTGTAACCCAACGTGCTCTACAGAGTATCGACATGTTGCCTTGGCCTGTTTGATCCCTCGGTCTGTCGCCAATCAAGCACAAATGGGACATCATTGGATGACAACTCTAGCATCATCCACAACCGGCATTAACCATCCTTGCATTGACCGACCAAGTGCAACAGGCAAAGAACTCCATCCCACAAGCTGACATCTGGCACCTGTACGAGACAATGCATGCACGTTTGCATGCCTGCATTCATCAGTCCGGTGATTACACTGGTTATTAATGGACCAGCATGGTACATTTGTGATGACTTTTCTCGCAGGGAAATTAACCCATTGCCATGCAGATATTTTCCTTGAGAAATGTACCTTGGAATGCGATCATTTTTTCTTTTTTTAAAAATTTTATATTATGGATGCTAAAATGGTTAGAAAAGCATACTGCATCAAACTAACAACGTTTTGGGTTAGAGTTTAACTTACTACAATTAACTGAAGTCTTTTAAGGTATGGTAAACCTTAAAACATCCATCCACGTGGAGTGCAACTTTGCATTTGTTGCACTGAAGGAAAGATTTCTTCTGGATTCCACATTCAAAACAGACTTTACATCTCATTGACGGGGCTGATTTACTTACTGTAGGAACAATCTTTTCAGGACAATGACCCCAGTGCCTTCCCTGTAGTCTCATTGGTGTGCTACCTTGAGATGGACCTCCTATATCGGCGTAATCAGAAGGGTGACATCTTTCAGAATTATATTTGCATAGGCATTGGTTTCCTTGCAAATTCCCTCCCGAAAAGTGTCAGTAAGGAACTGACTCACAACGTCATATTCTGTAGCATTATCACACAGACGCTTCTTGACTATAGTATTTAGCTCCCCAACAACTGCACACGCATTGCCTTTCGGAACACTACTGGCCAAACTCCATTTTCAGTTGTTCGATGTGGTGAGGTTATATACAAAGTTATCTTCATCCTCACTATCACTTTCATGAGCGGAGTCACAGTTCTCAGACGCACTATCACTTCTAAAACTACTATCAGATAATTCTGAGTTATCTTAATCACCACTATCAAGAAGAAATTGCAGAATTCATTCCTCTTCCTCCTCGCGATGTTTACACGACATCTTGCTCTGTGGTAGCTTCATTTCATGAACAAGATGACCAACTTTTGAAGCAAAATAAACATTGACAAAATGGCCTTCAGGTAATAACATTGGCATGTAAACACACTAGAACTGTCTAGGAACGTAATTCTAAAGTACAACATCACATTCGAAAGAAATCGGTAGTCAGACAGATGTATTTCCAACTTGAGTACACAGCGACGGTTGTACACGTCATTGCATGTTAATGAATGTGGAACTCTTGACGGCTGTACCCATCATTGTAGCGGAATGGGTTAACCTGTAATCTTGTATCTTTGATCAATCAAATATGTTACCTCGACAAATATATTGCCAAAATTTTTTTACTCTACATTCCTTATTTCATAGTGTTTGGATATTTTTTCTCCCAGTGTACACTAAGGATACATAAAAATCTGTTATTTGTCTGTAAGGATTGCAATGAATAGCCATGCTCTGAAGAAAATAATAAGCATTTCATCCTTTTTCCTCTAACATAAAGTCTGATGTTAGCCCATGTTAGCCCTCTCTGTGTCGTAGTGTGTGTTCGTTATCACATTATCTGATTGGTCGCCAGTGTGTTAATGTGAGTTGAATTTAGTATTGATTGATAATGTGAAATAACCTTTTAACTTTTTTTGTTTGGGAGAAGACAAAGCCTTTTACACTGTCCATTTTTACAGATACTACTCCTGCACCAGAAGGGAGCAGTGTGAGGTCATTTCAATCCAAGGTAAGTTGTTATTAATTTGTTGCTACTGCTTGGCCATTAGTATATTAACTATTGTGAAGTTGCTCTCTGTGCTGTTATCCCTGTGTTAACCTCTTACAAATTGCCTCAGACTTTTAAAAATCTGTAGTAGGGATGCTGTAATACAAACAGCAAGGGAATGCCTAGGAGCAACAGTGTGTAAAGATGGGATAAGGCGAACATCTTGGTGGAATGATGAAGTGAGAGCAGCCTGTAAATGTAAAAAGAAGGCTTATCAGAAGTGGCTCCAAACAAGGGCCGAGGCAGACAGGGATTTGTACGTAGATGAAAGAAACAGAGCGAAACAAATAGTTGTTGAATCCAAAAAGAAGTCATGGGAAGATTTTCGTAATAACCTGGAAAGGCTAGGTCAAGCAGCAGGGAAACCTTTCTGGACAGTAATAAAGAATCTTAGGAAGGGAGGAGAAAAGGAAATGAACTGTGTTTTGAGTAATTCAGGTGAACTCATAATAGATCCCAGGGAATCACTGGAGAGGTGGAGGGAATATTTTGAACATCTTCTCAATGTAAAAGGAAATCATCATGGTGGTGTTGCAAACAGCCAAGCTCATGGGGAGGAGGAAAATGATGTTCGTGGAATTATGCTTGAGGAAGTGGAAATGATGGTAAATAAACTCCATTGTCATAAGGCAGCAGGAATAGATGAAATTAGACTTGAAATGGTGTAGTATAGTGCAAAGGCAGGGATGAAATGGCTTCAGAGAGTAGTAAAATTAGCGTGAGTGTTGGTAAGGTACCTTCAGATTGGACAAAAGCAGTAATTGCACCTATCTATAAGCAAGGGAACAGGAAGGATTGCAACAACCATCGAGGTATCTCATTGATTAGTATATCAGGCAAAATATTCACTGGCATCTTGGAAGGGAGGGTGTGATCAGTCGTTGAGAGGAAGTTGGATGAAAACCAGTGTGGTTTCAGACCACAGAGAGGCTGTCGGGATCCGATTTTCAGTATGCGCCAGGTAATTGAAAAATGCTACGAGAGGAATAGGCAGTTGTGTTTATGTTTCGTAGATCTACAGAAAGCATATTACAGGGTACCGAGGGAAAAGATGTTCACTATACTGGGGGACTATGGAATTAAAGGTAGATTATTAAAATCAATCAAAGGCATTTTTGTTGACAATTGGGCTTCAGTGAGAATTGATGGTAGAATGAGTTCTTGGTTTAGGGTACTTACAGGGGTTAGACAAGGCTGTAATCTTTCACCTTTGTTGTTCGTAATTTACATGGATCATCTGCTGAAAGGTATAAGCCTGCAGTCTAATATCTTGGAACTTGAAAATAGGTGCAATGAGTATGGTATGAAAATTAGCCTCTCGAAGACTAAATTGATGTCAGTAGGTAAGAAATTCAACAGAATTGAATGTCAGATTGGTGATACAAAGCTAGAACAGGTCGATAATTTCAAGTATTTAGGTTGTGTGTTCTCCCAGGATGGTAATATAGTAAGCGAGATTGAATCAAGGTGTAGTAAAGCTAATGCAGTGAGCTCGCAGTTGTGATCAGCAGTATTCTGTAAGAAGGAAGTCAGCTCCCAGACAAAACTATCTTTACATCGGTCTGTTTTCAGACCAACTTTGCTTTACGGGAGCGAGAGCTGGGTGGACTCAGGATATCTTATTAATAAGTTAGAAGTAACAGTCATGAAAGTAGCAAGAATGATTGCTGGTACAAACAGGTGGGAACAATGGCAGGAGGGTACTCGGAATGAGGAGATAAAGGCTGATTTAGGAATGAACTCGATGGATGAAGCTGTACGCATAACCGGCTTCGGTGGTGGGGTCATGTGAGGCGAATGGAGGAGGATAGGTTACCTAGGAGAATAATGGACTCTGCTATGGAGGGTAAGAGAAGTAGAGGGAGACCAAGATGACGATGGTTAGACTCTTTTTCTAACGATTTAAAGATAAGAGGTATAGAACTAAATGAGGCCACAACACTAGTTGCAAATCGAGGATTGTGGCGACGTTTAGTAAATTCTCAGAGGCTTGCAGACTGAACGCTGAAAGGCATAACAGTCTATAATGATAATGTATGGATGTATGTTTTAAAAATCTCTACATCAGTCAAGTAAACTATACTGCTTCCAATGAATTCTTCATCAGTAGTGAGGGTTATGACCTACTGACTTAATATGTACCACCAATTAGTAACAGAATATGAGGTCCTTGCATCACTCAAAGAGTTTTCTAAATTCAGAAATTATAGACAAATAAAAGTAGCTGTGTTCACATGAAAACTGCGTGCTTTGTGAGGGAAAATACCCTTAAAGAGAAACTGACTACAGTAGAGCCCTGTTTATCCGAAATAAAGGGGGCGGAGGCACTTCAGTTGACACGTTTTTTTCAGATGGCACATGGTAAATATGTTTGGAAGTTGAATGTTAAAATAAAAATGCATAAACTCTGTTAAGCAAGGGTACATACAGTATATTAACATTAATATGTTTACATAATGCCACTCAGTGTATAAAATCAGTGATTTTCTTCTGAATTTTCTTAGGGCAGCGTTTTCGTGCAGCTATGTCGCGCCACCGTTTAATCAACAATACATCAGCTGGTGTAGATTCATTGCTTTGTTCAACAAAGCGCAAGGCAATCTGAAATAATGAAACAATTTTTTTGTTACTACTGAACTGAATACTGTATACAGTAATTTTATTACAGTACTGTAATTTAAGCGTGTGGAACTGTATTTTAATAAAAATTCAAAATCAATCTTACATCCAATGCATTAAATCCACCATCTGCTGTAACTTGATTCTCAAAACTGCCATTGTCAAGGTCGGAGTCATCTGCATAATCTTTATGACGAATAATACAGTAGTAGTAGTAATAATAATAATAATAATAATAATAATAATTGTGACGGAGTTATCCGTGGTAGTTAGAGGTGAAAGAAGGTGCGGGCGGGAATAGGTCTCAACTACAGAATTAAAGTTAATTTAAAACTTTAACAAAGGTTATATTTTCTTTTCCAAAATCAACAAATGACAACAAATAACAAAGATGTAACAGTTACCAAGTAGCAGGAAAACAAGTTAAGAGATTACAATAGTTACAAGATTTGGGCTTCGAGCCCCAAGATTAATTTCTGAGCTCTCCACCACAATAGTTAAAGGGCACAAAACCCCTAAGTACGAGGAGCACTTGCTCCTAATTACAATGTTAAGAGGAAAAGAGCAGACCCGCTCTCAATTTTACAAGCCTATCAAAGGCTACAACAAACTTCATTCTTAACTGCCCTTAAGGCACACATACAGTGAAACAGGGGTATCTTGTACCCAACCTACAGGGCCTTCACATGAAGAAAACAAACTCTGGGTTAATTAAATGGCCCAAAAAACCAAATTGACTGGAGGCGTAGCTTGCACTCCTACATGAAACTTCTTAAAACCTAGGTGGCACTCGGCCAGTTATACAGGGGCTAATCCCATACTAGGGAGGTGACTAGTCAGCAAATAAGTTTAAGACTTTAAGAAGGAAGAGAAAAACGGTTACGAAAACATAGTCACCTCAAATTCAAAATGAAGGGGAGTTCGCGAGGGTGAAGCACTCTCTATCCCCGCTTTACAGATTTGTAATTTATAGATAGACAGAAAAGAATTTACATTTTAAAAGGGTAGTTTACATGCAAAAGGTTTCGAACCCTCCCCGAGAGTTAAACTGCTGAGCTAGCAAGAAATGAATATGTTAACAGGCCATTACCTTGTAGATGAACTGCTGCTTGGAGAAAGAGGCGCTTCCCGCCCCCTGCTATATATATTCACACACTGCGAAAGATGTTACTGAAGTGCCCCGGAGACAAGAAAATCGGCAGTTTTTATACCCTCGTGGAAAATTCGAGACCTTTCAAGAATGAAAAGACACACCCCTTCAACTTTATTGGTAGACTAGGAATTACACATGGAAACCAGAGGAAGAAAGCTATGATTGGAGGAAAATTACTTACAGAAATTTCTGATTGGTTAAATTCAAAACTGGTGGAAAGAGAGGGGTTATACTGCCAACCCAAAAAATGAATGAAAGAAATTTAACAAAGAACAAACTTATGAATACCAAATTTCTTAAAAAAAAACAGTTCCTTCACTTCGCACTAGGGTGTACAATTATAGTTCTTAAGTAGTGCCATCGAGAAGAGAATGTCCACACTTCTTGTTTAAGAGCAAACAAATACAAATCAAAATAGACATAGTTCAGAAAACTTCAAAATTTACAGTAGAGACATCTTCCGAGAAACCTTTGATTTAATACAGATTTTAAAGTTCAGAGTTTCTCCTGTAGAGAGGTTTCAACTGGCGCAATATTTGAATTTGCGGCGTGGAGGTGTACCGCCCGGTACAATAATAATAATAATAATAATAATAATAATAATAATAATAATAATAATAGTAATAGTAATAATAATAATTCCTGCTTGTTCAAGAAAAGATGTATTGTGGAACGAACTGGAAGGTAAGAAACTGTTTTGTTTTTTGCTACACGTTCATTCTGGCATGTCATAATATGTATGTATGTTTAGTCATCAGCCCGAAGGCTGGTTGGATCCTCAACAGTTCTGCCATGAGCTGTCATAGATGGCTTAGGCATCACTGAAGAGGTGTACTAGGGAAATGAGGAGTGCGGTAGTTTCCCATTGCTTTCCTCACCAAGCCATAAGTTGCTATTACATATCAGTCTGCCAAGCCCACTGAAATGCATACACCAACCAACCCTATGAGCAACAGTTTCACACCATTCATAGCAGGGACTGGCTGCATAAGGAATGGCATTACTAGCATCGCTCATACCTCAGTCACTTTCATTTTGTCAAAGCCAAGGATAAGACGGAGACAGATCAATGAAAGTAACAAAATTACTCTAGCCCATACCAGAGGACATAGTGCACTGTAAACACTAGGTCCTGCCAGCAAAGGCATAAAGTCATAATATAAAAATAGCATTTGCCTAGTAGCTCTCAGCACATATAGCAAGAGAATTACTAATATCGACGGCTAAGAACAAGAGGGTAAAAACAAAATATTAAAATACAATTTTGCCAGAGCATTATTTCGGTTAAGCCGGGTTTCCGTTAAGCGAAGTTCGGTTAAGCGGGGTTCTACTGTACTTCCAATTCTTCACTATGTGTCATATTCTTTGGCAGCTGATGATAGTGATGCAGCTTATTTAAGTTAATAGAATTTAAACTTGGGGGAAACTCAGCATTAAACGCAGGTTGCAAGTTTTTCTAGAGGGGACACCAAACAAATAAGAAAAACAAGATACAATTAATCATCAATAAAAATCACTTACCTTGAATTAATGTTCCACTAGATGAGTGAGCTCAAATAGAACTCCGTGGAATGCATGTGGCAGAGGACAGGGTCAAAGAAACGGATCGAATACTCAAAGACGAGGTATTCTACCCAAAACTCACTGAATGACAACTCAGGTTGAATTTACCCAAAATTATTATTATTATTATTATTATTATTATTATTATTATTATTATTATAAATACAATAAGGAAGTGGTAGTAATTCATGTTAATTAATATAATTTCAATAAAAATGGTCCTCCAGATTTGAAATGTAGTAAGAAAACTGCTCGTATTGTAATTACAGTAATAGGTTAAGGCAACACACTGGAGATAAAAATCGATATATTGGTCATATTGTCAATTTTTTTATTGACTGAAATTGAAAGGATTTAGTTTCTTCTTTCTTGTCACAAAGTTATTTTGTTGATTCAAACAATTTATCACTTTAATAATGCTTTGTTTGCCAGTCTGCACATAGCAGAAATGGGCGTTGCATCTGTTGAACTGCTTTGTTAGGTAATTATGTCATTGTCATGTTTCCATTCAGTCAAATATGCCTGTTCTTTGCAATTATGCATCCGTGGGATGGGCCAAAAGCACACCCCACCCCCTTCTCTCGATATATTTATACAGAGTCAAGCTGTAACATCTACCATATTTCTGAATGAATTTATAAAGCCTGTTACGGACTATTATTTTGGTACTCGACTGTCATTGAGCAACATTTTATGCTTGTATTGGTATTCCTGATGGTACTACCATAGTGCTGACAACTATAAGTTTTGTTATTCTTGTATGTTTAATCTTTTTTGTGGGTTCTGTGGTGATAGCCAGTCTGTTTACTTTTGTGAAGTACGCACGCAAGTAACATCTTGTAGTTGCATATCAAGATACTGTTATTATTGAAAGACAGTGTGCTGTAATAATTGATAGCTTGTATTCAAGGGAATAAACAATATGTGAAAACATAAATTAGCCTTAACTAAGCGATGAATTTCTGAACTTTCGGTACAGTTCTGGTGACTTTAGGTAATGAATCAGGAAGAAAACATCACTTGAACTTCGTAAAATTCCATTTTTCTCCCATAATGCACCCTTATTTCGTCCATTAACGGCGTCAATACAATCCTCCGACCGCTCAGGTGATCTCAGGGTATGTTTACTACAAAATTTGCTTTACGTGAATCCTGAAGTGTGGTGCATTAGCCTAAAAATTTCATAATCCCAACATCTGCGATTAACGTCTCCATCTCTATGCACCTAATTCAACACTTTAGACAGACTAGAATCGCAGAACATATCTATCAATAACTTAGTCTATTAATTCATTCTATAAATAACTATATCACATACATCTAATCTTAACCAACTAGTTTATTAACATCATATTTAACCCCTTAAGCGGGGAGCTCGGTACACAGTAGCTCACTCCCGGGTGGGGAGCGATTTCCCTGATTGAAGAAAATATTTAATTACTTGATTGAAAACAGTCATAGACTAAAATGAACTATTGAAAGGCTATAAGAGAAATATTAACTTGAATATAATGTACTTAATTGTTGAAAAATCCTGTTATTTACGTTCTAGCACAAAGTATCGAAAAATCAAAATTTCAATTTCAGTCATTAAAAAAATTGACAAAATGACCAATATATCGATTTTTATCTCCAGAGTGTTGCCTTACCCTACTACTGTAATTACAATAAGAGCAGTTTTCTTACTACATTTCAAATCTGGAGGACCATTTTTATTGAAATTATATTAGCATGAATTACTACCACTTCCTTATTGTATTTCTAATAATAATAATAATAATAATAATAATAATAATAATAATAATAATAATAATAATAATATTTTTGGGTAAATTCACCCTGAATTGTCATTCAGTGAGTTTTGGGTAGAATACCTTGTCTTTGAGTGTTCGATCGGTATCTTTGACCCTATCCTCTGCTACATGCATTCCACGGAGTTCTATTTGAGCTCACTCATCTAGTGGAACATTAATTCAAGGTAAGTGATTTTTTTATTGATGATTAATTGTATCTTGTTTTTCTTATTTGTTTGGTGTCCCCTCTAGAAAAACTTGCAACCTGAGTTTAATGCTGAGTTTCCCCCAAGTTTAAATTCTATTAACTTAAATAAGCTGCATCACCATCATCAGCTGCCAAAGAATATGACACATAGTGAAGAATTGGAAGTACAGTAGAACCCCGCTTATCCGAAACCTGGCTTAACCGAAATAATGCTCTGGCAAAATTGTATTTTAATATTTTGTTTTTACCCTCTCGTTCTTAGCCGTCGATATTAGTAATTCTCTTGCTATATGTGCTGAGAGCTACTAGGCAAACGCTATTTTTATATTATGACTTATGCCCGAATGCACGTGTAGCACAAAACAAAACAGTTTCTTACCCTCCAGTTCGTTCCACGATACATCTTTTCTTGAACAAGCAGGAATTATTATTATTATTATTATTATTATTATTATTATTATTATTATTATTATTATTATTATTATTATTATTATTACTGTATTATTCGTCATAAAGATTATGCACACAACTCCGACCTTGACAATGGCAGTTTTGAGAATCGAGTTACAGCAGATGATGGATTTAATGCATTGGAGGTATGATTGGTTTTGAATTTTTATTAAAATACAGTTCCACGGGCTTAAATTACAGTACTGTAATAAAATTACTGTATACAGTATTCAGTTCAGTAGTAACAAAAAAATTGTTTCATTATTTCAGATTGCTTTGCGCTTTGTTGAACAAAGCAATGAATCTACACCAGCTGATGTATTGTTGATTAAACTGTGGCACGACATAGCTGCACGACAACGCTGCACTAAGAAAATTCAGAAGAAAATCACTGATTTTATACAATGAGTGGCATTATGTAAACATTTTAATGTTAATATACTGTATGTACCCTTGCTTAACAGAGTTTATGCATTTTTATTTCAACATTTAACTTCCAAACATATTTACCATGTGCCATCTGAAAAAACGCGTCAACCGGAGTGCGTAGAATGAGTGGTATATTTAGCGCATTTCAGTTCTAATTATCCTAGTCGTTGATTCGAAAAGAAGTGATTGGTTTTGTAAAATGAAGTAGAGCAATTGTCAAATTGCATCTTCTTGTAAGAAGACAGCAGTGTTACAGAAATATCAAGATGGTTACACAAAGTAATGGCCATGCCTACTTGCTTCACGTGTTAGTGTAAACAACATTTTCTGCAGTGTGTGTTTGTGTGATTTCTCTGTGGCTCATAGTGGACGAGATGATTGGAGAAGACACATAGAATCCAAGAAACATAACACATACGGTGAATCAAAATTACGAAACCAGTCTGTTTCATTGTTCTTCGTAAAAGGTAATGAAACTGCGGTGACGAATGCCGAATTGCTGTTCACATCATTTCTTTTGGAGCATAATATTGCATTATCAGTTTCAGATCATGCTGGAAATTTGTTTAGATCAATGTTCCCCGACTCTAAAATATCTTAGAAATATGGTTGTGCAAGAACTAAAACCTCTGCTTTAGTTCAATACACGGCATCTGAGGCAAAAAAGGAAATAAGTGAACTTTTGCAAATAACGCCTTTTTCTTTGGCTACTGATGGTAGTACGGATTTATATTAAGTTAAACTTTATCCTATAGTTGTCTCTTTCTTTAATGCTCAGAGGGGCCAAATATCAACTCTTCTATTGTTGTTACAGAGTACCGACAATACAGGTGAGGGGATTGTCTCTGTTATTAATAGTGAATTGTCTTCTTTAGCTATTCCATGGGAAAATTGCATTTCTTTTTCATCTGACAATGCATACACAATGATAGGGGCAAATAAAGGTGTTGCCAAATTTGTGAAGGATAGGCATTCTTCTGTTTATGTCCCGGGTTGTTCATGTCATCTCATACACATCTGTGCACAAAAAGGAGCAGCCTAACTACCAGTCAATGTAGAGAACTTTTTGGTTCAGTTATATTACTATCTTGATAAGAGTTCTAAAAGGCAAAACACGTTGAAAGTTTATCAGGCTGTTTGTGGCACAGAGGGTCACAAAATTTTAAAATATGTTAGTACCCGTTGGCTCTCGCTTCTTCAGTCTATTGGTAGAGTTCTTGAGCAGTGGGAAGCTTTGACACTCATGTTTTGTTGTGAGACCCACCATAAAAATGAGACCACCAAGCAGTTTGAAACTGTGAAATCTTTCATACAAGATCCACACACAAAACTGTTTTGCTACTTCCTTCAGAGTACACTTCCTGTTTTTAACTCAGTGAATCTATTTCTGCAACAAGATGCTCCAGCCATACATCTTCTTAGGAGGAAACTTACTGGTCTTTTAACTGACCTATTGGTCAGATTTGTTCAGCCATGTTCTGTTCAGTCAGAATCTAGCTCCCTTTTGAGTGTTGAATTCAAGAGGAGGAAATACCAGAAAGCCAATGCGGACTTGGTAATAGGAGCAAAAGCTAGGGCATACTTGAAAGATAATCACTTTGATGAAGAGATGTTTTATAATTCTGTAAGAGATTTCTATATGGCAGCTTTCACTTACATTATCAGGAAATTTCCCCTTGATGATGAATTTCTTCATCATGCTGAAGTTGTAGACATCTCTCTCAGAATGAAGGTTTCCTATTCATCTCTTGAATTTTTGTTCGAAGATTCCCAACTTTGGTCAAAGAAAGTGAACATGACAAACTTGAAGAGGAATTTGCAGTTCACCAGTGTGATACTTTCCCGGAATATATTATACATGGACCTCATTGATGTGAATTAGGGCAACATTGCAGAGCTTAAAAATGAAAGTGGATATATTAAGTATAAAACCTTAAATAATGTTGTATTTGCAGTACTAAGTGTACCTCATAGCAACTCTCCCACAGAAAGAGTTTTCAGTGTTAGGAAAAATCAGACAGAATTCAGGCCTACATTAAGTACATCCACACTGGAATCACTTATGGTTCTGAAGATGAAAATGTCATCTCAGGGGGAAGTATGTTTCAAGAAAACCTATACTGAAAAGCAGCTGCTGGGTACGAAACAAGCTACAAAGAATTTTTTATCGCAGAACTAACAGGTAATGAGCAAATTTTATTGTGTAATATGATATACTCTAGAATAGATTGCTGTAGGAAAGGGCAAACGGGGTGCTTTGGATTTGACTCGTAAACGTTTACAACGGGGGGGTTGCGCGAGTTAAAAATGGGATTACTGATAACCCCCTTCAAAGGTTGGCACCTCTGGGACCAGCGTTATCTTGCTCGGGTTGACTGTGAGTTGTTCTTCCTGACACCAGTTCTCCACAAGGTTAAATGATCTTTGCATGAGGTCCTGGATGACACTCATCACTTTACCTGTTACCACAATAACTATATCTGTGTATCCTTGGGTGTAAAATCCCTCTTCATTGAGCATGGCTATGATTTTATTCACCACAAGGTTCCACAGAAGAGGAGAAAGAACTCCCTGTGCACAACCTTGAGTGGCTCAAACCGTTTGCGTCTCTTATAATAGAGTTGCCTTTATTTTTCTCCCGCCTAACGTGGATCTAATCCATTTTATAAGTCTTGCTCACCTTACTCTCTTCAACAGCTTTAATCATTGAGTTGTAGGTTGTATTGCTGAAGGCCCCTTCTGTGTCTAGAAATGCCACCAGAGCAATTTCTTTGTATTCTAGGCTCTCCTCTAGTTTGCAAACCAATTGATGGAGTGCTGTCTCAGTGGATTTGCCAGGTCTGTATGCAAACTGATTTTCATGTAAAGTTGAGTTCAGTTGCACAGTTTTCCAGATATTTTTATGCAGTATTTTCTCCATTGCTTTTAGCACATAGGAGTTAAAGCATAATAGTCTATAGGCTTTGGCTTGGACATAGTTCACCCTTCCAGGCTTCAGTATAAATACCGCTTTAGCTTTAGACTATGATTTCGGCATATACCCCAGAGCTAGGCTTGCTCTAGAAAGGTCTGTCAGGGCCTTGATGATTATCTCCCGCCCTTCCTGCAGGTGTATCAGGTTTATCTCATCTAGCCCCGTAGCCTTTATGGACTGAAATATGTATATTGCCCACCTCACATGGTTAGGATTAATCAATCAGTTGACACAGTTCCAATCCGCTCTTCGTGATTTGGCCTCTGTTTCAACCATTTCTTTCCCTTCTGCTTCCTCAGCCTCAGGAAAATGACAAGCTAGCAACACCTCCAGCGTCTCCTTTCCCATCTGAGTGTATGTTCCATCAGGTTTTTCCAGTGTTCCCACTTAATTTATATGTATTATTTTAAGAACCTTCTGGAGCCTTGCTGCTTCAGGGTTTGATTCCACTCTCGCAGAACAGTCCCCAAGAGTTTCTTTTTGCTCTCCGTATCTCTAGGTTATACTCACTGAGTTTCCTATGATATACGTCCCACATACCATTTCTTGATGATATTTTGTACAACGCTATAACCTCTTTTTTAATTTTGGCTAGATTTTTATTCCACCACCTAACATTTTTGGTGGGTTTCTTTTCTCCAAGAGGACAGTTGTCATGGTATGCGGCTATAATGGCCTCTTCTAATTGTTCCACTGCCTCATCCAATTCCCTCCATCCCCTTATGTTCGTTTGGATCTTTTGTATAGTCTACCCTAGAACTTCTCTATATCCATCCCAGTTTGTTCTTTTAGGATCTCTGTACATTTCAATACCACACTGCCTCACATCTATCGCAAATTGGGTATGCTGGTGGTCTGCCAAGGATGGCTCCTCCAGCACCTTCCAATCCTTCATGAAGTTTGCAATATTCATGGTGCTCAATGTGATATCTATTATCTCTCTATGATTTATCTCTCTATGATTCTTATTTATGAATGCTGGTTTATTTCCTAGGTTTAATATTATTAATTCTGTTCTAATAATAAACTCTAGTGAGCCTTCGTGGTTCAGGCGGCAGCATGTCGGCTTCTCACTGCTGGATACCGTGGTTCAAATTCCGGTCACTCCATGTGAGATTTGTGTTGGACAAAGCGGAGGCAGGACAGGTTTTTCTCCGGGTACTCTGGTTTTCCCTGTCATCTTTCATTCCAGCAACACCCTCCAATATCATCTCATTTCATTCATCAATCATTAATCATTGCCCCAGAGGACTGTGACAGGCTTCGGCAGCTGGCACATTTCCTATCCTCGCCGCTAGATGGGGCTTCATTCCATTCCTGACCCGGTCGAATGACTGGAAACAGGCTGTGGATTTTCAATAAACTCTAGTAAGGACCCACCTCTTGCATTGCAGTTAGTACTGCCCCATGCATTGTGATGTGCATTTGCATCTGCTCCGAGTACTAGGTGTTCACCTTTCCTCTTTGCTTTGCAAATTAATTCTTCCATGCCTTCCTATGAGGCAGATCTGTTGAGTCGTACGGAAGGTACGCAGAGCCCATTGTCATTTCTCTGGGACCTTTCCAATTTTCAAGTTCCTGTAGCAGAAGGCATTTTAATTTCCTGCTCACAAGCAAACATGTTTTGGGCATATCTGATGTAATATTGTACATTAGCTTACCTCCAGATTCCATCAGTCCTGCTACTCTGCCCTTAACTATCCATGGCTCTCGTATAAGAGCCACGTCAGTAGGCTCGGGCTTTAACTTCATGACGAAAATGGCCACAGCTGCTTTTTACGTTGAAGGTTGGCCTGAAGAACTTTCAGCACCATCCTTGCCAATGCTAGATTTTGTTTTTCCCTTAATTTCTTGAAATTAGATCTGCCAAAGACCAAGCTTGGCCTTAAGGCCTCTCTTCTTGAGCTCTTCAAAATCTCTTTCATGAAGGGCCAAAACAATTGTCCTTCCTTTATCTGGAAAGGTTTTTAGGTATTATGGCTACCTCGAAGTGAGTCTTTCTGAAAACGACATGACCATTTCTTTTTTTCTGTTTCTTGGCGGGCGGTTTTGTAGCCGTACTTGATGGCGAACTATTTTCCGACCTTAGCCTTTTGGGCGTTGTTAGAGGGATAGCCTCTTGCGATCCCTGTTCCATGTCTTCTTCTCTTTCCAAGTTCCAGCTGCTATTTTGGCTTCCTTCCTTGCTCTCTTCCTTTCCTTATTTTATGCGCTGTTGCGAGGTGGTCTGTCAATACTGTAATCTGTTTATTTTTGATGCAGAAGTCTTCAGTTCTGTCTCTATGGACATTCCTAATTTGCTTGTGGTAGCAGTCTACTCTGCTAAGGCTTCTGTTGCCATTTCTTGTTTTGTGTTGGCGACAGCCTGTTCTACTGGGACTTCTGTCTCCATTTTTTCATCTTGGGCTTGCTCCCAGATCTGCTCTGCTGGAGCTTCCATGGCTTCCCTTGATGTCAGAGTTTTTGAAAATTGTTCTTCTTGAGCTTCCATATTTCAATCATCATAGGGTTTTTGGCCCTTCTAGGATCCTGAGCGTCGTTCTCACCACCCGTGATGAGGCATACAGCCAGACATTGTCCTCCCGCAACTCAGGCTCTCCTTAGCAGAAACCATGCCCCTCAGTCATCCATCCAGCAGTTTGCCCCCTTGCCCAAACCTAGCCAGGTTTGTTCCCCATTCAGTAGGCCTACTCACGTGGTTTTCACTTGGCATTCCCATGACTGAGTTTACAGCCATGAGTTTCCCCCTAGGTTGGGTTTGCCCCTTTCCCAACTCGCGGCTCGTCCAGGCTACATAGAGCAAAATGATGTGTTGGTTCCGGCACCCCGCAGTGAGCCTTCACCTCAATCACCAGCACCACTTCACCTGAGTCACTGTATCACCCATGTGGAGGAACTATGGATGCCCCTCTAGCATGTGAGGGTGAGGCTTCCACTTCCAAGCCTTGGCTTGGGCTAGTAACAATCAAAATGTCTCAAGACGTTTTCTGGCAATACCTGTTTTTGGTCCGTGAGAGGTATTTTGTTTCCCTCAAACCCTCCAGACAAGTCCAGCAAGCCCCCCTATCCGCCACCTGGGACGCGCCCGATAGGGGAACAGGTAAAGAAAACCCCCATGGGTGTCATCATCTACTATTGATTGAAATTCATGCTGTTTTCAAAATACTAATGTTAGAAGATTGTGCTTTCTATAGAATTTTGTTTTTGTATGAAGCCTATTAGAAAAGTAATTTAATGTCATTCTTTGACAGCTACCTCGTCCAGTTTGTGTAACAAAAATAGATCCTCCGGACAGTTCTGAGAAAGACGATTCAGGCCTTAATCAAGATAGAACAAAGCAATGTTCACCTAGTGCCCAAGTATTTACTCCTGTAAGATCAGGTAAGTGGGAATGAGAGGATTGTGTAAATTAGATCTTATTGAAGATGAAAAGTTGAATGTGGTGAATGAATATAAGTGAACTGTTTTGTATTAATGAATTCCATTGTTGAATTTTTCTACAGAGTTTTATTAACATTATTTTGACATGATGAAACTTAGTGGGGGATAAACAGAACATGTGTAAATATTTTGCTGTTACAGGTAACCCCATTTTACGGACCTCACGTTTCTCATCCTCATTTAGTAGCAATTCATATACACCGAAGACTCGTGCATTTGGTGCATCCAAAGGAGTATGGGGTTCAACCGGCAGTTCAGGTTTAGTATCTTCCCCTAAACCTCTGTTACTTCGTCCTTCACAGTTGGCAGTGGGAGCTGGTGAATCACAACAGACTCCTGGGAAAAATCTTTTTCGAACCAGTCCTTTTGAAGTGAAGAATCCTTTTATGAAAGGTAAGCTTCAGATTGTTTAAAATGTCACATATTTATATTATGTATTTCTTTTTTAGCTTGATATGATACATAAATTATACATCAGACCTTATGAAGGGACTTTCAGGTAAGTGAGAATGATATGACTGTGTAAATATCTCATTGAGGAGGGGAATGTGTTGGTATTTGGCAGTCTTTGAATCAGTCATGATATTCCACAGCTCTTGTACACACTGCTAAACGAAGACCACATTGTGTTTTGCATGGTTGTAGAGTGCGTTTAACCATGGTGTATGTTTTGCTTAGTGTATGGATTCACTTGATATTCATTGTAATCTTAAGTTGCTTAGTATAGTTAAAAATAACAACAAATAGGCCTTTTAGAAGGGTATTTAGGGGAATATCAAACAAACTACTACTACTACTACTACTACTACTACTACTACTACTACTACTACTACTACTACTACTACTACTACTACTACTACTACTACTACTACTACTACTACTACTACTACTACTACTACTACTACTACTACTACTACTACTACTACTACTACTACTACTACTACTACTACTACTACTACTACTACTACTACTACTACTACTACTACTACTACTACTACTACTACTACTACTACTACTACTACTACTACTACTACTACTACTACTACTACTACTACTACTACTACTACTACTACTACTACTACTACTACTACTACTACTACTACTACTACTACTACTACTACTACTACTACTACTACTACTACTACTACTACTACTACTACTACTACTACTACTACTACTACTACTACTACTACTACTACTACTACTACTACTACTACTACTACTACTACTACTACTACTACTACTACTACTACTACTACTACTACTACTACTACTACTACTACTACTACTACTACTACTACTACTACTACTACTACTACTACTACTACTACTACTACTACTACTACTACTACTACTACTACTACTACTACTACTACTACTACTACTACTACTACTACTACTACTACTACTACTACTACTACTACTACTACTACTACTACTACTACTACTACTACTACTACTACTACTACTACTACTACTACTACTACTACTACTACTACTACTACTACTACTACTACTACTACTACTACTACTACTACTACTACTACTACTACTACTACTACTACTACTACTACTACTACTACTACTACTACTACTACTACTACTACTACTACTACTACTACTACTACTACTACTACTACTACTACTACTACTACTACTACTACTACTACTACTACTATAGGTGGGCCGGCGTAAGGTTGCACATGACAGCTGCGCACAATGTTGGTCACACTGCAATGGCGCACGAAGCGATGTTGCCGCCGCAACAACAGCTGATTGCAAGACACGTGAGTTTTTAAAAACATGGAAGAAATGTTTTTAATATCATCGCGATGATACACAAAACAAATGAAATCCGCCGACAAAAATCGAACTTTCAACTCACCGATTATTTATCACACAAAATGATACGAGATAAATATACTACGAAATTCTTATTATCGCGATGTTAGAAAATACTAAAGAAATCGGTCGACACGAATCTCACTTTGAATACACCAATAAATGTTAGAATAATATATACCGGTACTAACACAAAATATTTCAAGTAAAATCTATAAAATTTACGAAAATTCAGAATCCTTATTTTCATACCTGATTCATACACGTAGAGGCTCGATACCCTCCAGATCACTGCTATCACTACCGTCGCCTTCGTTGTCATTGTCATCATCGTCTAGGCAGATCATCAACTCCTGACAGTCACTGATGATGCCATGTATTGTCATTGTCGAGTTAATGAATGTTGCGACATGGCTAACTTTCTTCATCCACAAAGCCGCATCCATTCGAGCAATACTCTCCCGAAACAGTCCTTCCACTTCAGTAATTGTGAAGGACTTGATATTAGTGCGTACCGGTACGTAATTTTTTACTTCACCCCATACCGTACCAGTTCATTGAGGTTGAAGTGACAGTGGTACGGCAACAACCTAATAAACTCGTGCCCTTGTTCCTTCGCTACCTCGTCGACTAATTTAGTCATACACATATGCGCTGGGATATTTCTTTACTGCAGCCATTCCACTAACAGTTCTTTACTGATGCTCGAAGGAGGGGTCTTGTTCATTATTACGGAGCGGTAAGGTACATTGTCCATAACAATGACAGAAGGGACTTTGAGCTGTAATCATCGTACGGTACCGTCTTTTCCTATTGCATCAGCCTGGAAATAATTAATTCCTGTTACAGGAGATAGCTTAATTCGTTTCTTCCCGAAGTACTGTGAAATAAGTCCCTACTATCAGCCCCGTTTCCGCTACTGCTATGTACCCCAGTCCCTTTTTACTTCTATTCTTGGAGGCGGACACCTCTCTGAATAACAGTACGCTTTGAAAGCCCTAATGTTTGACGTATGCGTTCCACAACATGATCTGCAGGAACAGAGAGACGGCTGTACAAGCGTACGAATTTCCTCTCCCTCTCATAAAACTCGCGAGTTCTCCGCACTAATTCTAATGCCTGACTATTAAGGGACACACCGCCACGGCGCAAAGAATTATCACTTCGCGTTTCATGACTATGTTGTCGTTTCCGAGACACCGCACTGCATTCGTTAAAATGAAACTTCACAGTTATCTCACAATGAAAACAAAACTTTCATAAACGCGCGAATCACACCTAACCACGTGCTAGCGACGACAGACATAACGGCAACACTTCAATGCGGTAGTCAAGCTAGTTATAGATGGCACCACTATACTACCCATATTGCCAACAACAATCAACTGAAAATAGTTCCTATTTATTTTGTGGCTCGCTTAAACCTTATATCATTTTTTAAATGCTCATATTTGTGTAAGCAAATAAAAGATTATAAGCACTGTACGGAATTAAATACGAATTAACATGAATAAAATGCGTAACTATATCTGACATATAAAAAGTAGTAGATTGGTGATTCTGATTGACGGGTGACATTCTTCATTTCATTTTTTCAGTGGTGCCAACATGACTTACAACTGTCAAGTGCAACCTTGTGCCGGCCCACCTATACTACTACTACTACTACTACTACTACTACTACTACTACTACTACTACTACTACTACTACTACTACTACTACTACTACTACTACTACTACTACTACTACATTGGTCTCCACAATCTTCTTGTCCACTAATTCTTCTTCCACTCTAATTTTCTGTCCTCTTCATTAAACTTCCACAAATTGTAGGTCCAAGCATTATTTGTTCACAATTATTGGTCATCCACTTTTCATTGCATCCAAAATTTTGCTTTGCTTTGATGCTTGATTCTCACGATAGCCATACCAGCCTCAACATCAGCTCTATTATCAATGTGGCTATGACTGCTATCTTTTTAAAAATCTCAATGCTGGTGGGCTAGTTAACTAGCGAGCTAAGCTTGCTATTGCTACATACATGTTTTGGTGGGCAGGTATTTATGAAAAATAAGGGGTTAATCGTGGAAGCGACAGGTTTGCAAATGCTGGGCAAAGAGATGATAACCGTAGATGGTACAAAGGGGAAGAAACAAAATAGCAATGATTACAAGCAGTTAGGAAAATACACTACAAGGACACTAGGATCAACAAGGATGCCAACTTCGGTTGTACAAATAGGTGTATTCAAACACAAGACACAAATTGGGAATAGTAAAGTAAAAAAAGAAAAAAAAAAAAAAAAGAAAAAAAGAAAGATTAGTAGGAATCGTATCACAGCAGATCACAAAGGAATTTTGCAAAGATCGTTTACAGCAATATTACTTGAATTTTATCAGAATAGAATAAACAAACACATAACATGAAACAGTACAGATGTTTCCCAACCAACAGTACAAAGAGCAATAAGATATTATGGAGATAGGGAAAACAGTAGAATAGGAGAATGAATCAAAGAATAACATTTTAAATTACAGAGTCCCGGCATACCGTAAGAATTGACCTGACTAGAGAGTATTGTGCTATTGCAAATGACGAGTTCTAGAAAACACTTGATGCAGCACAGATGCATTTAGACCAATAGAATGGCACTACAGAACAGGATAGAGGCATCTAGACTTAAGTGGTATGAAGAATGACAGAGGAAAGAATACCCAGGAGGATGCATGGAATGAAGATAACAGGAAAACAACCAAGAGGAAGACCAAGAGACAGGTGGATAAAAGGAGTGGACAAGTGTATACAGAGAAGAAGAGTAGACTGGGCAAGAGTGAACAGGGAGAATTGGTGGGAAGACAAGAGGAAATGGAGAGGCTTACGTTCCAAGCAGACCTGGGAAACAGCTGGAAACTGCATGTGATGATGATGATGATGATGATGATGATGATGATGATGATAACACAAAGATGTTGCTCTCTCTCTCCAACAGCTGAAGTACTCCTCAAATTAGAAGGCAAACAGCCAGTTATATAGGCAAGTTGTAGAGAAGAGGGGCACAGAGGAAGTCATGATACACAGCACTGGAAACACTGAGAACATCCATGAAGTAGAGTCTAGAGCCGATGACTTCATCTGAATCTGATCATAAGTTATGAATTTCATTATGATCCGTATTGACTAGTCTGGTGTTGGTATCCGTACCAGGTGCGCGCAACTTACGAAGAACATACAGACATTCGCTTCAAAACAAATTAAACAATAGATCACTACATCTGATGAAAAGGAATACCTATTCAAATTACGAATGTTCCCCTTAGAGCTGCATAAGTCATTACCCATATTACTAATGAACAAACATAAATTATCAGTCAAGTTGCTCGTCTACACAGATAAGGATACCAACTCCCAGATCAACTCAAGAACATTGGCTGCTGTAGGAACAACGAAATATTTTAGCATCAACCACAGCAGTTTTGATGTGTCATTTAGTTTCAAGTTTGGATATGTTGTTTGGACCTCATCACTGTTTTAAATTAAGATAAATTGTGTCATACCAGAGTGTTTATATTATTATTGGTTATATGTGTGCTTATGTCTTCCAATTGGAGTGTGGCTGAAGGTGACCCGATATACGAGGGTTGGAACTTAAATAGTGACAACACTGCTGTGGAGACACTATGCAACGGAATCTAATATTGTCACTGATAGCACACGTTGGTTACATACCTTCCTTACCTCAGAGCAAATGGACTCGCCCTTCCCACATCACCTGCGTGCGCACAAGCGAGAGAAACACAGTCACTTGTGAGCTAGCGGTCTAACAGAACGTTGTCACTACGTTTTCCAAACAGGAACAGCGGAGTTGGATCAAGATTGAATGTGGCAAAGGTCGTATAGCACGACAGTGTCATCAAGGTCATCAAGAGGCTTGCGGGGAATCTGCATTGCCTTACAGGACAGTGGCACATTGGGTAAAAGCCTTCAACGAAGGTCGGCAAACTGTGGCGGTCATTCATCGGGCAGGTCATCCTAGGAGTGAAGAAGAAGTGCATGCTCTTTCCGCGTTACTGGACAGTGATCGAAACCAGACGATTCGTGAGCATTCGCTTCAGGACTGTTGCACAGATTCGACAGGCAGTAGACCGCTCCATTCATACCATTAACAGAACAGACTCTGCTAAAGGTATACTACAACTTCCACATCGCTGGCAACGGGTTATACACAACGCTGGTGACTACATTGAAGGACAGTAAAGGTTGCTAACATGTAACTCTTTTGTACCTGTTGTATATAAATAGTTGCCACTATTTAAGTTCCAACCTTCCTATATGGAGTCTAAACTAGTCCCAGTTTTATAAGACAATATACATTCTAATGGTATTGAATAAGTATTCCCTTCTTACCCTTTGATAGTGATCTGAATCTGACACAGAACCGCTGGAAGAAGACAAGAATGGAGAAGATGATGACATCGCGGATGATCCTGAAATTCATGAGGAGAATGAAATCAACTGCGCAGTGATGGAAGGAGACCTTCATGATGTGGATAGCGAGGATGAGTCTTCAGATGAGGAGGTTTGCCGAGAATGCGCGGAAAGACGTGACACAATGATGCAAGAGTGCTTACAAATCCTAATGATGAGTTACGAGTTGATCCAAGAGAACGCAAACCTTCGGAGAATGCAATAATAACTTCAACGGACTTTAAGAATCGCCATATATGAAGTAAAAAGAATCCCTAGTCCATGATTTTCCTTAGTCAATGCGGGGGAGGGATGAAACCGTTCAGTACCACGTCATAGGCATGTCATGAGGTCCACCTAATGGTATGTGCAGTTGTCTGCGACATTCTGCAACATATAGTCCCAGAATGAGCATTTTTCACCCAGACCGGGATACGAATGGCACCGTGTTGGCTCCGAGAGCAGAGGTCTTGTTACGCGCAGTGAGGAAAAGAGAGCCATGTACATCTCGCCCTTGGAATTAGGATCTCACTTCGCAAGACATTGAAGAGAGACAGCACGCCAAGCGCAGGAGAGTATGTAGGTCAGAAGATAGTCTATCATGGCGTGTTAACACGAAAAATAGAAATTCTTAGCGATTTCCCCGCACATTCACTGGTGCCAACCCACCGTATTCAACTCTTATTAATAATAATAATAATAACAAATTTTTAGATATAACCTGTGGAAATTTATGAGTAAGGACTCATTTGAACCGGCGTGTTTTATGCAAATTAATGATGTAAGAAAAGGTAATACTTCATGAATGGAGCGGTAATGGTGCACATTAGGCAGTAGTGCGCAAATTCCTGCCAGATGTTAGGGTCCGACCATTCAGAGGAAACGGGTAGATCCCCAGGACATAATAAAGGAAACTTGAATTTATAAAAGGAAGCTTTTGAGATTACGAGCGACCCAGCAATCGGATCTACATGAAATTAGATCAGTATAAAGTAGGAGTCAAGAGCTACATTTTGATCCCTCTCACGATGCTGGGAGATGACTATTAGCGGAGCAAAATTTCACCTAGGGGCATGGCCTGCCACCTCCCTAGCCGCCAGGCCAAACCACTCTAAATGAAACCTAGACTTAGCTTCACCATTCCATTGTAATCTTTGCTACCGTAGTATTCACGTGTCGGTGTGAGACGTTGTGAACCAGTGTGTTTAATCACTGTGATCCAGTGTATATGGAGAATAGTGTGCGATGTTTAGTGCCAAGTAAAATGTATCAGATCGGTACCGGAACAGCGAAGTCACGCCGTATGGTGTAAAACCATTACGGTGGTGTTTGAATAAAGTTGTTTTAAATTCCCAATAAGGGAATACCTATTCGTAATTTCAGTGACGGCTCATAGAAATAATAATTAATGAACGGGTAAACACTCATTGTCTCAAGTATTATTACAATATTATAAGTCCACCTGTTCAATACAATACAATATGATCCACTATTTCCTATGGTCAAATATTTTTTATACATAATACATAAAAGTCAAAGGTACGTGTTTCACCCTCCTTACGGGCATCATCAGCCTATATCAATCTTAAAAATAATACATATACTTATAAATTATAGGTTAAAATGTTGAAAAATGATTTCGTAAAACATTATACAATAACATCTAAAACAACGATAATGCACCAAAGTATGTTAAAAGAGAGTGAATTAACAGTTTTGAAGATTAAAACGTGATTAAACATGAAATTTTGAGAGTTTAAAACTAAAATGGATCCATATTTTTATAATATCATTAAGACTGTGATGGCCTTGAGTATAAACACAATCATCAAAGGGGGATGTTTCTTCAATTCCCAAGTTGAATCCAAGGTGGTAAAATCACTGTCAGTTATTTAAAACGGAAGTGTGAATGTAATAAATGTAATTTTTGAAACCTACACAAAGAAAGAACTTAACCGTCCCAAGTATGAACAAAGTCCAAGATAAAGTAAATGTAATATGGTTAAGGAATGAAATTAAGTCACTATACAAGAAGAAATCCCAATTGAACTTACAACTATATAAAATTCATTTAACGGTAGCCCAGACATTAACCCCATTAGAATGGAACTCTTTCCAACTTCACGTAGACTACAAATTGATGGTTTTACTCGACAAGAAGCAGGCCACTTTAGACAAGAAATTATCACATTTAAAAGAATCTCAAATGCTATCCATTGTACAGAATACAGATAAACAAAGAACAACTACTTCAAATGTCCACACACCCACAATTGTTAATTTAACCAACGTGCAGTTTTCTGGAACAGAAACGGAACTCCTGAATAAAGGTCCAAAGTATAACTGGCCTAGTGAAAAAAAGGACTTAGATATTATTACCACAGTGGCTGAGGTAGAAGCTAATATCTCTAAACTCCCCTTTGAAGTTCAAAATGACATTAGATTTGACATAAAAAAGAAATTACCTACACTAGCTAAAGAACTTAATGCTAAATCCGACTCTAATCAAAAATCTTTACTACGTAATTTGAGAACGAAAATAGAAGACAATAACATCATAGTCACAATAGCTGACAAGGGAGGGTCTATGGTGTTAATGGATAAGGACCATTACATAAATAAAACTGAAGAATTTTTTAAGGGTAAGATTTATACAATAGTTAGCAAAGATCCTATCGTAAGAATACAACGTAATTTAAAATCTCTAATTAAGAACTCCACATTCCTTCTCAATGAACAGGAACAACAGAGACTGATCAACATGAACCCCAGCATTCCAATAGCCAGAGCCCTACCTAAAATCCATAAAAACAACATTCCCGTACGTCCGATTATTAACTGCCATAATAGCCCTACCTATAAAGTTTCCAAGTATATCCACGGTTTTCTCAAACAACATTATAAGTTTAATAATAAACTTCCTTTAAAGAATTCAATCAAATTTAGCGATATTTTAAGTAAATTTGACTTACAACCTAACCATATAATGTGTTCCTATGATGTCATAAACATGTACCTACTAAAGAAACAGTCAAAATTATCTATGACAATATTTCAAAACATAGCAGCCTGAGTAAGCTGGAAATTGATGAATTTATGAAGATCCTGAATTTTGTATTGAATAACAACTTTTTCTCCGTTAATGGTAAGATTTATCAACAGACTGGCTTAGCCATGGGTGACCCTTTGTCCGGCATCTTGGCTGATATTTACATGGACTCAATAGAATACACGAAAATTAAAGAACATATAAAAGGTATATGTTTATGGCTGAGATTTGTGGACGACACTTTTGTAGTTATTGACAAAAATGTTACTAACAGCGACGAAGTTTTAGAGATTTTAAATAAAATTGATCCTAATGTAAAATTCACTAAAGAAGACGAAGTTAAACAGTCCTTAAATTTTTTAGATATAACGATCACGCGTGCCAATAATACTTTCGATTTTCAAATCTACAGAAAACCCACAGTCTCCTATAACCATAAATAATTCCTCTTTACATCCTAAATCTCAAAAACAAGCGTCATTCTATAATTTAATACACAGAGCCTTAAAAATCCCACTATCCCCTAACAACTTAAAAATAGAATTAAACTATATAAGGAACTTGGCCAAGCTTAATGGGTTCAAGGTTGAAATGATTAACCAGTTAATCAATAAAGTTAAATATAAACTATCCACGAATCTCATTCCGGATAAACCTAAAAAAACTAGTTTCGCTACGTTTACATACAATAACCCAGCCATCCACCAGATCGCCAACACACTGAAGAAATACGACACTAATATTGCTTTCAGAACAGTTAATACAAATCAAAGTATATTTTTTAATCATAATAAAGTCAATTATAAAAACAGCCGTTTTTCGAGATCTGGTATTTACACACTCACTTGTGCTCAGTGTGGATTTAGTTATGTTGGACAGACTGGGCGCAGCTTTCATACGAGATATATGGAGCATTATAATGCCTTAAAGCACAACAAATATTCAGCGATGAGCTCACACATGAGTGAAACAGGACATCAGTTTACATCAATTGATAAAGATCTCACTATTCAAAAATGCATAGGCAAAGGAAAACTTATGAATGAATTAGAAAATCTTTACATCTTTTTAGACCAAGCCTATAACAAAGACCATAATCTTAACGATATCACGGAAGCAAAAAATCCTTTATATGAGCTAACTCCAAAGTTATTAGGCATGGTGAATTCAAAACATAATGCAATCCCGCCAACTTTTAGAACTTCTTGTTCTAAAGCTTCCACCACCTCGTCAAATGATAGGCCCGCCCATCTTGCTCCTAACAGCCCGCCAATAACAACACATGCGCGCAAGGATCCACCCACCATTACCCCCCCTCCATGTCCTTCACTGCCTCAGCCACACCGTTATAATACTAGAAGTCGAAAACCCAGTCAAGCTAGCGTTGCTGTAACAACCTGACGTACTTAATACGCTCCGTACGAGTAAGTACCGCATTAGCCATCTTTGACGTACGGGAAGTCTCTTGTACAGTACGGTATTATTCACCAACTTTCTTCTACATTTTGTTTCAGAAAATCCTGAACATTTCTTCCAACAAATGTTTCAACGGAATTATAACCTCAACTTGACTATCTTTTAGATCCATTCGACTACCACATAATTTCCGAACTCCGCTAGCTTTGACATACGTTTTATCATAAGCAACGCCTCCACAGAAGTTCCATTTTCTTCTTGACTTTCAGATATCCCAAACATATACATTTTAACTTGTTTATTACATTCACACTTCCGTTTTAAATAACTGACAGTGATTTTACCACCTTGGATTCAACTTGGGAATTGAAGAAACATCCCCCTTTGATGATTGTGTTTATACTCAAGGCCATCACAGTCTTAATGATATTATAAAAATATGGATCCATTTTAGTTTTAAACTCTCAAAATTTCATGTTTAATCACGTTTTAATCTTCAAAACTGTTAATTCACTCTCTTTTAACATACTTTGGTGCATTATCGTTGTTTTAGATGTTATTGTATAATGATTGAAATAATAACATTAAGTTATTTATTAGACCACCTAATCAATACAAAATCGTCTTGGATAATTTATGTAAATTATCCAAGACGATTTTGTATTGATTAGGTGGTCTAATAAATAACTTAATGTTATTATTTCAATCTAATATCATCAATACGGACCAAAAATGATATTTATTACATGTAATATTGTATAATGTTTTACGAAATCATTTTTCAACATTTTAACCTATAATTTATAAGTATATGTATTATTTTTAAGATTGATAAAGGCTGATGATGCCCGTATGGAGGGTGAAACATGTACCTTTGACTTTTATGTATTATGTATAAAAAATATTTGACCATATGAAATAGTGGATCATATTGTATTGTATTGAACCGGTGGACTTATAATATTGTAATAATACTTGAGACATACGTCAACTTCAATACGGAACCAAAATGAGAATAGTTACTTGTAAACACTCATTGCCGCTCAGAGTTAGTGAGACGTCGACTACATTCAGGTGATAATTAGTGGCTGACTGTAAGATAACTGAGTAGTGATAGACGGTCAATAAACTAATAGAAAGGTGTTGGCAACGGAAGAACGTCTGCATAATCCAAGGACACTCGCGCTAAGTAAAAGTAACCATTAATCAGGCCGTGTGACAAAAGGGAGTGAATAGTGATTTTCAGAGACTTACCGTTATTCGGGTTAGTCCACTTGAGTCAATGAGTGGATCTAACTACAAGTACGTTATTTGAAACGCATAAACAGTACTCAGTAACCAGTTCCCATTTTTGCCTGTATGTTTGTGAGTGGTCGTTGAAGCCGGGGCTGGAATCGATTAGAGTTGCGCCATAAGTGCCTGCATTCATCTATCCAGGGAACGTCTGGATTTTCAACTGCACGAGACCACAGTTTGAGACAGCATGCACAGGACCAAGCAGATGACGAACCAGGTAGAAAGGCATTTGATTCAAAAACATCACTTATTTCTCATGCCATGCAGTGGGTGATGCAAATTTCGTTATACTGGCTGATGCATGTACAGAAAATTTTCACTGAAAGATTATTTTGTATTTTATCTTGTATATAGAGACAAGAAAGGTGTTCCACCTATCAGTACTATTTATTATGAACAGATTCACATCAGTACCGGTTTCGACTATTTATAGTCATCATCAGCTGATGTATTACAATTTTACAACCATTAGACTTTCCTTCAAACTCACACTGCCCTTATACTAATTTATTTTTACAGATATTAGCAGCTTCAAACACGAATACAGACAAGAGGGAGGTTGCTACCAACTTATTAATCGAATTTTAAATATTCAAGACACTACAGTCTGCTTCAAAAGCTCACCAAAATACATCAATAGCTGAACTACAATATTACTCAACCATCCTACGACATGGGTTTCGCTACGAACACATATGACATATACTAGTCAAATAGAACATCTTAAGGATTATTTTATATAACCAAACAACGTAAACAAAGATGTACAAGAACCAACATGGAAGCCTGAAGAAAGAACTGCACAAAGCATAAACTTTTAAACTCAAATGTTTTTTACATACATGTTTTATATTTTAATGTGTTCAAACTCATCAAGTGTTTTATATATATGTTTCATGTATTTTTAATGTGTTTAATGTATATGTACAAATTGTTTTTAGTTTACTTAAGCTTTTCACCGCTATATTGGTTTTAGACACAGTTTTAACCCCACATACTCACAAATAATATCACAACCCCATTAGACATCCAGATGCTCTAACAAACAGTAACATCTTTGTGACCCATACCAATGTCTAATGGTTGTAAAATTGTGGTACCGGTATATCAGCTGATGATGACTATAAATAGTCGAAACCGGTACTGATGTGAATCTGTTCATAATAAATAGTATTGATATTTCTTGTCTCTATATACGTGCATCCAATCAATACAGAAATGAAACTTATAAATAATGATAGTATTTTATCTTCAAATGTGCAATAATAATAATAATAATAATAATAATAATAATAATAATAATAATAATAATAATTGTACCGGGTGGTACACCTCCACGCCGCTAATTCAAACTATGCGCCAGTTGAAACTCCTCTGCTGGAGGAAGCCTGAACTTTAACTACCATGTTAATTCTCAAGTTTCTCAGAAGATGTCCCTACTTGTAACTTTGAAGGGTTCTGAACTATGTCAGTTTCGATTTATATTTGTTTTCTCTGTAGCAAGAAGTGTGAACATTCTCTTCTAGAGGACACTACTTACGAACTACAACTGTGCACTCTAGTGCGAAGTGTAGGAACCCTTTTTTGAAGAAATTTAGTATTTATAAGTTTGTTCTTTATTAAATTTCTTTCTGCCATTGTTTAAGTTGGCAATATTAACCCATTCTTTCCGCCAGTTTTGAATTTGACCAATAAGGAATTTCTGTAATTAATTTTCCACCAATAAGGTGTTTCTTGTTCGTCTAGTGTAGTAGTTTTTGCCATTATCCAATAAAATGCTTGTGGGCGGGTGTTATCATTCACGAAACGCCTCAAACTTTCCACGAGGGTATATAAACTGCTGATTTTCGGGTCTCCGCGCCACTTCAGTAACACCTATCATTGTGTAAATTATGTAGCAGGGGGCGGGAAGCGCCTCTTTCTTCAGGCAGCAGTTCAACCACCAGGTAATGGCCGTTTTATAACTTATTTTTTTGCCAGCTCAGCAGTTTAACCCTCGGGGCGGGTTCGAAACCTTTTATCATGTAACTTTCCTCTAAAATGTAAAAGACTCTTGATTTAAATTCTGCCTCTGTAACTACATATGGGGATAGAGAGTGCTTAACCCTCTCGAGCTCCCACTCATATTGCTTTGAGGTGAACTTATTTTCACAACCGTTTCTTCCCTTCTAATGTAATGTAAATCGTTTCCTTATATAAGTCACCTCTTTAGTATGGGATTAGCCCTTGCATTAGCGGCCTAGTGCCAAGTAGGTTTCAGTAAGGTGTATTTGGAGTGCAGTTTCGCCTCCTCTCAAGTTGGTATTTTGGAGGCCATGTAATTGTCCTGTTTCTTCACTTAATAGGCCACAGTAGGTGGGGTATTTTTTTTTTTTTACCCCTGTGTGTATGTCCTTGGAGGACAGCTTGAATGTGGAGTTTGGTGTGGCCTTTGATAGGCTGGAACTTTGAGAGCGGGTTGCTCTTCCAAAAAAAAAAAAAAAAAAATTGTTTCTGGGTGCCTTGAGGAGGCTTTACTGTGTAATTGGGAGTAAGTGCTCCCGGGCATGAAAGGGGTTTTCTCCCCCTTTTATTGAATCTTGTATATTCGAGTAAAGTTGGGCTTATTGCTCAAGGATTGTAAGTCTGGGTCTCAACGCCCAAATCCTGTAACCTCGGTAATTGTACATTTTTCATTGGTTGCTATGCTACTATGTACCTGTCATTCTTGTTATTTCTTGATTTTGCAAAGAAAATATAACCTTGTTAAATTTTATCTTAACTTTAATTTCGTAAGTTGAGACCTGTTCACCCCAGCACCTTCTTTCACGTCTAACTACCACGGAAAACTCCGTAATAATAATAATAATAATAATAATAATAATAATAATAATAATAATAATAATAATAATAATAATAATAATAATAATCTGACTATTCTTCTTTCTGTCTTAAGTATTTTGTCATTCAGCTCTATTAGTTGTTATATTATTTTATATTTTATGGCCTACATCAAACCACTCTAGTCAGTTATACAGAGAAATGTTTGCTTTTCTATCTGCCTGATATTTCTTCATTCTAAGAGATGCTGCCTTCCGTTCTTCAATTGAAATCACCCTTCCATTAGACCTTTTAATAATCTTAGTCTATAGCCTTGTGTGTGTCTTGGAAGTATTATAATTTTGTCTGTTTTGTTCTCAAGATCATGTATTGTTGTTTCGAGTTTTTTAATGTCATCCATAATTTTTGTAATCCACGTAATCTTGATCTTTCTATTCCAAAATTTTGCAATTATTATTCTGCTAATTCTGTTGTCAGGTGTTCTGATAAGATGTCCGAAGAGTGATATATGTTTTTTCCTTCTAATTGTGCTCAATACCAGTTCAATTTCTTTTTAAACTCTTCTGTTCTATGCTGTTCTCCAATATCCATTGACTTGATATTGTTTAATTATGCATGTTCTAACTATTCTTCTTTCTGTCTTATTTTATCTATTTTAGCTTTATTAGTAGTTTTAAAAATGGTTTCACTAGCATAAGTTATTTCAGGCTGTGTGACTCTTTTATGCTGTCTTAATTTTGCTGCTATCAATAAGCTTTTTTTGTTATATTTAGTCTTGGTAAAATAATTTGCTTATTCAATTTATTTATTCTATTATGCCAAACCAGTTTCTCATTAATTCATCATCATTAAGATTATAAATGATCATTTGTCCTAAATGCTTAAATTTATCAACAAATTTGATTTTTTGTCCATCAGTTGTTATTTTATTTACCAGTAGTGGATAGTAAACATGATCTCAGTTTTTCAAAGGATATTCTACGGCCTATTCTTCATGCTATTTCTTGTAGAGATTTAATTTGGTGTCAAGTTTCCTGAATATTGGTGGACAGTAGAGCAAGTTTGTCAGCAAGTCCTAAACAGTTTTAACAAATTTTGTTTTGAACTTCCAATTTTTATATTCTTTGCATAGACCTTGTATTGTTCCCTCATTATACACACACACGCACGCACACACACACACACTCTCTCTCTCTCTCTCTCTCTCTCTCTCTCTCTTAAATAAGAAAGGTGACAAACAGTCTCTTTGTCTTAAAGCTGTTTTAATTAAAAATGGTTCAGAAACTTCTCTATACTTTACTTTTGATTGGATATTAGTTGAAGGAAGTTCTATCACTTCAATAAATTTTGGATGGAGTCCAAATTTCCATAACATTTTTTAAAAATTGGAGGTTTGTCTATGCAGTCATAATCCTTCTTGAAGTCAACAAATGTTTTGTTTTGTTTTCTGTAGTATTCCATTATTAATTTTAGAGTGATAATCTGTTCAGCACAACTTCTCCAGAGTGTAAAGCCTTCCTCGTATTCCCCTAACTCTTGTTCTAGTAGGTTTTTGATCTTTACATGTAAGGTCCTGGAAAAAATCTTGTATGTGCAGTTGAAGATAGATAATCCTCTATAATTATCTGGGTTACTCTTATCTCTCTTTTTTTCTTTTTTTTTTGTGAAGAAGGGTATTAAGGCTGTTGTCCGATGTTCCGGAAATTGTTCAGTAATCCAAATTTTTGTTAAAGCCATGTGTAAGGAAATCCAAACCATGTTACTTGAATGTTTCCACATCTCTACAAAAATGTGGTGTTCTGTACATGCCTTATTGTTTTTAACTTCTTTGAGTGTTTTTTCTAATTCTTGAAATGTCGGAGGGTCTGTGTTATTACATTTGATTTGTATTGGGGTATTTGTATTAATATGTAATAGTTCCTTACATTCTTCACATTTCAAAAGTTTACTGAATGCTTTTGCCATAATCTCACCTTCTTCAGTATTTCTATGTGCCACTCCTTCTTTCATCATTAATGTAGGAGGGTCATACTTATATAGTTGTCTTCCAAAAATTTTCTATAGAACTATTAACCTGCAGGCTTTCGGCAGGATCTGCCATTAAGACCAAGTCGTCAGCATAGGCCAGACTACGTACTATATTGCCACCTAACTGAATTCCTCCCTGCCATTTTATACCTTCCAGCAGATGATCCATGTAAACTATGAACAACAAAGGTGAAAGATTACAGTCTGATCTAATGCCTGTAAGTACCTTGAACCAAGAACTCATTCTACCATCAATTCTCACTGCAGCCCAATTGTCAACATAAATGCCTTTGATTGATTTTAATAATATACCTTTAATCCCATAGTCCCACAGTATGGCGATTATCTTTTCCCTCAGTACTCTGTATATGCTTTCTCTAGATCTACGAAACATAAACACAGACGTTGCCAAGTATCCCGATTTTTCATCATTCTTCCCAATCTCCCGATCGTCAGGACCGATCCCCCGATTTTCAGAGCAGTAATTTTCATATTATTTTAAACTCCTGTGTGTTTCCTCGTTCTGTTGGTATATGGCTGAGTATGGCTGGTTGATAGTAGTTTTAATACTGAAACCACATGGCAGTACGGGGCACGGTAGCCAGTCATTTGCTCCTCTTTGGTCTTTTGCCTACGTGATTAGTAATAAGGTCTCCGCATGGCAGCTTACACAGTGTGAAATACGTTCTAGTTCCAGACTCAGCGCTAGACTTCGTGTTAACCCTCCACTGTTTAACACTGACGTATATGGAGATTGTGAAGCAGAAAATTTAGTGAGATTTTAGGTGAGGTACACCTTAAAAATAATTATATAAGGTCTTGTTGTGTATTCGGCTTGTAATCAGTATATAGTGCCTATTTAAACATAATTTTAAGATGATTTTTGGTGCAGAGTTATAAATATACGAGGTTCTGTATTTAGCGCTAAGCATTCTAATCACAGGATGTTTATTGTGCTTGCTAAAAAAATTGTTTATTGCTGTGTACTTTTCTGCAAAAGTAGCGTAGTAGAAAAGTAGTGGAATTTCTTTCCATGATTTCCCAGCAAATGCAGAATTACGAGAAAAATGGGTCAGAACTACCGTATATCATGTTGGTGTGACGAGGAAGAAGAAAAAAAAAAAAAAAAAAAGCATGTGACAACCTTCCTCAATTTGTAATATGTAATGAACATTTTTAAAGTGCATGCTTTAGCATTTCTGCCAAAACCAGATGCCTTCTTCCAGATTCATTACCAACACTTCTTTCAAGGTAATAATGTCGTATGGCTTTTAGTGCCGGGATATCCCAGGACGGGTTCGGCTCGCCAGGTGCAGGTCTTTCGATTTGACGCCCGTAGGCGACCTGCGCGTCGTGATGAGGATGAAATGATGATGAAGACAACACATACACCCAGCCCCCCTGGCACTGGAATTAACCAATTAAGGTTTAAAATCCCCGACCCGGCCGGGAATCGAACCCGGGACCCTCTGAACCGAAGGCTAGTACGCTGACCGTTCAGCCAACGAGTCGGACTTCTTTCAAGGTGTATTTGCATAATAAGAGCAGGCTTAATAAAGCGCGTAAACTGCCCAAGAAACAAAGCTGTGTAAATGCATTCTTGTAGACAAATCCAAGTGTTTCAGATGATGTACAAGTAGAGCGAAGAGAGTGGTGATGGTGGTGGTGGTGATAGTTTTAAGAGGAATTAGAAGTGGGCAACCATCCTCTATATAACACTAACACTAGCCAACATGATTTTGTGGTAAAGTAGAAAATATGTAATTCTTATGGAAATCACTGCCCTGATTCAGAAAATGATGCTATTTTTTTCCTATCACGTCTAGTTTTGACGCAATTCATTGTTTTAGTATCTGCATGAATTCGTAAGACATAATGTTGAGAGATGTTCTCACGCACTTTTTTTTTAGAATACAATTATTTGATTTGATTTGTTATTGTTTGCATTTTGTTATAGGTTTATTGCTGTCTAAATTTTCATTTTGTAGTTGGGGGTTTCCTAGTAAATTCATAACAAACTCCCCTAGATATGCAATAGACCGCGAGGTATGTAGGATTGAAGATAAGACAGTTGAGCGTTTGTCTTTCATCGTAGACCACTTGAATAAACAGACGTGTTAAAACCCCCAGCCCTTATGCAATGTTTATGATGGACTGATAAAGCAGTTTCCATGCAAAGATAACAGTCGAAAAGTATTATAATCACGAAGATGAACTTGTGTTTTGTACGGATGTTTCAAATCTTCTGCGTCAATTGGAAGAGAAAGAGTATGATCCTAGTAACTGGCGTGTTTTTATTCACTCTTCCAAAAGAAGTTTAAAGGCTGTTTTTCTTCATAATACAAATGTTCTGGCATCTGTACTACTTGCACACTCCACAAAAATGTCTCAAACATACGAGACCTTAAAGTTGGTGCTTGAAAAAATTAAATATCATGAGCATGGGTGGCAAATTTGCGGTCTTTTGAAGATCATTGGATTGTTGCTGGGACAACAAAAAGGCTATACAAAATTTCCCTGTTTCCTATGCGATTGGGATAGCAGGGCATGGGATAAACATTGGAATACAGTGAATTGGCCAGAAAGGAAAGAACTACAACCAGGATCCAAAAATGTCTTGAATGTAAGTCTTATTTGACCGTGAAAAAATTCTACTTCCACCCTTGTACATTAAATTAGGCTTGATGAAACAGTATGTCAAGGCATTAGATAAAAGTAGCCTATGCTTCGAGTATTTATCCACTAAATTTCCCTCATTATGAGATGCAAAAATCAAAGAAGGCGTATTTGATGGACCACAGATTCGTAAACTGTTGAAGGAAAAACATTTCACGGACATGATGACCAAAATTGAGAAAGAGGCATACGCATTCAGAGATGTAGTGAATAAATTCGTTGGCAACATTAAGGACCGTCACTACAAAGAAATTGTAAGGAAAATGTTGGTAAAGTTTAAGGAACTCAGTTCTAATATGAGCCTTAAGCTTCATTTCTTAGCTTCGCATCTGGATTATTTCCCTCCAAATTTAATAATAATGTTACTTGCTTTACGTCCCACTAACTACTCTTTTACGGTTTTCGGAGACGCCGAGGTAACGAAATTTAGTCCCTCGGGAGTTCTTTTACGTGCCAGTAAATCTACCGACACGAGGCTGACGTATTTGAGCACCTTCAAATACCACCGGACTGAGCCCGGATCGAACCTGCCAAGTTGGGGTCAGAAAGCCAGCGCCTGAACCGTCTGAGCCACTCAGCCCGGCCCCTCCAAATTTAGGAGCTGTCAGTGAAGAACAAGATGAAAGGTTTCACCAGGATCTCAAAGATACAGAACGACGCTATCAGTGACGTTGGGATGTGAATATGATGGCCGATTACTGTTGGTCGATTGCACGAGACGACCCTTCTGGATATCATTCGGGAACTTAAAAAACCCGGAAATTCCTCGGAAAACGGGAAGAGACGAAGGTGTGAATCTAACCTGCACATAATGTAAAAAAAATATATATATGTTTAACCATGTCATTTTTATTCAAGGTACGGTTATATTAATTTAAAAGCAACTGTACAGCCGAAACTAAATAGGTGCTTTATGCTTCAGTTTCATGAATTTCAATATACATTAAAAATATACTACAAACCATCTACTTGCTTGCAAAGCAGCATTTATGTGTATTTAATGCATGCAAAACATGATTACGTTTTGCAAGCTGAAATTTACATTAATACATCAAATTTAATCAATACTAAGTATCAACAATTTTACGTAAGAACAAAATAACATTTTGTAAAATTGCCACTAAAGCAGATGTGATACGCCAAAACTAATTTTCTTCTTGAATTCTGCGTTAAGAAATTCATAATACCCACCTATTTTTGTTTTTACCGCACAAAAAAAGTTTTTTTTTCAGGCTAGTGTAATCAGAAAAAAGTGGAACAAATCCAACACTTCGAAAAATGAAGGTATCGGTCAGTGAAGGACAAGGGCCACGAGGGCGTGAAAATGAAAGACGTCCTAGGCCTTGAATACTTTTAATACCGTCGAGGTCGGATAGGATAGATGAAAGTGAGGCGCCTGGCACTAGTTAATGGAAGCAACACCAAGATTCAACTAAGGTCCTTGTGGTTGCCAACCCATGCTCTCAATTTCAGAGCCCCTGTGCCCCTTTTAGTCGCCTCTTAGGACAGGCAGGGGCTACTGTGGCTGTTATTCTACCGCTCCACACCCACAGGGGGTTCTACCCGAGGCAGAGCGGTTGGCTAGACGGTAAGAGAAATGAAATTTAAGAAGGTGAAAATAGAAACGTAGATACGGACATGAACGAAAAAGAGCACGGGAATCTCTCAGGGTCACCTTGTTAGTCTCACCCTACTTCCCGGTCGCAATTATACGATCTGACTTGTATAAGCTCTCCTTGAATTACTGTGTGATACTTTTATTTTTTCTTTATTAAACGTCATAGAAATATCACTCTTCTAGTCAAAACGCAATGTTCTTTGTAATGTACTTTTATGTGCAAGTTATTCTTGTAATGCCAATTGGAATTGTGCAGGGATAGCCTGACATTTGGCAGTGCTATGTGAACTGCTGCTAACATGCCAATTTAGTACTTGAAAAGACTGCGCATTCAGAGGCTTTTACTTATCTCATAGGCAACGTACAGTCAGATACTCATTCTCTTTGGTCAAATACTCAAATAGCTTAATAGGAAGTGGAAGTCGCAAGCGAGTAACCTAACCTCAGAAGTAGCACGCCATAGATGTCTACCCGGGGTAGGACCTGCATAAGTGCTCGTGTTGTATGTCTTAACATTTGGTTTGGCCAAAATGTCAAAAACAGAAATATGATGCAGTGTTTAATAGTGCTTATAAGGAAGAGTTTCCGTGTTTGAGTGAATCCAGGAAGGGACCAACGTTCACATTCTGTACTATATGTAGGTGTGATTTTTCAATTGTGCATGGTGGGAAGTGCGATTATTCAAACAAAGAAAACATAAGGAGAGTGTCCATTGTGTAGAAAGAAACCAGAAACTGAACTTTTCATGTAAGAATCAAGATGTAAATCCTGTGACAAATGCAGTGTCTTTACTTACGTCAAATATCGTAGAACATAACCTGCCTGTTGTCCGGCTCCATGGCTAAATGCTTAGCATGCTGGCCTTTGGTCACAGGGGTCCCGGGTTCGATTCCTGACAGGCTCGGGAAATTTTAACCATTAATTGGTAAATTCCCCCGGCACAGGGACTGGGTGTATGTGTTGTCTTCATCATCATTTCATCCCCATCACGACGCACAGGTCGCCGAGACTGTTCCTTTTCTAAAACAGAAGAAGTATGCCTGGTGGACAAATACCTGCGGGGAAGCGGTGACGCAGAGACAGACAGCCTGGCTGAAGTGGAACTCGCAGAAGACACAGTATAATAGGGGATAAGTTCATAGAGCAACGGAAGTTAACTGCCAGAACCATCAGACAAGTAAAACATCAGTTCACAAAGGACCAACTGACACAATTGGATGAATACTTCAAGAGCAACAACTGAAGAAATTTCTACAGAATCTTTAAACGGAACCTAAGAAACTATAATCCACCCAGCCTCTACTTCAGAGGACCAGATGGGAAGATCCCTTATAATGATTCAGACAGCTGCCACTGTCTAGCAAAGTACTTTGAGAATCTCCTTAACTGTGAATCACCTAATACGTTCTTCCCTTATCAAGACAGCATCAAGCAACAAAATTCTCAACCACTGACTAAAGAAGTGGTAAAAATCACTCAGTCCTTGAACACCAACAAAGCATTGAGAGAAGACTCAATAGTAGCCGCACTATGGAATCAGGCTGGAGATAGGACTGTCAGCAATTTGACAGATCTTCCAAAATATTTGGGAGACTGAAACATTACCTAGTGACTGGACTGCTGTGATTCATCCCTTGCACAAGAAAGGAGACTTGACCGACATGAATAATAATCGAGGAATCTCATTAGTACCTGTCACATACAAGATTTTCTCAAGGCTTTATTAAACAGCAGAACCCCAGTTAGATTCACAACCAAGGGGGATTCAGAAAAGGACATTCTTGTACTGACCAGATGCTCAACCTGAAGTCAGTGCTCCATCAGGTAAAAATGGCCGGTCAGAAGTTATCGTCTTTGTCGACTTTAAGAAGGCGTATTACTCAGTTGACAGACTTACTTTCATGAAAATCCTGCAGGAATTGGGACCGGACCAGAAGACCCTTAACCTTATCCAGCAGACTTTAAATAACACCAGGTTACGAGTGAAGTTCAGAGAAATGCTCTCAAGTTTTGAAATCAAGACAGGGGTAAGACAAGGAGATGGCCTCTCCCTACTCCTCTTTAACTGCGCACTGGGAAAGGTAATAAGAGAGTGGCAGAAGGAGTTACCTAGACATGATACCAATGTGGTATCTCTCTGGGACACAAGCAGAATGGACTGAATGTTGATAGTCTGGCATTCACCGATGACCTAGCACTTTTATCTAATTCAATAGATAGAACAGTGAATCAACTCAGTGCTCCCAGACAACAAGCAGCAAAGGTAGGGCTACAAATTTCACTTGAGGAAACACAATTCATCACAAACAGCAGTGAATCTCCTTGTACACTTCTTGTACACCTTTTCAATACAATATATCATGTAAATGATACGTCTTGGGACTAGTTTCAGCCACTCTGTCGCCATCTTCAGCCAAATAAAAATTAATCAAATCATGTGATAACTAGAACTTATATATACCATACAAAGACAATGTTATAGGAATAATTATAACATTAAAATATACAGTATATAACAAAATTTAAGGTTATGATCTTGTCACAATATGTCGTCTTTAAGTTTTTTTTAATCCTGTTTTTATCCTGTTAGGGTGTTGTAGGATAAAAATAGAGTACGACTAAGTAGTATTGTAGTGGAGTTGAATAAATATTACGTACCTTATTGTCGTGTGATCTTGGAGTACTATCCCAGACAATATTTCCCTCCGTTCATTTTTTTTTTCACATAAGTTATTTTATTTTTCCTTTTCTTTTAATTTTTTCCATAAAGAATGGCTAAGGAGTGCAAGTGTAGGAACTGTGGGTGTGGCAAGGCATTGAGGGGTATGAGGGAGGAGTTTGAGGGAGATAATTAGAATTCTCACAGAAGACAGGAAGGAAGATAGGCCTCCCTCAAACAATGTACAGGTTACAGTAGGTGTAAAAGAGTGAGGAGAAGGAAAGGGGGGAATTGTAGAAGACAGGTGGTCTAATATTCTAAGGGGAAGGAGATTGCAGACTGAGGGCTCTATTCAGGATCAGAATTCAGGACAGGTGTCTGTGAGAAATCGGTACGAGTCACTCCAGCTAGAACAACAGAAGGAAGATGAGGAACAAGGAACTGTTGCTGAGATGTGTGGAAGTAGAAGGAAGGGAAAAGGTAGGAAAGAGAAATGTAGAGTAGAGTATAGGAAAAGACAGGTGGAACAGGATCATGGGAAGGAAAAAAGGGGAGGAGAAAGTAGCTTCTGCAGCTATCAGGAAAAATAGGGCTGACCAGGAGGGGAGGGGATCGAATGAGGTGGGTAGGGTTGAGGCTCTGGTCATGGGGGATTCCATCGTTAGACTTGTGGGGAAAGTGTGTGGAAGAAAGGGAACCAGGGTAGGTTATTATCCAGGAATTAGGTTGAAGCAGATGTTGAGGAAAGTAGAAGAGGAGGAGGAGTTGAAGGAGTTTCACGTTGGTACCAACAACGTAAGGCAAGCTGGTATAAGTACCAACATAATTGGAGGTGTGTGGGATCTGGTAAATGCAGCAGGGGGCCTTTTTGTATGTCTTGGTTTATATAATAAGTGAACTTATGGTTAGTATGGGACAGCACATGCCCCCCTGCACAATATTATAGAAAATTGTTTTATGCATCTGGAACAGTTTTTCAATTCTAACTTCAATCTAAATGAAATTTCAGAGAAATCAAACATTTTGTTTGACCTTTTAATTCCTATCTTTAGTAATCATGCCTCAGATGAAAAGAGTTCTTTCTTTTATAATCTCTTTAAATTCCCCTCTCAACAGCAGTCTTTTTTTCCTCATCCTTCAGCCCCACCTTAGACATCCCTTCTCACCTCCCCCTTTCTTGTTCAGCCCCTTCCCTCTTATCCCTTTGTTCACATTGCCTGCTTCCTACTGCAAGTCAGTGCTTGTTCTGTACCCAATCCTTTGTTTACATGGCCTGCCTGCTTTCTCCAGCAAGTCAAGTGCTTGTTCTACATCTGACATTAGAGGTGAGTCTCATAAATAACATTTCTCCTTTTTAATTTCTTTTCTATATATTTACTCATTCCTAATTCTGGCTATCATTTCCAGATTTACTTCTTTGCCTGAGGTCCTTAAGTCAACTTAAAGACATCTTATTGTGACAAGAAGATCATAACCTTAATTTCTGTTATTATATACTGTATATTTTAATGTTATAATTATTCCTACATCATTGTCTTTGTATGGTATACATATGTTTTAGTTATCACATGATTTGTTTAATTTTTATTTGGCTGAAGATGGCCACTAAGTGGCTGAAACTAGTCCCAAGACTTATGTAATATAATTTACTTGATGTATTGTGTTGAAAAGGTATATTAATTCTTATTATAGCATTTCAGTATGGAGCAAATTGAATTTATAGATTATAAACACTGCACCTGGAGCAAGGAATGATCGAGAAAACCAACAGGCTTAAGTACCTGGGAGAATGGCTGGAACCCAATCTCTCCAAAGGAGTAGCATTATTACCTCGAGTTAACAAGCTAGAACTGGCACACCGTCTGACCAAAAACACCTACAATAAAAAGTGTCTCAAAACACTAAATTGAAGTTCTACCAGACAGTCATTTGCCTTATATGCTTCAGAATTTCTAATATTCAACAGGAAGGGACTCCCGGACAAGTTTGAAATTCAGGAGGGAAAAATATTGAGGAAGATATTAACAGTCAAGTAAGGGAATGAATACAAAAGGCGACCCAACCAAGAACTTGTTCATTGGCTTGATGACTTTCCTATTCTTCCAAAATCTCTTCATGAACTCAGTGTTGCCTCTTCCGTTCTTCTGCTAGTTTCTACCACAAATGTGTGTTTATTTACTGAGGTCTTGAAGACTTTTCATGATGTCTTTCCCAATGTTCATTTCATTCAGGTCTCCTTGTGTTTCATCCAGCCAATTTATTCTCCTGTTTTGGTAGTTTATACATTGAATAAACTTTTATGAGTATTATTATCCACCCTAAAAATGCATCCAAAAAATTTCAAATGTCTCCACCATACAGTATTGATGAAACTATCTGTGTAACTATAAAGGTCTGCAGTTCGCCTTTTGATTCAGATTCCGTCTTGTTTGAGGCCAGAAATTTTTCTAAGAATTTTACATTCTTGTTTTTCAATATCTGCAATTTTAGAATGACCTCCTAAAGTTAAGCTTCTGGTAGAATAACTGTTTTGTAATGTTTCAATTTAGCATTATGTGATATTATTATTATTATTATTATTATTATTATTATTATTATTATTATTATTATTATTATTATTATTATTATTATTATTATTATTATTATTACAACTCTGTTAAACCAGTGTTTGATTATTTTATCATTTCAATTCCAGAGGCTGATATCCTCTGAAGTAAGTTCTTTATGATGTCATCATCATATTCATCATCATCATAATAGATAAATCTAATTTTTCTGTTGGTGATGCTATAATTTATTATCTGTTTGTTGACAGCAACTGTATCTCCAGAGAAGGATGCAGCCCAAATAAGTGATCACAGGACCAAGATAAGTAAAAGTGGTGACACTCCACCATCAGATAAGACGAAGGTCAGCGATGAAGACAGTATATCACAACCTGAAAGTAGTAATGATAGTAATGCTGCACTTCCAAGCAGTAGACTGGTAGCTACACCAAAGTTTGTTCCTCTAGGCTCACCAGCCACACATAAAGATGACTCAAGGTAGGGAGACTGTTGCTTCTCTCTTCATCTTATATAAACTTAGATTATAAGTTGTAAACTATTACTTTTTTAGTTATTATCTTTCCTCTATGATAATTTCAACTATAATCTGTTCCTGTGTCTTTTGCTTAGTTGTGGGTAAATGTGGTAAGAGGTAAGGTCTGAAATCCACCAATAAAGAAAAGAATATAGTAATGCAGTGAGGTACCTAAAAGACATACAAATTTAGACACTCCCTGGTAGAGTTTTTCACCACTTCAAACACACATGTTTGTACTTTATAATATGCACCGCATTGGCCCTTAGTAACTTATGAGTAGAGCCCGGAATTTTATGCACTAATAGGTTAGAATGCAAACTTACTGAAGTGAGAAGCAAGTGTAGTCTATCTTCACAACGATTATGCTATGGGGTTTGCATAAACATTAGGGGTATGGCCCATCAAAACCCCTATAATTTATGTTACTCTTTCTACATTGTGGAACAGCGGGTGGCCAGCATTTCCTACTAACAAAATTAGTTTGCAATCTAACCTATTACCCCATGATAATCCGGGCTTTACTTATGAGCAATCTTTCTAAGACTTAGGTCTAAATACTTATAAAGACTCATTCACTCTTGGAGGTAAACAACACGACAAGGACGAATTAGATTGTGCTCAGAACATATTATGAATTTCCTGGCCTTAAGCACTATGTACAAGACACAGATTTACACAAGAGGCACGAGGAAAAATAAATAAGGTAGGGGATTACCTGGCACAGACACAGAGAACCTGCACAGTGGAACTTTAATTATATTATAAGTAGTAAGGGCCAAGGTACCTAGAGGTTTAAAGCTGAGGAAGTAGTTGCAGAGAGGGTAGAAACATGATACCTTACATAATTTATGATGCCTATGTGCATATTCAACATTCACTAAATACATACAAAGTCCTTCCAGAATATACAATAAAAAAATTGAGACAGATAGGGAAGTCATTAGAAAATCATGCCAAGGTTGGCAACAGTAATAATGATAATATTGGTAATAATGAAAGACTATGAGGTAGAAATATATAGAGCTTTGGAGCATAATTAAGGAAACTTATGTAAGTACGTACTCTCCCCTTAAAACAACAGTACTACATTGATTTGTTACCATATTAGCTTAGCCAAAAAGAAGAATTCTTAGGAAAACTATCCCCTAAACACACAAGTTTATAATGAAGAAAACAATGAAAAATTACATAGGAATAGTAAACCGTAAAACTAAAAAAACTGCAAGTGGAACCTTAGAATTGAGCATTGCCATAATACTTAACTAATAACAAGAGTACCATAAATAAGCAAAGAGACAGTTTCCCTCTAGACAAACTCCTAGCAATTATTTCTAGCATAACACAAGCCCCGTTTCAATATTTAGGACTAAATATACTTGTACTGGTAACTGAGGTACAAATTTGTTCTCAACTATTAGTCATCAGACCCAACCAGAACACGTCTTGTGTATGCCTTTGGGGAGACAGGCCGGTCCATAGCCACTGGACGGACAGAACACGAGGCACACACATCTTCAACAGCTCTCGAAATCAGCCATAGCTGAACATACATCACACTGTAGATGTCTCATCCTGTTCTATGAATCCAAGCTACCTGCCTCCAACTGTCACTTTCACCACAGAAAAATCAGAGGAGGCATAGAAATTTGCAAACATCCGATAACTAAAATAGCGATTAGGGATTGCAGCTGTCTAACATCTGGAAACTAATACTAAAAGGACCAGGAGAACACTAGCCCAAAGAACAGCATTTTCACTGTGTAGTCTGACTAATGAAATTTATACTCCTCCTTTTCTCCCCTCTGTCAGTTATCCTTGACAAAGCCTACTGGAATGATGGTGAAACATGGGCCACTCACCAACTCGGGACTTGGCACAACAGCCCGAAGCACTGTGGACAATAGCATTTGATGGTTGCTATATCAACTTCCAGTCTTATGAACTGCATCATAATGGTTATTTTTTCATGTTTCTAAACTTTACTACTGAAATTTGTTTAATGCTTTATAATGAAGTTGCCTTCATTGCAGAGCTTACTTGAGGGTTCAGGTTATCAATGTTCATTCAGTAGTTTATGACTATGAATCTTTGATATTAAGTGAACCAAAGCTATAAACTTTTGAAAACTCTTTGCCGTTCCTAACTCTCCAGGGCGCTCAAATTTTATGACTCGCCTGCCATGCTGAATGCTCCAGAGCTCTTGTCACACATGTGGTCATTAGTAGTGTGTTGACAGATATATTGAAGTGTCTTTTGTCACCATGCTGCATTTGCATGACACAGAAAGCTCTCAGCACTTTATTGACAGTCTTTCCTGCATTTCATAATCAGACCTAGTTATCGTTTTGCAGTTAGAGATTATTCATGTTCAAGTTCACACCATGTTGTATACTTCTTGTGAAGTAGTGTTGAAAGGTTTGAAGAATGCAAAATTGGAGATGTGTTAGAAATTAGTGGAGACAGTGAGCTTTCTAGTAGTGGTTCAGAATTGTATTATGATGATTGTAGTAGTGAGAATGATGAAAATAGTGAACAAATATTGTGTGAAGACCAAGGCACAGGGATACAGAGGAATGTTTCTAGTGGTACCTGGAGTCATGGTCATAATTTTGAGCATAATAATAATAATAATAATAATTGTATGGTCTCAGCTACCATGTGCAGACATTTTAGTTTGATGCCATCTGGCTGTCTGCTCGTCAATTTCGATGTTCTGTTTTACTCTAGGCTTACTAGATGGCAGACAGAGTAAACCGAAACTCTCTTGGTTGTCTGTGGCTGACATTTAATTAATTTTGTCGGATAAACACCAAATGTGTCACCAGAGATCTTCTACATGCTGACATCTTGGCATAGAGTGTCAAATGGACTTTCATCTGCCCTTTAAAAATCCGACTACCTCTGTTTGGTTTGAATCCACCTTCTGGGGATATGGGGGCCAGCACTCTACTGATCCACAGAGGCAGTGTTTTTCATGGAGTGGAAACATGGGAAAATGATGCTAGTCCAGATCACATTTTACCTTCTGGGAGTTCAGAAAAATAGTTTTTTGGATTATTTGTGGGATGGGAATTTTATCAGCTTGAAGCAAAGCAGACGAATATTCATGGTGAATATTTACTAAGAAAAACTGGCACTCTTGATACTGGCTGGCAAGGCACTAACACTGATGAAATAAGGGCATATGTAGGTGTTCTAATTTATACGGGTTTGATTGTTTTACAAAAAATCAACGATTACTTCCTAGGAGACTTTTGCATGTGCCCATGAGTATGGCAGGCAATGACACTGAAATAGTGCAGGAAACTTGAGCAATATTTAGATTCAAAATTAGGGTGAATAAAATTACATACATACTGATCATTGAGAAATGAAATGCAAAATAAATTTCATTTATATCTGTATTTGTTTGACTTCTATGTTATTTTCTTTAAATTGTGGTATTTATGCTGCTGTGTGTATTGGGATTTAAATGCCCATCAGAAAACACTGTAATTCCGGCTGGGCGCTGCCCTTAAATAGCGAACGGCAAAGGGTTAATGTTCAAATATACTTGAAAGAAAACTATTGCTGTATACTTCCTTTTTCAGTTCCTCAGGAGCAGCATCAGCTGCACCTTCTGCTGTAACTGGCTTTGTGTTTGGGCAGAACCTGCATGAAAGAGTTGTAAGTACCATCAAGATTGGCTTTAGATAAGCTTTTCTTTATTTTATTTATTGCAAAATAAATACATCTGTCTGGCAGTCCTGGTTACTGTAAAGATCCAGAATATAATGCAAATACATTATAGTAGATGAGCAGTGATATTACATTAGGTCCATTTGTCTTGATTACAATAAGCAATATACTATACATACATCGAATATCAGAGTCATAAATTGATAATGTGCAGTAACAAGTACAGTAGAAGTCTGTTATAGCGAGATTTCATAATGACGAAAAATGTTCTCACTATAGCGGATTATTGTTTTGTCTCATTTTTCGTAAAAGTCAGGAATAACCCCATAAAGATAAAAATTTGTATGAAATGGCAATCAGTTTGTTCAAAACATGCATTTTTGCGGATGATATCCACACTACGGCATACTGTCTTGTTATTTTCCAAATTCTGATACTACATGAATGTGTGTGTTGAATTTCATTCTAAAATATAACACTCCAGAGGCTTCTGTGGCAAACATTTCAGTTTTCTTATTCAAACAGTGTCACCTAACCTAACATGATTGTATATATCATGAAAACATTTCAAATGCCATTAGAGAAGCGATAACCACTCGGTTTAAATTTACATGGGAATTGCCTTTCTGAAATTTAACCAGAGGCGAGAAAATATGAACTATCCTCCGAAATCAGTGATGCACCATGCCATATCTTGAGGTGTACCACATTCTTACTTAATTTCAGTATATAGTACAGAATGTAAGGGATCGTTTACTTCGGCCTTTATTTCTAACGTGTTATTTATGATACACATTTATTACGAAAACGTGTTATGCTCTTTCATTTCAAATTTTCTTTAGAAAACAGCATTCCATGGGTATTATTAATCAACTTCGCCTTTGACTATTGATGAGAGAGCTCGCTAGAGCACATAGTGAGGAAACTATACCGTAGATGATCGATTGCATTCTCTGGGAAACGTTTCAGTTTCGTTATTCAAACAGCTTCACTTAACCTAACTTAACCATATATGTATCATGAAAACATATTTCAAGCGTCAATAGAGAAATCATATAACCTTCTCACTATAAATTTACATGGGAATAGCCTTTCCGAAATGTAACCAGACTCGAGAAAATATAAAGTAACTTCTGAAATCAGTGATGCACTCTTCCATATTTTGAGGTGTTTAGTCATCATTATCATCGGTTTGCCTTTCCAGCGAGCTGGGTAGGGTGTTTGAAAACGAGCGTCTTCCAAAGTTGCCTATACTAAAACATTTTGTTGTCCAAGTAATTGAGATTAGTGGTATTTATTTACAATTTTTACACTGAGTAGTTCCGTAGGCGTTCGCTAGATTACAAGCTGTAATTTAGGACTGCGTGAAAGAAAAGGTATCTTTTTTAAAAATATTATTGTTAAAATATCAGTGGGTTTGTTCATAAAATACTTACAAAGATGGGATATTAAAAAGTCATAACTTCGGCAGTGGTTATATTAGTGCAGGCAATTGGCAGGGTATCATATTTCAAATAATAGTTCAACTGTTCCACATATCACGAAGATAATAAATTCTTTAAATAATGTGATACTGTTGTAAATTTTGTTCATAGGAAAGGATCTCAACAGAATATACACTATTTCATTAGTGAAATAGTTAACAGTCGTATTATTATCGATTGTCACTCTTCATATTCAAATATTGCATTGTTGGCCACATCGTGAACAAAGAGTGTAGTATTGTCAAGAAAATATAAATAAAAATCAGCTGATTCTTGTATTCCGATCATTTGTAATACTGAGTACCGTCAAACGGGGCGATTTCGGACACAGTGGTGGTTTCGGACAGTATGGTAGATTTTCCGTATCTTGTCGCATAACAGCGAGCCGCCGGTGCTTTGTATTTCCGCGCGCATTTTAGTTTGACCTTGAGGTCATGTTTCCCGTGTTCTGTGCTTTTTATTACGAATCGAATTCATACTTTGGAAAATTTCCCATATGCACTGGCATTGTTGAAAGTTCATGCATTATCGTTAAGTGGATACTTTTGATTGTCGCGGTCGGAATGAATGCATTATAACTATGGTTCTTAGTGAGATCAACTGACTGAAGTGTTTATAAACGATTGCTGTGGAATTTTGGTGTGATTTAGTGAAAAATAGTGTTTTACGCACATTTTACTGAAAACTGGAAGTGGTCTGGGTGATTTCGGACAATGCCTAGAAATTATCAGAGGCAGAAAGAAGTTTCTTCGAGGGGTAATTACGAACCAAAATTATTACAAAAAGCCGTACGTGATATTAAAATTGGCAAGTTGTCTTATACGAAAGCATTTGATTTCTATGGTATGCCTTGGTCCACCCTACAAAATAAAGCGCGGAATGTACATCCAAAATATGGGAAGACAACCAGTGCTAAATGAGGAAGAAGGAAATGCTTAAGGAAGCTCATTTAAATCTAAGAATTTCATTTTTGTCCGTATTGAACTGAGAATGGAAGTTAGGAAACTTAAAAGGGTCCACCTTTTCAATACAATAAATGTTATAGTTTATTTACAACATATATTTACATTTGGGACTAGTTTCGACGCTGTTTGGCGTCATCTTCAGCCAACATGTGGGAAATAGGCCAGCATGTAGACATTTATATTACACAAGGCGTTGCATTAAACAATGCACATCTTACGAGGAGATAAAAACAGGGACGAATATAGAAACAAATGAATCGTTGAGAAAGCAAAAGTTATACATATTAAAAATAACCTTAACCACACATCTTGCAGTGCGAAAATATTTGCCTTGAATGATTCCTGAATACAAAACGCACACGCACACACTTCTGAAGAGCCAGCAGGCAGGAAAAAGTAAGGTGAAACCTTAAGAGTTCTTCTGAGAAGAGTTCATCATTTTTCTATGTTCCGACTAACTAATGAAGTCTCCCTTGAGTTCCTGATAAACATACACAACAGGAAATTCTCCTTCACTCTCAAAAAAGCTATAAAGAACAACGGTAAATTGCATTTTAAATATTGTGCAGAGACGTGAAAGCATGATCTTGAGCATGATATAACTTCTTCATTTAACCCATTTTTTACACAAGGTGTTACATTAAACAATACACATCTTACGAGGAGATAAAAACAGGGACGAATATAGAAACAAATGAATCGTTGAGAAAGCAAAAGTTATACATATTAAAAATAACCTTAACCACACATCTTGCAGTTCGAAAATATTTGCCTTGAATGATTCCTGAATACAAAACGCACGCACACACACTTCTGAAGAGCCAGCAGGCAGGAAAAAGTAAGGTGAAACCTTAAGAGTTCTTCTGAGAAGCGTTCATCATTTTTTCTATGTTCCGACTAAGTAATGAAGTCTCCCTTGAGTTCCTGATAAACATACACAACAGGAAATTCTCCTTCACTCTCAACAATAGCTATAAAGACCAACAGTAAATTGTATTTTAAATACTGTGCAGAGACATGAAAGCATGATCTTGAACATGATATAACTTCTTTGAAAGTCTCTCTCTATATTACATAGCTTCATTAACACCACCATTCTGTAGATGCATAAAATAATCTTGTAATCTTCACAGGTCCGGTATTCAGCTCGACAAGAATATAAAATTGGTATTAAGGAATACATTTTCTGAGAGTTTGGAGGTAGACTGTGCCAGTATTTGTGGTGTATTGTTGCAGCGTTACGTGTAGGGTGGGGGCAGGTTTCTATGATGTTTATTGCGGGACATAAGGCGGTAAAGCTATGGCGCGAGATGAAGAGGAACAGAGCGTGTTGGATAGTTTAGGTCTGGGGAGCGGCCATTGTTGGATTAGGAGGGGAGAGGGATGGTGCGGTAGGGGAGGAGGAGTGGAAGGAGGGGAAATATGGAGGGTGATGTGGTGAAAGTGTGTGGCGTGACAAAGTATTATGCATAATGTGAAAGACAGATCTGTTTTTCGGGATATTCATGTTTTTGAAAAATTCAATGAGAAAGTCAAATAGGATCTTTGTTTTCTCTGAGATATCATTTCAGTTTAGGTTGGGATTGAAATATTGGTCTAAATGAATATAGAGGTTTTCAGTGATCATGCTTTCATGTCTCTGCACAGTATTTAAAATACAATTTACCGTTGGTCTTTATAGCTATTGTTGAGAGTGAAGGAGAATTTCCTGTTGTGTATGTTTATCAGGAACTCAAGGGAGACTTCATTACTTAGTCGGAACATAGAAAAAATGATGAACTCTTCTCAGAAGAACTCTTAAGGTTTCACCTTACTTTTTCCTGCCTGCTGGCTCTTCAGAAGTGTGTGCGCGTGCGTTTTGTATTCAGGAATCATTCAAGGCAAATATTTTTGCACTGCAAGATGTGTGGTTAAGGTTATTTTTAATATGTATAACTTTTGCTTTCTCAACGATTCATTTGTTTCTATATTCGTCCCTGTTTTTATCTCCTCGTAAGATGTGTATTGTTTAATGTAACACCTTGTGTAAAAAATGGGTTAAATGAAGAAGTTATATCATGCTCAAGATCATGCTTTCACGTCTCTGCACAGTATTTAAAATGCAATTTACCGTTGTTCTTTATAGCTATTTGAGAGTGAAGGAGAATTTCCTGTTGTGTATGTTTATCAGGAACTCAAGGGAGACTTCATTAGTTAGTCGGAACATAGAAAAATGATGAACTCTTCTCAGAAGAACTCTTAAGGTTTCACCTTACTTTTTCCTGCCTGCTGGCTCTTCAGAAGTGTGTGCGCATGCGTTTTGTATTCAGGAATCATTCAAGGCAAATATTTTCGCACTGCAAGATGTGTGGTTAAGGTTATTTTTAATATGTATAACTTCTGCTTTCTCAATGATTCATTTGTTTCTATATTCGTCCCTGTTTTTATCTGCTCGTAAGATGTGTATTGTTTAATGCAACGCCTTGTGTAATATAAATGTCTACATGCTGGCCTATTTCCCACATTTTGGCTGAAGATGACGCCAAACAGCGTCGAAACTAGTCCCAAGTGTAAATATATGTTGTAAATAAACTATAACATTTATTGTATTGAAAGGTGGACCCTTTTAAGTTTCCTATCTTCCATAAGGAAGCTCGTCACCCTCCGGCCATGCTCCAACACAACCTGCTGCTTCCCCCCGCCGCCGCAAATAAAATGTTCTTCCTGGGAAGTCAAATTTTGGCTGTGACTTCCGCCGAGATGAAAGCGCTGACAGCAGCTGTGAAAATGAATGTAATGAAGCACACAATGAATGTAATGACGTTCTGGTGTTGCAAGAAGAGGCTTTCCTTGTTGCAGATTATAAATACAAGTTGAGGAACAAAGAGCATACAGGCAATATTTGAGCCTGGCCTGAAATATTCGTTCAAGGGATGTGGATGTCAGATACTTGCTCCCATATAAAAACAGCAGAAAAGTGTTTTATGTTGCCTAACATCCCTACTGAGGATACAATAACTAAAGAACAAATTTAGAAAATACTCCAGTCCAAGCTGTGAAGAGAGGAATGTTTATTTTTAAGGAAAACGTATTTTAGATATATAGGCCGTAGAAACTACATGCTCATTGTATCGACGTTTTTTCCTCTGAGATTTGTAGCGTTTATAAGAGAAATTATTAAGATTTTTCAGTAGGATCTCTGTACAATTTATAACTATTAATATTTCAATTTAGACCAGAAAACTTTATATTTACCTTGTCAGAAAAAAGATTGATCAGTAACACATTACATTTATCATTACAATGATTTTAACCAGCTAGTCATATTTTGGACACCCTCAGAGCACTTTATATATCACAAAACTAAAGCAAAAAGAACGAATTGAAACAAAGGACTATTTATGTCTGATATCACCTAATACTCTTTGAAACTTCGGACAGCGGTTTAAAATGCATGTGCATCCGAAATCACCCCGAAGTACGAGGTGAATTCGGACACTACTTTTTGTTTTTTCAGGAAAACCTGCGCTGGCATATATTTTTCGTTTGTAGGGTATTGCATTAACCCGGGAACGCCGGAGTTTTCAATTTTCGTTTTTTTAATTTTTTGTTTAATATACCCAGCATTCACATATCAGAGAACATTTAAAAGTCATTTTTCTAAAAATTGATTCGTTGGTTTTTAAATGAGGGCCTGGTACCATACGGTACCGCACGGCGCTTGACATAGCTTTTGGTTGGAACATAAAAATTGTTACCTCTTTAGAATACCATGGAACTGAATGCTTAATATTGTTACAGAATATCACTTACAAATTACTGAGCAATAAACAAAAGAAGAAACGGTGTTTATAGGTTTATTTGTGATATCCCTTTGGAATTCCGAAATATAACATTAGCTCAGACGTGACATATCTTTAGGAAATACGAGTAATATTATTTCAGCTTTTCTTATTTAGTCACCCATTTCCACTCTTCACTAGTTTAGAATGGCAAAATGCTGTTTACACAAACGCCCACACTACACGTGACGCATTCTGTGCGGCCGCGGAATTCGCATTCGTTCGCCGCACAACTCCTGCTTTGGTTTGTCGGAGCGATATAGTGATGTACACCATTGAATCTCAAGGTGTCAGATACACTAAGAAGTGTAAACAACTGCATTTATTTACCTTAAAATACCACCCAAATATATGTGTCGTAATAAATATTTTGCACCTACCCTTTTCTGATTGTGGTACTTACACATAGCTACTTAGAAGGAAAATGCCGATGAAATTTTCATTTCTTCGGGGTTATTTTTCGTTTGTAAAAAGCATATACCGGTAGTTGTTGACTTCAGAGCACAAGAAATTCATAATTTCATCGTAAAGAAAACCCTCATATTTCGGTCGGCATCATATATCGAAAAGTGGAAAATTTCGCACTAGGGAATTGGAGTGAAATTGGGCCATACGCCATCCAGGTATCTGGTGGATGAGGTGATGATTTCGCTCTCTTCCCGGGCCATGAATCATTATCGGACATGGATTATCTACTCCTGTGCGGAATTTGTTGCTTTAGCACTATTTCTGCTGGTACCCGTGATTGACCTCCCGTAAGGTTATCTGCGAGACCCCCTTCATCTTCCTCGGATAATACCTTAGATTCCAGTGGTTCAGTATGTCATGCCGTTTAATTTTTAAAAGTAAAATATACAATTATAGATTTTTATGACACACATAAATCATTATTTGCAACTACAGTATGAATTGTTACCCTTAGAAGTAAGGAGGAGAAAGTAAACAGAGAGGCATGGTAAGCGCCGTGCGGTACCATACGGTACCAACGGAATAATTTGTATCATAACAGCTGACACAGGAATGCTGACCAATTGCTTGTTATTTCAATTCATGGACTTATATTTCAAGACAATAAATCACATGATACAAAATCGTATTCTCAATATTTATAAACAAAGTAAAGCAACTTACTTTAGACAGGTAGTCATTTTTATTCCTCTCGACACGATCTCAAATTACAAGCAGTTGTTGCCGCAAACAAATACTCAAATAAAACCTTTTGTTGATTTTAGGCATTGTAGAGAGTATCTCCTTGACAATGTAAAGCGAAGTTGCCAGATTTATGGCGCGAGTAAGGATCAGTATGAGAAAATCAGAAGTAAGGCGCACTGGTACTATACGGTACCGCACGGCGTTGCCGGGTTAATTGGATATATTCCTCATTATAAGGATGATAAACAATACAATTTAAGATTCCCTTCATGAGTTAAGGCGAAAATAACCTCAAAACTGTCTGAAATCACCCCGTTTGACGGTAGGTGGTTAAAGTATCCGTAATTTATATTTCGCACCGTCGATCTTTCAGTATTTATGAGCGGTTAGCCAATAATAATCAAGTTCCTATATCCCCATAATTGCAATTCAAGCCCCTGGCGTAGTTTTGACAGAAGTATTATTGAGAAATTATTATAGACAACCTTGTATTTTTCAGTATTTAAGGGCACTTTTATTCTCTGTCCTATGGAGTAGGGAAAATAATAGTAATCCACCAGCTGTAATAATCACATAACCACATTTCAGTTGAGGATTGTAGTGTAGATACGGTATATTAGATAGTATCTTGCCTGTTATATTCATGTGTATCTTTGTGTACAGTAACCCTTTTAATACTTTAGCATTTCTATTATAACATAGTAGGATAAAGTAGTACTAATAATAATTTCGAACTTTAGGATTAATTGCAATTTTCATTTCTATTTGTGCTTAGTAATACCTGCCATTAGGATACATCTGAACATAGTTTAAAAACTATTGTAGTGTATTGTAGTAACTTATTACAAAATTAGAATGCTTATTCTATTATTTTGAGTAGTCTTGCAAATTTCAAATATTAATTGTAATTTCCATTTCTGTTCGTGCTTAGTAATAACCTGTTGTAATTAGGATACGTCTGAACTAGTTTTAAAGTTTGTAGTGTATAGTAGTATCTGAACATAGTTGGAACGTAGTTTAAAATTATTGTAGTGTATTATAGTATCTTTAGTGTGGTTATTGTGTTACTGTGAAATATTTGTGTAGTATAGTATCTCTAGTAACTCTCTTAATAACTTAAAATTCTGTTGTAGTAATTAGGGTAGACTTCACTACAGTTTAGAATTGTGTAATTCTTGTGTATTACTTTTGGTTTTCAGTAATTAACACCAATTTTCATTCTGTTAGGGTGTTGTAGGAATAAAATTTCTTACTACTAAGTAGTATTGTAGTGTAGTAGTAGCCTATATTAATTACCTTATTGTCGTGTGATCTTTGTGAAATATCCTAGTCAATATTTCTTTCCTTTCATTTTTATTTTGTACAGAATAAGTAATTTTATTTTTTCTTTTCCTTTCATTATTCCGTAAAGAATGGTTAAGGAGTGCAAGTGTAGAAACTGTGGGTGTGGCGAGGCATTAAGGAGTATGAGGGTGGAGTTGGATATTTTGAGGGAGATAGTTAAGATTCTCTCAGAGGACAGGAAGGAAAGTAGGTCTCCCTGAAAAAATGTACAGGGTACAGTAGGTGTAAAAGAGGGATGGGAAAGAAAGGGGGGAATTGTAGAAGACAGGTGATCTGTTTTTTAAAGGGAAGGAGATTGCAGGCTAAGGGCTCTATTCAAGATCAGAATTCAGGACAGGTGTCTGAGAAATCGGTACGAATCACTGCAGGTAGAACAGTCGAGGGAAGATGAGAAACAGGGAATTGTTGCTGAAAAGTGTGGAAGTAAGAGCAAGGGAAAAGGTAGGAAAGGGAAATGTGAAGTAGTGGATAGGAAAAGACAGGTGGGACAGGATCATGGAGGGAGAAAAGAGAGGAGGAAGTAGCTTCTGCGGCTGTCAGGAAAGATAGGGCCGACTAGGACGGGAGGGGATCAAATGTGGTGGGTAGGGTTGAGGCTCTGGTAATGGGAGATTCCATCGATATACATGTGGGGAAAGCGTGTGGAGGAAAGGGAACCAGGGTAGAGTGTTATCCAGGAATTATGTTGAGGCAGTTGTTGATGGAAGTAGAAGAGGAGGAGGAGGGGAAAGAGAAGGTGGTAGTGTTTCACGTTAGTACCAACAACGTAAGGCAAGCAGGTATAAGTACCAACATAGTTGGGGATGTGTGGTATCTGGTAAATGCAGCATGGGTGAAGTTTAAGGTGCGGAAATTGTTATCAGTGGAATATTGTGTAGGAGGGATACTGACAGGAAGGTGATTGGGGATTTAAATGAGACTATGGAGTGGGTATGTGGGAAACTGGGAGTGAGATTTCTAGATATTAATGGATGGATAGGAGATAGGGATACGTGCTCAGATGGCTTCACTTCAACCGCAGTGGTACATATAAGTTAGGAAATTTGTTTAGAAGGATTATAGGGAGGTACATTCAGGGAAACGGGGTGATCTAGGGAGTGGTAATAAGGGTACAGGGAACTGGAAGTCAAGTAGGGATTACATAAAAAAGTTAGTGCTCAACTGTAGAGGTATTGTAAAGAAAGGAATGGAATTAAGTAATTTGATAAATATACACTTAGTAGTTGAATCATGGCTGAGAAATTATATAATGTGTACCGGACGGTCCACCCCAACCCCGTGCATTAAATGAAGCGCCTTGAAGAACGCTATCTAACACATAAAGTTTGCAACAACTATTTTAAGAAATTCGGCCTTTTCTCCATAGATGTCTCTATTAAAAAACTGATGTCATGCACTCTGGTGTAAAGTGTAACTACTAAAAATTTTTAAAAAAATTTGTATTTATAGGTTCTCTGAAATGAATCGATTATTCTTTGTTTTTGATATTTCAAAGTTTGCTACACTTCTAACCTATCCTGCCAGTTTTGGAGTCTGGCCAATCAGAAATTTTATGTATTTAATTTTCAACCAATCACATACTTTTTGTCACTTTTCGACTGTCCAATAAAAAGTAGAGGGTGTGTCTGGACTTAGTCCAGAGCCTACTCGAACCTTCCTCTCGGGTATAAAAGCTGACACCTTTTCGAGCTAACTTGTCTTATTGATCGTATTGTTACTGAGTGTGTGTGTTAAGGTAAGACCGAACACCAATGTCTGAAAAAAAAAATAGTATGACTTTTTTCGTTTATTGACTTGTGTTAAAATTTGGACTTTAGTGAACATTTTGGTGTATTATTTATATAGAAATTCATCCTAGAAGTATTTTTAATTATTTTTTAAATTTACATCTAAACTGCATGGATTTTCGTTTCATGTTGCACCAATTGGTATAGTCATTGATATATCAGGAACTTCTTGACCTAGAAGGCTGTGGTTTGGCTCATTTTAAAATTCTGAAAGTTGACTATACTGTTGTGCTGTTAAGATGTGTGCCTACTATTGTTTACAAACAAATAATTGGCAATAAAATTATATGTTTATTGAATTCTTGTTGTGGATTCACATTTCTTTCAGTTTTTTAATAATATCATCTGGACCAGGGTTTGTGGGATATAATACATTTAATACATTTAAGTTAGGGGTCTCAGATGCTGTAATAACCTTAAATCATGGGAATTCAGCCAGACTTAAGGTTCTTGAAGAACTGGGAGTAGAAATAGGAAAACATATAGCATCTGGATTGAAAGTGCTTGACAGGTTAAGGGTGCAAAAAGCAGAATTTGCGGCAAATCTGGCAACAAAAGAAGCAAGAAAGAAGAAAAAAGGAGCAGATTAGCCAGTGACGAGTCCGATTATGGTGCTGGATGCTTCTAATTGGTCTAGGAAAACATATAGGGTAACTTTTAAGATACTTTTTTCACTCTTCAACTTTGGAGTTGATTTTCTTGAAACTTAAAAAATCTCAATAAATGTTCCTTTTTCTTCAAAACTATACAATGTATAACCATGAAATTTTGACATGTACTTAATGTGTATGCAATACAGCTGGGGATCTACAATCAGCGACTAATACCTTGAGAGTTACGACTCATTGTTCACGATTTTTTAAAATAGGAATGTATCTTTTCAACAAAAAAATCATTACTCCCACATTTATTGAAGCACAGTTCCGATTGTAGGTGTTGAGGAATATACTGTAAAAGTGTAATGCATTTATCTTTAGCAGTTTCTGGAAAAAAGAACATAAATTATACAAAAATAACATTGGCAAGATAGGATATTAGGTCTTATCTTAAGAGAGGAGGCGGGAGCCTCATTCATTTGCAAGCAGAACATCAGCTAAGATAATGGCCACCATTTTTCTAACTCAGTGGTTATCTCTGCAAGCTGACTCAAGGGGAAGGTTTCCTATCCTTAATTATGTAACCGTAAATTTTCTAAAATGTAAACTTTTCTTTCTTTTTCTCATGTAAAAGTTCAAGTAAGTCAAGAGTACTTAATGGAAATCCGGGGATAGAGAGTGCGTTACCCTTTCAAACTCCCCTTCAATTTAATTTGGAGGTGACTACGAGTTTGTAACTGTTTTCACTATTGTAAATTGTAACTTATCTTGTCCATCTAGTCACCTCGGTAATTTAGGATTAGCCTCTGTATTGTCGGGCCACAAGCCCAAGTAGGGTTTTAATCTGTAATTTCAAATCTTAAGGAGCGCAAGTATCTGCCTCCATAGCTTTTTTTGAGTTTTGGCCCAGTAACTTTAACCTGTACTTTTTCACGAAGGTCCAGTAGAATGGGTATTTGATACCCCTGTGTTATTTCTTCTATGTAAACAACTAATACGGTCTCGTAAATTGTAGGTTGTCCCTAGAGAGGCCTGAAGGTGTAAATTTTATGGAGCAAAGATGCTCTAATCACAAATGTAAAAGTTAAAGTTAAAGTTTGCCTTGAGTAGGCTGTAAGGGTTTGGGAGCGCAGTCTCCTTGGTAGAATTATAGAGCATAGAGGCTCTTCTGGTAATGTAAAATATATTTGTGTAAATATTGAATGGTGCCTTTGGAAGGCCGTATCTTGTAACCTTTGGAGCAAAGGTGCTTGTGAAAATTGTGTGATTTAAATTGGGAGATCAAACCAAGTGCAAATGTAGTGATGTAGGGATTTTGTAAATTGAGAGCTTGAAGCTCGAATTTTGTAACTAACCTTACTGGGATTTTCTGTTCTTTCCTACTTTGTACCAAACTAGCTCTGTACCTGAAATCTTGTTCTTTTGCCTAGCGAATAGTTTTGTTAAAATTTAAAATCCGAAAAGAAATATAACCTTTATTTTTAAAATTTTAAATTAATCTTTGACTGTTGTAGACCAATTCAAGCCAGCACCTTCTTTCACCTATCTGTTCCACGCAAACACGGTAACAAGTAGTAGCAGAGCGTGGTTGAATGGGTCTGAATAAAGCCCACTTTTGACGGCTAAACATAGAATTCGCTCCGAACTCTAAAAATTTTCTCGGCTGCTGGAATTTTTCAAAATTTTTACATTTTTCTGTCAACATGTCTGGCCTTGTGAAGTCCTTGCACCCGGGGACTTGCACAAGGAGGAATTAATCTATGAGCTCCTAATTAGGAAGGTCCAGTCTGAAGGCACGGTTGTGGCAGACATTGCCAAACTTAAGAAGTCGTTAAAACTTCCTATTTATATCCCGGTATTTGTGGGAAAATACATTGATGAGGCTATGTCCACTATCGCTGATAATACCACCGAGCTAGCGTCTGTAGTTAGTTTTTTTGAAGTGAGTGACCCTTCTGCCAACCAACTTAAGAGAGTTCAAGCTAGACTGATTCATTTTCATAATAGAGCTCGCGACATATCGTCTCTAAAACTGAAGGATGATCATGCTAAGGAAGCTAGTAACTTGGTCGAACATGTATCGGATATGTCTAATAGGGTTAGTCAACTGTTGTCGGAGGCCGCTAGTGCTAAAAGCGACCATGTTCCTGTGGTGTATTTATCTATGGAAGAGGATTCTAGTAAATCTATTGAAAGTAGGGAATCTGTGGCAACTCAACAAACATCTGCCTGATCGTGTCAAGTGTGTGACCATCTAAGACAACTTCCACCTTTATTTTTGAGTAATGCAGTGTTTGAATCTCCTCAACCTCAAATGACGTCCCCTATTATGTCGCCAGGTTTCGGCAGCTTGCCCCACCCATTAGTTATGTTGCTTAAAGGCATATCCAAGTTTTCCATTAATTCCACTAATGAAGTGATTTCTTTCCCAAGGTTCTTAGTAGAATTTCAAGACCATACGCTAGTTTTTGCTCTGTCTCATTCTCAAATCCTTCAAATAATTTACCCCTATTCAGCAGGTGTCCTATTAGACAAAATTGTAAAAGCAATAGCTGACAAGATCTTCCATAGAAGACTTCCACGCTCACCTCCTGGCAAACTTTATCCTGGCTAGAGCTATGTCATTGTTAATTCAGAAGTACTATTTTAGAATACAGCGGTTAGACGAAAATCTCACTGACTTTATTCAAGATATAAAGTTTTACACCAGGGTTTTCGCTCTTCATTTTCCAGAAGATCAGATTGTCCAAACGATTTTTGAAGGTATCTCTCCGCCCTATAGGTCGTGCCTATGTTTTGCATCTCGGCCTCGAACCTTCTCGGAACTGGAGGCCATGGCAGTTTCAGCCGAAGGCGTAAGGTTTGCCGATACCTTACGAGTCGCCAAGGAGCCCTCTCCGTCATCAAACTCTTCTCGGCCACCACCTCGCCGAACATTTCCTACACGCAAGTGTTTTGCATGTGGATAAACAGAACACTAGGATTAAGTGTCCCTTGGTCAAATCAAGCGGAAATAGGAACAGAGCTAGTACGTCTCAAGGGTACTTCAAGTGCGGGTCATTTGCCCATCTGGCTAAAAATTGCGCTTCAAGTAACACCACACCATCTTGTTCAACTTCTGGTGCTGCCTCCATGATTCCAAGTGATAGAAAGTGACTAGCGTACTTGGCTGAGTCACAGTATTCACCTTCCATAGGCTCAGCCCCCGTTAGATCAGGGAACGAATCATTCAAGGATAAGACCATCTAATCTATCATTTGAAAGCCCTAGGGAATGCCTGAGAATTGTGGCAGAGACCCCAGGATTCGTGCCATTTCTGAAAATTGATGTAAATAACGAACCAGTCATGGCTCTATTAGACTCAGAAAACGTGAGTTCCCATTATTTCTGAAGAGTGGTATTCTAAATTAAAAACCTGTTGTAAATTTCCAGACTATTATTCCTCTTCTGTTAAATGTGTTTCGGCTAACTAATCTCCATTAAAAATTTTAAGTTTCATTTTTGCTAAAGTTTGCATTTTAAAGTTCACCTGGAAAGTAAGTTGTTTGTGGCTAAACAATTGTCTTGCCCTGCAATATTGGGGGCCAATTTCATGTCTAATACTGGTCTTGTGCTCGACATTCGGAGCAAGTTGTGCACCTTCAAGTTTGCTTTTAACTGTAATATTCCCCTTTTGAAATGTAATTCTGTGTCATGTTCATGTGTTTTGCCTACCCAGAGCGAGATGTCGTTAGATCTTTGGACATCTACCTGAGGAGCAGGCTGAAAGTATTAGAAGGTTGTATCAGTCTTTCCCTGACATATTTTCAGATACCCTTGGCGTTACTGACCTTATTGAATATAAGGTTGAGTTACAGATTCTATCCCAGTCGGGTTTCCACCTTATAGGTTGTCCCCACGTAAAATGAAGGTCCTTAAGGAAATCATCGATCAGATGTTAAAGGATGATATTATTCTTGTACCGAAACCTCAGGGTGGCTTCAGGCCTGTGATTGATTACAGGGCTTTAAACTCTAAGTTGGTGTTACAATCTGTGCCCCTACCAGATGTTCATTGTTTATTTTTCATGGTTTCGCAAAGCAAAGTTCTTTACCATCTTAGACCTTAATCAGGCATATAATCAGATTCCTCTAGCGGAAGAATCCAAGCATCTAATGGCTTTCGTCACGGATTGTAATCTGTATGAATACAACCGTGTGCCCTTTATGCTCCCTATGGGTGCAGCTGTTCTTACTAGACTGATAGATAGGGTCTTCTCTGACATCAAATTCGAATATCTGTATCATTAACTCTATGATGTTGTATTTTCAGAGACCTTCGAAGAGCACTTAGATCATCTGAAGGAAGTCCTCAATCGCCTTCAGAAGGCTGGGCTGACTGTTAAACTATCTAAGGTAGCTTTTGCTAACCCTTCTATGTTGTTCTTGGGACATATTGTGTCGTCCGATGATGTTTCCATAGACTATTCCAGAACACAGGCTATCCGTGACTTCAATTCTCCTAAGGACATCAAAGGAATTGCTAGATTCATAGGCATGGTGAATTTCTTCCTAACTTCGCTAACAGGGCGGCGCCCCTGAACCTACTGCGTACGAAAGGTGTCAAATTTGAATGGGGGCCGTCGCAGCAAGCTGCTTTTGAAGACCTTAAATTAGCTCTTTGTAATGCCCCTGTATTGTTCCGCCTTTATCTGGAACATGTCAAATTTGAATTAGAGACTGACAACCAAGCCTTAAGTTGGGTATTAGCTAGGCCCGTCGTACTGGACGTATCGCCCGTTGGGCTATCAGGATCTCGGCATTCCAATTTGATGTGCGACACATTAGAGGATCAGAAAATGTAATTGCTGATGGACTAAGCCGCATGTTTTCCAATGAGTTTGAGACCAGTGAACAGGAAGATAGTTCTCTTCTTCTCACGCCCATACTTTCATGTATTAATGCTATTCTGACTGATGCCCCTATGTTATTTCGGGATATTGAGAAATATCAACGTGAAGATCCAGTGCTGGCTCCTATAATGGAAACCTTTCCTTCTGAGGAACATGTGCTCCCTTATTTATTGAGGAATGGGGTTTTGTGTTGTTCTTTGAGGCATGATCAGAAGATGAAGGTAGTAATCCCTGCTGTGCTTGTACCCATGATCTTCAACTACTATCATGAGACCCCATTAGGGGGGCATTTAGGCATCTTCAAAACTTGGGAAAAGATCAGGGAAATGTTTATTTGGGACAGTATGGATGGTGAAATCCAAGAAATGTTTAAAGCTTGTAAATCTTGCTTGCTTAGTAAGCCCACCTTGTCTACTAAGCTACAACTATTGTCATCGCACCAGGCATCTCGCCCCATGGAACGTTTATACATGGCTACGTTGGACCCTTACCCCAATCAAAGGGGAATGGGAATAAATTCATTCTCCTATAGTAGATGGCTTCACTAGATTTTCATGGTTGTTTCCGGCTAAGCTGGCCACCGCTCAGTCTACAATTTCTTGTCTTAATATTATCTTTGCTTCTTTTGGTTCCTGTCAATATATTGTTTCACACCTAACTTATTTTGAAAATTCTGTTTTGATCTGCCCATATCTTATGTAACTACTTCCGCTTATTACACTCAACCATCTCCGGCTGAGCAGGTCAATCATAATCTTCGATCTGCTTTGATTGCCTTTCATCATGAAGATCATTCCAGGTGGGATACTTCCTTGCATTGGTTATCGTTTGCCCTAAATTTGGCTGTTCATGAGTCCCACAACTTCGCTCCGGGATCTCTCATGTTCGAGTTTGTAATCTTTGGTCATTTAATGACATATTGCCAGAGATAATAGATCCCGATAATATTAGAGATCTATGGAAGGAGGCTAAAAGTAACCTTAAAGCTTCTCATGACAAGGTTAGAGAAAGATATGGTAGTGGACGGAGGCTCACCAGTTTAAAAGTCGGAGATCAGGTTATGGTTAAAAATTTCGTACCTGCGGGCAAGTTTGCCCCCTGATTTCATGGGCCATGTATTATTTTGGACTTCTTAACCCCTGTCATCTTATTGGTCAGCAACCCAGCCACTGAGAGGATATTTAGGGTTCACCTTTCTCAGGTGAAAGCTGTATAAATTCCTCGTTTTATAACATAGGCCACTAAATCTTGGCAGTAAGCAAAGGTTATATTCCTTACAGTAACGGTCCTGAATCTTAAAATCAATTAGATAAAGAGCATTTGAAATATGGAGGCCTTCTGCCCCGACCATAAGGAAATCGGTATTGTGTATATACTTAAAATTGCACAACCTACCCCTCTAATAAGGTTTAGCTTTTGTCCATGGCCTGGTGGCCATTACCTAGCCCCCGTCTCGAAAACGATGCCAATTAAACACACACTCATCCTCAATGCCTCCCGTCACATCTCACCCTACAGAAAAGCCAAATAACTCTATATCTCCATCAAAAATCTCTGTCGCCAAGTGAATTACTGTTCCAGTGCCCTCTCTCACATCGGCAGCTGAGTTGTAACATCTGGCGAGCAATGCCAGAGTGGGGTAAGGGCCCACTCTACTTTGGTCCTGTCTCTTTCTGAACGACGCGCCGAAACTCCCATCTTCTCTGGCAAGGGCTGAGGTGCGGTAACTCAACCGCCTACCATCTTGGAGCAGCATTACTATATCTGGTCTGTGGCGACCATCATCATGGCTACCCCTCTGAAGGTAGCGGGAGAGGTGTATCTGAGGGTACTTGGGGGGTCCGAAGGACACCACCCTGGTATCGGCGGCGACAGCCGATCTTGCCGTCAAACTTGAACTTTATACCCCAGACTTCTACAACTTCTGGAAGATTTCAAGACGGGTTTTCAAAATAACTTATGAACTTTCTGCAAGAAATTTTCCATTTGTGAAATTCAACATAAAATTTTCTTTAAGCAAATTTCTACTGCATCACCCCAGGGAAGAAGTTTTGGAGGGGGAGGTCTGTACAGAAAGGTACACCTCCATACCGCGCATTTAAATGAAACGCCTTGAAGAATGCTATCTAACACATAAAGTTTGCAACAACTATTTCAAGAAATTCAGACTTTAAAGAAATATTGTATTTATAGGTTTTCTGAAATGAATTGATTATTCTTCATTTTTGATATTTCAAAGTTTGCTACACTTCTGACTCATCCCGCCAGCTTTGGAGTCTGACCAATCAGAAATTTTGTGTATTTAATTTTCAGCCAATCGCATACTTGTAACTTTCCGACTGTCCAATGAAAAGTAGAGGGTGTGTCTGGACTTAGTCCAGAGCCTTTTTGAACCTTTCTCTCGGGTATAAAAGCTGGCGCCTTTTCAAGCTAACTTGTCGTATTGATCATCTCATTACTGAATGTGTATGTTAAGAGAGGAGGCGGGAGCTTCATCCATCGGCAAGCAGAACATCAGCTAAGGTAGTGGCCACCATTTTTCTAACTCGGTAGTTACCTCTGCAAGCCGACTCGAGGGGAAGATTTCCTGTCTTTAATTATGTAATTGTAAATTTCCTAAAATGTAAACTTTTCTTTCTTTTTCTCATGTAAAAGTTCAAGTAAGTCAAGAGTACTTAACGGAAATCCGGGGACAGAGAGTGCGTTACCCTCTCGAAATCTCCATCAGTTTAATTTGGAGGTGACTACGAGTTTGTAACTGTTTTCACTATTGTAAATTGTAACTTATCTTATCCATCGGGTCACCTCAGTAGTTTTTTTTTTTTTTTTGCTAGGGGCTTTACGTCGCACCGACACAGATAGGTCTTATGGCGACGATGGGATAGGAAAGGCCTAGGAGTTGGAAGGAAGCGGCCGTGGCCTTAATTAAGGTACAGCCCCAGCATTTGCCTGGTGTGAAAATGGGAAACCACGGAAAACCATTTTCAGGGCTGCCGATAGTGGGATTCGAACCTACTATCTCCTGGATGCAAGCTCACAGCTGCGTGCCTCTACGCGCACGGCTAACTCACCCGGTCCTCAGTAGTTTAGGATTAGCCTCTGTATTGTTGGGCCACAAGCCCAGGTAGGGTTTTAATCTGTAATTTCAAATCTTAAGCAGTGTTAGTATCTGCCTCCATAGCATTTTTGAGTTTTGGGCCAGTAACTTTAACCTGTACTTTTTCACGAGGGCCTGGTAGAATGGGTACTCGATACCCCTGTATTATTTTTTCTATAAAAACTTAACCCCTTAACTGGGGAATAGTTTCATAACATCAACCAGCCCGTGGGTAATTGTTCAGCGCAACGCGCGCTTTTGGAATGGATACAGTAGCATGCGGCAGATGTAAATACAAAAACAAACCCCACGGCACTACACCCCTTGAAGGGCCTTGGCCTACCAAGCGACCGCTGCTCAGCCCGAAGGCCTGCAGATTACGAGGTGTCGTGTGGTCAGCACGATGAGTCCTCTCGGCCGTTATTCTTGACTTTCGAGACCGGGGCTGCTATCTCACCGCACGCTACTCAATTCTAATCACGTAGGCTGAGTTGACCTCGAACCAGCCGTCAGGTCCAGCTAAAAATCCCTGACCTGGCCAGGAATCGAACCCGGGGCCTCCAGCTAAGAGGCAGGCACACTACTCCTACACCACAGGCCGGCGTGGATGTAAATACCCAACAGAAAAATATATTTTACTTGATTTATTTAAATTATGATTGATATAATAGAAATTCAATAGCATTATGTTATTGACGTTTTTCTTGTAAACCCGTAAATATATACATATATACACAGTGTGTTCATACAAGAGTGAATTCAAAAAGTGTTCCTTTCATTATTATGATGACATTTTTCAAGTTTCCAGATATGCATCAATAGGTTCTACATAATTTCTGGTTCATAGGTCATTCAGAAATTGCGCACAGTGTGGTAAATACGGAAGCAAGGGCAAGCACAAAGTGCCACGTCACATTCCTGACAGTAGTAGACAGTTTCCCGTCGCCTCTGGTTTGATAGGCACACAACACAACGTTTTCTTGAGTGATTCCTACATCCGGTCAGCAGATTCTCAGATAATTCAACGTCTTTCCTAACCAAGCCATTATCACATCACACGGAACAGTTTACCATCATATACAGACCAATTTACAAAATGTTATCAGAACATGGACAATGGAGTTCGCAGAACAACTGTATCGTAGTAACAACAACAACAACAACAACAACTATGACAACATCTCGCAAATTGAGTTATTTCAGTGTACATATACACAGATAAATTATTTATGAAGAATTTGGCGCGGACCGTACGAGGCAGCACGAGACAGCTGTTGGGCTGCCGCCTAGGCGCGAATTACCCGACTGGCGTGAGAGCGGATAGAAATGAATAGGACAGCAATAATCACATCTAGTATGAATGGAATTTGTTTTAAATTATGATAGTAGATGCATAAGTGATTAAGAATAGTCAGACGCCTATAGGAAGCTAACCCTACGTAAGAACACATTTAGAAGTACAAGAACACCTATAAGGCGTCAAACCCAATACTCATGCGACAGCTGTTGACGCCTTTAGGGGTCAAATACAGTTAAGGGGTTAAAAGACAACTAATACGGTCCTGTAAATTGTAGGTTGTGCCTAGAGAGGCCTGAAGGTGTAAATTTTATGGAGTAAAGCCGCTCTAATCACAAACGTAAAAGTTAAAGGTTGCCTGGAGTAGGCTGTAAGGGTTTGGGAGCGCAGTCTCCTTGGTAGAATTGCATAGAGGCTCTTTCTGGTAATGTAAAATATATTTGTGAAAATATTGAATGGTGCCTTTGGAAGGCCATATCTTGTAACCTTCGCAGGAAAAGGTGCTCGTGAAAATTGTGTGATTTAAATTGGGAGATTCGTCTCCTTGAGTTTCAAACTAAGCGCAGATGTAGTGATGTAGGGATTTTGTAAATTGGGAGCTGGAAGCTGAAATTTTGTAACTAACCTTACTGGGTTTTTCTGTTTTTTCCCTACTTTGTACCAAACTAGCTCTGTACCTGAAATCTTGTTCTTTTGCCTAGCGAATAGTTTTGTTAAAATTTAAAATCTGAAAAGAAATATAACCTTTATTTTTAAAGTTTAAATTAATCTTTGTCTGTTGTAGATAGACCCAATCAACCCAGCACCTTCTTTCACCTCTCTGTTCCACGCAAACACGGTAACATAATGGATGCAGAAGTATTCTACGGAACTGGAGTGGGTATCGTAGAGATAGGGTAGGAATAGGAGGAAGGGGAGTATTCATTCTGGTTGAAAGAAGAATTTGTAAGCTACGAAAAAGATGTCAAACATGAAATTTTAGGTGTAAGGCTCATCTCTAAAGATAATACGGCAACTTGATGCCTTTGGAGTGTACAGCCCGGGAAAGGGTCGCGCTGATGCTGATTCAGTATTATTTGATAATATAATCAGCTATGTGGGAAACAGTATTGGAAGGAATGTGATAGTAGCGGGTGATCTCAATTTATCAAATGTCAACGAACGACAGGAAGCATGACCAACAAATGACAAGTAATTTAATATGAGAAGGGCAGCTGATTCAGAAAGTGATGGAACCAACTAGAGGCAAGAATATTCTGGATGTGGTGCTGGTAAAACCAGATGAGCTCTGTAGAGAAACCAAAGTAATAGATAGTATTAGTGATCACAAAGCTGTTTTTGTCATAGTTAAAAATAAATGTGAAAGAAAAGAAATTAAAAAATTAGTACTATTATGCAGTACCATATAGCCTATATAGGTGATAAAACAGGCATGAGGGAGTTCTTAAAAAGTAACTATGATCGGTGGAAAACGGAAAGTAAAAATGTTAACAGACCATGGGATGCGTTTAAAGCAATTGTTGAAAAATGTGAAAGTAGGTTTGTACTTTTAAAGGTGGTAAGGAATGGTAAAGATCCACTATATTATAGCAGAGAATTAAAGAGACTGAAAGGGAAGTGCAGGTTGGAAAGAAATAGAGTTAGAAATGGCTGTGGAAGTAAGGAGAAATTGGAGGAACTTACTAGGAAATTGAATCTAGCAAGGAAGTCAGCTAAGAATAACACGATGGCAAGCATTATTGGCAGTCGTACATATTTTAGTGAAAAATGGAAGAGTATGTATAGGTACTGTAAGGCGGAAACAGGTTCAAGAAGGACATTCCAGGAATGATTAATGAACAAGGGGAATGTGTAAGTGAAGATCTTCAAGATGCAGAAGTATTCAGTCAGCAGTATGTAAAGATTGTTGATTACAAGAATAATGTCCAGATAGAGGAGGTGACTAGTACTAAAGAAATATTAAAATTTACCTATGATAACAATGACATTTACAGTAAGATACAAAAGTTGAAAACTAGAAAAGCAGCTGGAATTGATAAGATTTTGGGGGATATACTAAAGACAGTGGGTTGGGATATAGTACCATATCTGAAGTACTTATTTGATTATTGTTTGCATGAAGGAGCTATACAAAATGAATGGAGAGTTGCTATAGTAGCTCCTGTGTATAGAGGAAAGCTGACAATTACAGGCCAGTCGGTTTGACATGCATTGTATGTAAGCTTTGGGAAAGCATTCTTTCTGATTATATTAGACATGTTTGCAAAATTAATAACTTGTTAGGTAGAAGGCAGTTTGGGTTTAGGAAAGGTTATTTCACTGAAGCTCAACTTGTCAGATTCCAGCAAAATATAGCAAATAGCCTAGATTCAGGAGGTCAGATGGACTGTGTTGCGATTGACCTGTCTTAAGGCATTTGATAGGGTAGATCATGGGAGACTACTGGCAAAAATGAGTCCAATCGGACTAGAAAAAAGAGTGACTGAATGGGTGGCTAAATTTCTAGAAAATAGATCTCAGATAATTAAAGAAGGCAAAGCTTTATCTGACCCTGTAATATTTAAGAGGGGAATTCCTCAAGGCAGTATTATTGGACCTTTATGTTTTCTTATATATATATATATATATATATATATATATATATCAATGATGTGTGTAAAGAATGTTTGCAGATGATGTTATTCTGTTCAGAGTAATAAATAAGTTACAAGATTGTAAGCGGCTGCAGGGTGACCTCGATAGTGTTGTGAGATGGACGGTGGGCAATGGTATGATGATAAACGGGGTTAAAATTCAGGTTGTGAGTTTCACAAATAGGAAAAGTCCTCTCAGTTTTAATTTCTGCGTTGATGGGATGAAAGTTCCTTTTGGGGATCATTGTAGGTACCTGTGTGTTAGTATACAGAAAGTTCTTCCATGGGGGTAATCACATAAATGGGATTGTAAATAAGGGGTACAGATCTCTGCACATGGTTATGAGGTTGTTTAGGTGTTGTAGTAAGGATGTAAAGGAGAGGGCATGTAAGTCTCTCATAAGGCCCCACCTAGAGTATGGTTCCAGTGTATGGGACCCTCAACAGGGCTACTTGATTCAATAACTGGGAAAAATGCAAAGAAAAGCAGCTTGATTTGTTCTGAGTGATCTCCGCCAAATGAGTTATGGGATATAAACTACATGTTGTTATTTTTTTATTTTTTTATTTTTTTTTATTTTTTTTTTGGCTATTTGCTTTACGTCGCACCGACACAGATAGGTCTTATGGCGAAGATGGGATAAGAAAGGGCTAGGAAGTGGAAGGAAACGGCTGTGGCCTTAATTAAGGTACAGCCCCGGCATTTGCCTGGTGTGAAAATAGGAAACCACGGAAAACGATCTTCAGGGCTGCCGACAGTGGGGCTCGAACCCACTATCTCCCGATTACTGGATACTGGCCGCACTTAAGCGACTGCAGCTATCGAGCTCGGTTCATGTTAATTAGTCCGTATTGAATTGCGATTACATTAATAGTTAAATAAATTCTGTTTATTCCACCTTTTCAGCAAATAGTTTTGCAATGTGTTTATATTACAAGTTTATTTGATACTAGTTTCGACCTAAAGTCAAGGTCATCGTCAGTTATAACCCAAATTAAACAATATTTCAAATAGTCCAAAAACAGTGTACAAATACGATAATATTAAAATGAACATGTGAGAGTTAAAATTAGACAGATTTTGAATATTGTAGTGTACCGTTAAAAGTTAAACTGAAGATAAAGGGTGTTCACAATGATATTAAAAATTAAATTGTGCAAACAATACATTAAAATAAGGCACTTGGATGCCGCTAACAAATGTTTCTGGTTAATTGTTCTTCATGCTGAAGAAGATTCTTGAAAATGTGTTGCATTCCATTACAAAGTTCTAATAGTCAGATGACGTCGTGTAGTAGCAATGACGTTTAAGATTAAGTTGTGCACATAATATGATTAATGTTAAAAGAAGGTACATTGATGCCATTAAAATCCTTTCTGTTGATGTTCTTAACGCTGAGGGCGAAAGTTTCGCTTGAAGGTCAGATTAATACTAAGATGTAGGTGGTAAAGATTCGCATTTGCATGCGGAGCGCGAAGTTGACATTGTGTTCCCAATAAAGAGGGTTTTTGAACAAATAAAGGATTTTTACTTTTGAGGATCTCATATAAGAAGGCCACGCCGGTAATTCAATTTACGAACACAGCTACTCCTTCCCCTCCATCTTTTCCTTCTCTTCCCTCACTTACAGCTAGCCACACAGCTTCCCCTCTAATTTCCTCTTTTCTTCCCCCACTTACAGCTAGCCAAGCTCCTGTACAGAATGTATTACGTAGGTGCAACACAAGACGCACAGCAGCATCTGCCACATCTGGCCATGTTACTTAGAAAGGGAGTCAGCTCTGAAGAAACAAAATAAGGGTAAACTCAATCCGTCTTCATTTTTTTGCTAATTTATGCTTCATAATTTGGTTGTCACCATATTAGTTTGATTCTTTTCTTCTTCCAGATACATGTTTGTACTAGACTAGCTGATGTACCCGTGCTTTGCAACAGAATTCTACATTGTATACAAAATTCTAGATTAGGTAATGTACACGTTGTGAGCAAGATTGTATTAAATTGCATAGCTCTTAACGTTACCCCAGAAATGCGATGGGGAAGTCACCAAACATCTTTTCTTATATGAAGACTGGGTTGGGGAGTGTTCATTGTAATGGTAATGGTAGGCTTGCTCGCCTACCATCAGTCACAATCAGGTTGGGGAGTTTTTGTTATAATGGGAGACACTCGCTCTCCACCTGCCTTTTTACATCCTCAGGAAGACTGTATATGTAGTTTTCCCAACTGAAATGAACATAGGTCATTACAATGACGCCAGTAGGAATGGCGCTATTAAAAGCAGTGCTTGCATATGAAATACTCGATCAAATTGAAGAACAACACATTTTCTCTCTTTTAACGAACAGTACTATCTATTACAAGTCCAGCGGGAATGACCAGGCCACAGACAGCCGTGATCCGTGGCCGCAGACAGCCGTGATCCGTGAACACTCTTCGTCCCTTTTCGGCGGTTATTTTCAGGGTTGAATTTTAAGTTATTTAGTGAATTGTGGTGCTATAATTTTGATCGGCCTCTTCTTATTCTTCCTTTCTTCACGGGTCCTCTAAATATTAGCTCCTTAGCGTCGACCTCTAAGATCTTTTGCTACCGTGTTTTTCCTTCATTCCCACTTGCATTTGGGAGATGGTGGGTTCAGACCTCACTGTCGGCTGCCCATTTTCACACCAGGCACACTGGTACTGTACCTTAATTAAGGACACAGTCGGTATCTTCCCAGTCCTTGACCTTTTCCATCCTTGTGTCGCCGAAAAGCTTCAATGTGTTAGTGCGGCATTTAAAAAATCTACTGCTTGTCCTATGTTGGGTCATAACAATAAATGATAATGACTGTAATGCATTGTGGTATTCTGACAATGGCAGAATGCATTGTGGTCATGTTCTTTAATACATTGAACATGATGCCTGAGCGTTGCCCGGGCTCCGTCATTTACTGCCATATACGGTGCCCGAGCGGTGGTCGGGCTTGTTTCTTAACTAATAAATAATCGCTTGTTGGGAATGCGCCCATGTCTCTTCCAGTAAAACATGAATGACAACATTACAGTACCGCATACTGCTGCTAAATGGGCGCACTGACCTTCACTGGATAGAATACGAATGCTTGTTTTGAAGAGTAGCGAGAATGTATTCCGTGTGCTTTGCTTTCCCACTCACTGCTATAATGGCGCCACGTTGTGTTGACTCGCTCAGCGATAGTGCTATAGAAACCCTAATAAACTGTAATTCAGGATCCGAACTGGATGACAGTGATGATGATGATGATGATGATGATGATGAAGGATTTGTCAGTTATTCAGGTAAAGATACATACACAGTTCGAACGACAATATTAAAATATAAACAGAAATCCTCCAGTGGCATATATTCTGTTTATCAGCTAGCTTGTAACTGAATTCCGACTTACGGTTTCGATATATTCTGGTATACGGTACTTGTTATTTTTCAGGTAATGAAGATAATGATTACAAGGAGTGGGATTTCGCTGAGCAGTTCGTCAGGCCATTTCGCCCTCCGAGGTGATAGTCTGCACCTGCTTACAACTGGACGGAGGAAGATAGCAAACAATCTCTTCCCGATTTTCAAGGACGTAGTGGTGTGAACGCTAATATAAATAGTGAGAATTCTGTGTTCGATTGCTTTTCTGTGTTTTTCGGTGCAGACGTAATAAAATCTATAAAAACTGAAACTAACGGATATGCTGCTGTGAGTATTGCAGAAATGCGGTGAGCTGGAACATTGAAGCCAAGTTCTACCTGGAATAAGTGGACCCCAGTGAAATTATTTGAACTGTATTATTTTTTTGGCATAGTGCTTCATATGTGTATTGTGAAATTGCCAAAACTAAGTGATTACTGGAGTAATCATCTCATAATTCAAACCTCTTTCTCTAGGAAGTTACTGATCAGGGATCGATTCTTTCAAATTCTAAATATGCTGCACATAAATAATAATGACAGTTCTATACCCTTTTATTATAATTTGGATCCACCTTATTCAATACATAAAAACTGTTGTTTAGATGAAATTACAACATATATTTCAATCAGAACTAGTTTTGATGCCCTTTTTGCATCATCATCTGCTGATATAGGTCCTTGGAAAAATTGGCAATCACATAAGTTTATCTACGTCAAATTGAACACAATTTAAAACCATATTAGGTTGCCAGTTTTTCCAAGAACCTATATCAGCTGATGATGACGCTTAAAGGGCGTCGAAACTAGTTCTGATTGAAATATATGTTGTAATTTCATGTAAATAACAGTTTTTATGTATTGAATAAGGTGGATCCAAATTATAATAAAAGTTGTAATCTTGGTTCAATACGGACAAACAATGAAATTTATTAACTTTTATACCCATAAATAATCCTGGTCATGATCCATTGCATAAAATACGCCCATTTTACGATATTTTAGTTGCAAAATACCGAACTTCATTCTACCCAGAACGTAACTTGACAATTGATGAAGGCCTGTGTCCATTTTGAGGCAGAATTTCATTTCGCATGTATATGAAAAACAAACCGCATAAATACGGGATCAAATTTTACATGGTTGCTGACGCCAAATCTGGTTATGTAGTAAACATAAAAATGTACTCCAGAAGGGCCGGAAACGAGGACAATTCCATCACAGCATTGGTTCATGAACTTTGCGGCAATCTATTAGGGCAAGGTCATGTCATCTATATGGACAGATTTTACACAAGCCCGGCGTTATTTTATGAGCTATGGAAGGAAGAAACCTTTGCGATGGGTACCGTAATGAAAAATAGAATGGGGCTTCCAAAAGATCTCATGAATTTCCCACTGAAGAAAGGAGAATTTTCATTCCGTAGATGTGATCACTTGTTTTGTTTGAAGTGGAGGGACTCGCGTGATGTGTAGATTTTATCGACAGCACATAGTGTTTCAGCCTCGACAGTCAAGGTAAAATCTAGATTTGGTACAACGGAAAAAGTGAAGCCAGACGTTTAAGATTACAATGAAAACAAACCTGGTGTGGACCACAACGACCAGCTACTAGCTTGCTATCCATTTGGTAGAAAAACTTTGAAGTGGTGGAAGGAAGTATTTTTTCATCTCTTCACTGTGGCAGTGGTCAATTCCTTCATTCTGTACAAGAAATCGAGGGATAACAATAAGATTTTTCATCTGAATGGCTACATTAAGGCTCTTTCAGCTGCATTTGTGGAGAAAGGAGGAGAGGAATTTCAGAAAAATATGCCATCGCCACCATCTTCTATCAACCGTTTCGCAGCTCGCCATTTTGCAACAAAAATACCATCAACAGAACATAAGACAAGGCCTACAAGAGTGTGAAAGTGTGCTCAGAAACATCACTAAAAGAGACTGGAAAACGATCTAAAAAGAGACGTGATGGTATTGTGAAAGCTGCAATACGCCTCTCTGTTTACCTAAATGTTTTGAACTTTATCACACGAAGTCAAAATTTTGTTAATTGGGTCTGTAAGAAAAGATTATATTGACAAATAACATCCTTTTTTCTCTCATATAAGCGTAGTAATAATGTACTAATGTAAAAATATTAAATGTAAATATGAAAAAATTATTACAAACATGAATTGAAATTTAAAAAGAAAAGAAAGTTAAAAAAAACGTCATAAATATTTTGGCCCCCTTTCTTATTCCGGTGCAAAAAAAAGTTAAAATTAAATTAAATCAGTGCTGAGACAGATAATTATAGTTTCAAATACAACAAGAATAATTAATTTATCTCAACAATTAGTGTTGAAACTATAAAGTCACAAAGTATGGCTAAAATGCTCAGTATACAGCAGTTAACAAACCAAACCCCATGACACTACAGCTCTTGAAGGGTCTTGGCCTACCAAGCGACCGCTGCTCAGCCCGAAGGCCTGCAGATTACGAGGTTTCGTGTGGTCAGCACGACGAATCCTCTTGGCTGTTATTCTTGCCTTTCTATACCGGGGCTGCTATCTCACCATCAGATAGCTCCTTAATTCTAATCACATAGGCTGAGTGGACCTCGAATCAGCCCTCAGGTTCAGGTAAAAATCTCTGACCTGGCCGGGAATCGAACCTGGGGCCTCCGGGTGAGAGGCAGGCATGCTACCCCTACACCAAGGGGCCGTCATACAATAATTAACAGGTTACAAATATGCCAGTGTTCAATGTGTTAACGAGACATGAAATTTGCATCATGGAATTTTCCAACATATCACAACATGCTGTGACTGTTTAAAAGCACCTAGGACCTAACATTTCCTGTAATCTGTTTCTTGAGCCACATTATGTTCTGGTTGTTTTTTTGAGCTGAACACATCCATGACATTTCATTTTTTGGCCATGAAACACAGTCTGCATATTTATGGTGACACTTGTAACATTTAAATAACTCATAATTGCAATATAATTGCAGTATATGAAGTTAGATATGAACCTTGCCCTGATCAGTTATTGGTTAAAACGAAACATGACAAAATTGCTCTTTGCATTGAAGACAATGCTTTCTAATCTCTTTTGGCGTAATACTTCTCATTTAAGAAAGCCTCCTTCTCATCACTCTGATGTACAGATTCCTTTCATGTCCAGAAATGTTGGTGAAACTTATGAAATATTCATGTAGTATTTTAACCAATATTATTGACTATTTAATAGCAGTATAAATTAATGAGGCTCATCATTGTATTTCCATGTTCTAGGAGTCAGTAACTGTTGAGAACAATGAATCTTCTAGCAGTAATTCGACAGAGACAATTGGAACTTCAAATGTAAGTTATACATAAATGGTTAAGTTTTCCTTCCTAATTAAGTAGTTTCTTGGTAGGTGGTAGTATTAAGCTATTTTTAATTTGGTAAACCAGCTGTTTGTTTATAATGTTATATGTAGGTATGTATGTATGTATCTATGTATGTATCTATGTATGTATGTATGTATGTACTGTATGTATGAATTGTGCTCATACTAGTCAAATGTAACAAAAACTTTTCAGTCTGTCAAACCACTGCAGTTACAATATCAATTCTAACATTGTGTGTACAAATACATACTTATACAAAGAATGACATGTTTCATTCTACAAGAACATCAGATTCTATCAAATCACTTAGAACATGCTTATATATGTACTGTCGTACTAATAAAAAGTCCTTATACAGTTGTTTAACACTTGTATAAACCCTGTATAAACGTATATTTTTCCTACTAATAAACGTGGTATACGCATTGTATTGCTATACAGCACGTATACACTCATTCCAAGTTGTAGGAATCTCTTCCTGCAGTTCACTGACGTATTTTGCACATTCACCACCTTTATGATTGCTTTTGCTGGTTATCTACGAGCAAAACTTTCCGGAAAGTCGTGCAGTAGCACGGCATGTAAAAGGCAGTGGCAACACAACGTGAGATAGCTGGAAATTGGCTTATATTGATATCAACATTTCTTCAGCTTGCTTGTGTAATGAACGCCAGGAAAGAAATGGAAAAAATTAAGAAAAGATCATGAGCTCCTAACTGGGATAATAAGGAAAACGTAAGCAATTGAAATTGATTTGGTGAGTTGAAAAGGGTACACATTCCAAAATCCTTACATTTCAGGAAAAAGGAAAAACTGTTTTATAGGTAAAAGAAAGGTTTGATCAAAAAAGTTTCTATTAGGCATTTATACATCATATCTGCATATTCAAGTATCAAGTATGGAAATCATATTACGTACGGTTTTCAAGTTATACCATTTTTAATTTCAAGGAATATGTCCCTTTTTATATTTAAATTTGAGAAAGATATTTGTAGAGGCATACAATGTATAATAAACTCGCAATTTCAAAAGTCTATTAAGCAGTAACACATTATTACACAAAAATACGCCCAACCATAATTTCTTTTATAGTTATTATCATTCCGTCTCTTTAAAGTGTTTTACTTTACAAAGATGTCTAGCCTCCATAACCTCTAATTGGTGTATGTCTTCTCTGTTTAAAATATCATGAAGATCATCGTTATCGTCCATTCTTTCAATGTGTGTTCAATGTTAAATGGATAAGCTGAATATTTCACCGCGATTATATTACTGCAGACAGTAAATACCATGAAAATAAACTGCTCACTCGTTTCTTTTTCTGCTACTTTCTGCTATACAATGCTTAAACAAGGGTCCTGGTCTGTACAAGCAATTCAATGAATAACTATAACAGATGTATACACAGGAGGCTTATACACAGTTTATTAGTAACAAATTTCACATAAACAGTGTATAAACCTTGTATAAAAGTTATACACCATTTATTAGTAAGACGGGTACAGTATTGTTTACGTTGCATAAACTTGTCAATGATGGAGAGTTTAACGATAATATGAACCACACGACTGTGATCATGGAGAGGCAAATGTATAGTTTTGGGTTAAAGCACACTGCTCGCGGAGAGGGGACGGGAAGCATGGGACGGGCCATGTAGAGTGTTGTGGAACCTTCCTATTTGATGTTAAAATCCAGTGTTGTACTGTGGAGAGGGAGGGAGAAGTAGGGTGGAGCGAGTGGAGCGCTGTGGAACCATCTATCAACACTGGAGAGGGGATAGAATGTTAATAACGTAGTCCATGTTATAATATGCTTTTATGTAATATGGATAAATGCAAGTTAATGATTTTAGGTGCATAAAGTAAGGAATTGAAATGGAGACTAACTATTAAATTTTATTATTGTGATAAAAGCTATTTTAATGAGTAAATGTTGTCCAGATGTTATGTGAGTAGAGTGAAGAGGTGGGAACTTTTTAAGTGTGTATGGTCATTTAGGTTGGTTACATTTGCATTTTTTGGTGTAATTTCAATTGCTTCCTTTATATTCAAACATTTACTTTTATTTTCGATGTGTAAAATTTTTAGATCTGTGTTGATGTCTGTCAAATGTTGTGTTCCCCGAAGGCTGAATCCTGATTTTATCTGATCGTGTTTGTGTGTTCTTTGTATCTTGTGTGGAAATTATGTTTCGTTTGACCTATATACATGGCATTGCAGTTAGGTTCTTGGCACTTGAATTCATATACTCCTGACTTTCAGAAAGGGTCTTTTTTGTTCAGGTTGCACTTACTGATGTCTCTCTGTAGTGTGTTGTTCATTCTAAAGGCTACTTTAATATCTTGTTTCTTGAAAATATTAACTACTTTGTATGTGTTCTTGTTACCGTAGTTGAGAACCACGTATTTTTCTTATGTTTATTTAATAGTTTATCTACTGTGTCTGGAGGGTAGTTGTTTTCATTCGGAATTTGTTTAATGATTTGTATGTCTTCATTGAAATCCGTTGTGCTCATTAGTATGAAAATAGCTCTGTGTATCATTGTATTCAGTCCTGCTATTTTGTGTGCGTATGGGTGGTTCGATTTTGATTTTGACTCGTTAATAGTGTACGACGTCTGAGTGGGCTTTCTTTGTAAGAGGTTGTCATTATTCCTGTTGACTGTGACGTCTAAATAGTTTATTTTCTTGTTGGTTTCTGGCTCCATTGTGAAAGTGTGGACTTGAGTAAAGAATTTAGTGTGTTTAATACAGTAAAACCACGTTAAATCGAAGTCGCTGGGATGCAGAAATCGGGGCGTGGGAGGGGAGAGGTGAAGGGGTGTCTAAGATGGGGCTGAAGGATGTGGAAAGAAAGACTGCTGCTGAGAGGGAGATTATAAAGGAAAGAATTCTTTTTATCTGAGACATGATTACTAAGGAATTAAAAGGTCAAATAAAATGTTTGATTTCTCTGAAATTTCATTTGGATTGAAGTTAGGATTGAAGAACTGTTCCAGATGGATAAAACAATTTTCCGTAATATTGAGCAGGGAGCCTTTTTGTGTAACTTAGAGAATTTTCACGTCTTGGTTGACATTAGTGAACTTCTGGTTGGTATCACTCGTGCTGTCCCGTGGCCAAAAATCTGTTATATTTCAGGGCGTTAACATGCTCTAAGTAACTTGTATGGAAGTTCTTACCTGTTTGACCGACATAAGATGCGTTACAATTATTACAATTGAGTCTATGAACACCTGACTTGGTGAACGTATTGCTATGATTAACAGAATTAGTATTGTGTAAAATATCTGTGTTTCTGTTACAAGTTTTGAGGGCTATTTTGATGCCTTGCTTTTAAAATATGTTTGTGATTTGGTGGATTAAACTTAAAAGTAGATAAAAATTTGTTGTGAGTTTTTCTTTTGTTAACGTGTTTGAAGGTTGGTGTTTATGTTTATTAATGATTTTCTCTATGAAGGAGCTGTTGTAGCCATTAAACTTAGCTATACTGCGAATAGTGTCTAATTCCTTTTTATGTTCTTATTTAGACAGCGGGATGCTTAAAGCACGGTGTACTATAAATGGTATGCTGCACTTTGATTGGCGTGTGGGTGTATGGAATCTTGATGGATTGTGTTAGCGGTTTGTGTTGGTTTTCTAAACATCTTATAGCTCAATAAACCAGCTTGTTTGATGATAGTTAGGTCTAAATACAGTAAAACCTCATTAATTTGAAGTTGTTGGGACTAAAAAATCGGGCTTCGAATTACTTAATTTCGAATTAACCGCCAATTCATAATTCAGAAGTGAAACTATTTCCAAAATGAATCTAAGAAAGTGCATTTAGAGTATTCAAATAATGCACTTGGTAAACTCACTCATAAACATAACCTCTTGCAACGAAAGAAAGAAAGAAAAAAAGAAAGAAAGAAAGAAAGAAAGGAAAAAAAAAAATCACTATTGAAAGACGAGGAGAAATCTATGCTGGCTCCCATGAGCAAGTGCTTATTCACTGGATTACTGACTGTATGCATTTTAGATGCCCTGTACTTGCACAGAAAGTAATCGAACTTTCCTATGACGAGGAGAGAAAGTCTCTCACTTCCTTCTGCATGACTCTCGTATTTCAGAAACGTGAACACTTGCTGCGTCACAAAGTATTCTAAGACCCATTAATGCATGCAATCACCTTGATTTACAGTTTAAACCTTTCAAATGCCATGGAAAAACTATTTCCAAAATGTATCCAACAAGATGCATTTACAATGTTCAAATAATGCACTTGGATTAATCACTGACAAACATAACCTCACGCAACGAAAGAAAAAAATCACATGATTCAAAGACAAGGATAAACTATGCTGGTTCCCCTGTGCAAATGCATTTTTTTTATTACTCTACCGTTTGCATTTTCAGATGCTTTATACTTTCACGGAAAGTGCCCGACGCCCTTAAAACATTGTTGCTTCCGTGTGCATTGTAACATAGTACAATGACCCCCACTCCCTTGTACGATTTTCTGGCTGGCCTTTTCTCCTTTAAAACCATAAGACCTTTTGGACTCGGCATGAAAAGAAAACAATGCAGTTTCATCAGCAATGACAACATTGTTCGGTGCCTATGAATTGATTATATGAGCCACGCTTTTTCGTCAACTGTCAGCATCGCCAGTGTTCGCGGATTCTGTTTCTCCATCATGATGCTGATAAATTTTGAATTTAAATTACTCTGTAACATACTATTGTTTTAACATGTAAAGGCAGTTTCGAATTATAAGTCTGAATTTTGTACTTCGAATTACGAATTATCTGTATTTTGAATTAAACAAATTAAATAACATGCAAACCGTATCTCATATTTCCGGGAACGAGAGCTTCTTCAAATTAGGTGGGATTTTGAATTAACCCATTTCGAATTATCGAGGTTCTGCTGTAATTGAGTTTCTTATCGTTCTCTGATTCTGGTGCAAACTTGATATGTGGGCCAGTGTGATTAAGGTTGGATAGAGTGGTGATGGCGTCAGTTACACTTTCGTTCATGATAACAAATGTGTCATCCGCATATCTTGTCCAAAAAAAAAATAATAATAATTTAAAGATGTTATTAAATGTGGTGTTTTGTAAATGGTCCAGATAGATTTCAGGTAGGATGCCTGATGCTGGTGATCCCATAGCTAACCAATTTTGCTGATAAATGGTATTGTCAAATGTGAAATAATTGGTATTCAAAAACATTTTCAGAATGGAGATGAAATCTTGAAATTCTAGTGGGCTCAGACCACTGTATTTATTTAAATTTTTGTGAATAATGGGACAAATTTTTGAAATTGGGATGCTTGGGTACATGTTAACAATATCGAAGGAATGGAGAGAATAGTTGGGTTGAATAGTAACATGATTTAGTTTTTCAGTCAATTCATTAGTGTTGTTAATGGAATTCCCAGTTAAAAAATGGTAATTTCCTTTGAGGAAATGCTGGATGAACTGTGAAATTTTATATAAAGGACTGGGTCTATAATTAGTGATGGGTCAGATAGGAACATCAGTTTTATGTATTTTGGGAAGTGCTTTGGCAGTTGGCAGGCCTGACTTGACTTTGACTTCTTTCCTTTAATTCCAGGTGGAACATAGGGCCTTGACGAAATTTCTCCATCTTGTTCTGACTGCCGCCAATGCTTTCACCTCCTCCATGTCTTGTTAACTCGAGCGATCTCCTTGTCTATGGTTCTCTTTCAGGAAATCCTTGGTCAGCCTTGCCTGCGAATGCCTTGTGGATTCTAGCACAATGCCTGCCTTGTGATACTTTCTTGTGGTCTTCTCAGAGTGTGCCCAATCCATCTCCATTTTCTTCTCATGATCTGTTGCTGTCTTGTGGCCTCCCAAAGGTCTTTGTTTGAGATGGTCTTTGGCCACCATACAGTATTCTCATAATGTACATTAAATACTGATTTATAAAAGTCTGTAACTTTGTGGTAATGTCTTTGGTCACTTTCCAGGTCTCACTTCCATACAATAACACAGATTTAACATTTGAGTTGAATATCCTTAGCTTGGTTTTTTACGAATGTGAGGGGATCTCCATATTGGTCGTAACTGTGCAAAAGCTCCTTTGGCTGTATTTATACAACTCGCCTCATCTCTGAAAGCACCTCCATCCTGGCTTCCTAAATAGCAAATTTCCTCTACCCTTTCTATATTCATTCCATCTAGAGTCAAGTAGAATTGTTACAATGGTTTATGTGCATTTCCTTAGTCTTTCTCTTATTAATCTCTTTTTTTTTTTTTTTTGCTTTACATCGTACCGACACAGGTAGGTCTTATGGTGACGATAGAATAGGAAAGGTCCAGGAATGGGACGGAAGTGACTGTAGCCGTAATTAAGGTATAGCGCTAGCATTTGCCTGGTGTGAAAATGGGAAACTGCGGAAAACCATCTTCAGGGCTGCAGACAGTGGGGTTCGAACCCACTATCTCCGGGATGCAAGCTCACAGCTGTGCACTTCTAACCGCACGGCCAACTCGTCCGGTGTTATTAATGTTTAAGCCTACTTCTTTAGCTTCTATTTTTAAGTCATTCAGTTTGATTTCCATGTCCCGAAAACATTCTGCATGAAAACAGAGATCATCTGCGTAATCCAGTTCTTCCAATCGGTTATTTCATCCCCACTAAAGCCACGTTTTCTATTCGTTGCCTTTTTTACAATCCAGTGTCATGATAAAAAAAGATTGGCGACAGTAGATATCCTTGCCTTACTCCAGATTTTACAGCAAAAGGTTCATACAGCTTCCCTTTATGTTGTACTTGCCTGTGTAAGACGGACTATATTATGTGGAATTCTGAACTTTTCCATAGCCTTCTCCATTTTCTTCCATTCGACAGAATCAAACGCCTTTTCAAAATCAATGAAAAGTATATACAGAGATGTCTGATACTCAGCAAATTGTTCAATAATTAGCCTTAGGGCCGGTTCTACCACCTACTGGTAAAGTAGCGCGTAATTTGCCCTCCGCGTAAAAGGATGTTTCCGTCCGACCACTCCCAGGTAGCGCTATCGGCAGCATAAATCGTCGTTACCCGGCGCGTAATTTCTCGGCCACTTCGAGGGCCAGGCAAGTTCTGAGAGCTGAACATTATTAGCTGTATTTCTGGTGATATGCAACTCAAATTAGCTTAGTATACTGAAAAAAGCAGTCTACTGTAACAGTGATCGATATTGTATTGCAGGATTTTGAACATTAATGCTTCCCTTTAGTTGCAACGGTCACACCAGCCTCTCGCATCGGTAGCGCAGGGAACATATTTTATACGTTAAGCTTTCGTAAAGAAACTCTAAAAGGATGTAAAATCAAAATCTATTTGGAAATCATTTCAAATGGACTTTAATTTTCTACTTTTTCAGTTTTCCGACACGAGATATATATTACTGTATGTATCCTACCTAACCCAAGCGTTTTCATAGCGTAATGGTTAACACGTTCGCTTCGTAATACGAAGTGTGCAGGTTCGAGTCTTTATTATGACGAATCTTTTTTATTTCCATTATTAGCGTTCTGTTAATCTGTATGCCTCTTTTCATACGTTCTTATCATAATATTATGTCTACTAGGAAAATTGCTTTATATGTATGCTACCTATAGCAAGTGATGTTATGATTAATAGCACATAGGACTGTCGCCCAGGTAGCAGATTCCCTATTAGTTGTTTACATAGGCTTGTAAATTATTTTGAAGAAATTGGAAACTATTCCATTCCCGAATTCCTCTTCCTATGAATGGATATTTATCCTGATTTGTTCTTTACATTTACAGTACCTTCCAACTTTATCTTCATAAAGTTAAAAATTAAAATGAAATGCTTTATCAATAAATGGAAGCATCTGGAACTAAACGAGGTCACAGAACTAGTTGCAAATAGAGCATCGCGGAGATACTTCATCAATTCACAGAAGCCTGCAGATAGAATGCTCAAAGGCAATAAGTCTGTAAAGAAGATGTGTGTATATACGTATATGGAAGCACGTAAAAGAGAGTTAAGAACAACGGCAGGGAACGAAAATACACTTTAAAATGTAAATTAGAAATACGATGAAAACCTGCGTACCTTCTATTACGGAGCGAGCGACTTGACCAGTCTACTACGAGAATACCTTTCAAAAACGCTGCCTTGCATGATAGGTTATAACTGGCGTAAGAAAATGTAATCTCGAGATTTTAATCCCAATTAGGTATTGATATTGAAGATCATAGATTGAAATCACGAAAGCTTGACATAAATCGTTGTCCATAACTCTTAAGACTTCCCTTATTAGGCTTTTTGGTGATAATCAGCAGACGCAAGCACAGGGAAATAAGACAATCGAAATGGGTTTCATGCATCTGACGATAGATAGCACCACACTCGAAAGCGAGAAATCGCTGAAAATCAGTCTAGCCAACTTCGTATATCGGTGTCTAGCTCCGGGTAGCTACCTAGCGCTTGCGCGGAGGTGGTTGGACGCAAGCCAAAGTACCAGCCGATTTACACCTCCAGGTAGTTTACCTCCCGGGCAGCTGCCAGCCATTTTACCAGCAGATGATAGAACCGGCCCTTAGTGTGTTAATCAGATCCATAGTAGACCGACCGACCTGTGAAACCTGCCTGTTCTTGACGTAGTCTCCTGTCAACGGCTAGTCTTATTCTGTTCAGTATGACCCTTGACATCACTTTTCCCCCATATGAGAGCAACGTTATTCCCCTCCAGTTATTGCAATCTGAGAGGTCACCCTTCTTCGGTATCTTGATGAGGACACCCTTCTTCCATTCCTCAGGAAAATGTTCTTTGTTCCATATTAGTGTTAGAAGTGGCTTCATGACTTCCGCTGTTAAATCTGGATCTACCTTTTGGGCTTCTGGGATATGCATATACTGAGAGTCAACTCAAGCCCTAAGCGGTCCCTTTGATGTTAGCCAGACTTCTGGTCAGTGAAGTGGCTTCATCAGTGGTAAATAGTTCCTAGTTTTGTTGCTTATTACTGAAGTCAGGAGATTTCCTCAGTTTTGTCAGATATTCTGGTGAACTAACTTGATCAGTTAAACATTTATGGGCTGTAAAAATATGGAAAATATTTCACAAGTTGAATGTTATTTGGGTTCATTACCAACTCTTATCTTTCAAACACAGATGACTGTGAATAGTTATTGTTCTCGGTGGTGTTTGTAACAAAATATATAATTATTTACCATGAGCTTGATATCTTACTGCATTGTGTTTTTACTAAGCTTTGCTATTTAGTTTGCATAATTTTTACGATTCAAAGATATGAGCTTCATTGAGGTTTCCGTATTGAACTGAGATCACAGAGATGAGATATGTATTAGGTTCCACCTATTCATTACTAATTACGTGTTGATGTTACTAATAATTTTTATTCAACTTGGGACTGGTTTCGACACATATAATGTCATCATCAGCCATAAAATGAATCACAAATATATAAGCAAAGACATAATAATAAAAACTATTGTGGATACATATTGAAATATGATCATTAAAAATCCTTAGCTGTCCATTCACACCATGTGTTAAGATAAATCGCCATAACAGAAGAGCAACGGCATAATAATTAAATCTGGAGCAGTGACACATTGAAGTATGCATATAGTCTCTCACTAATCAAAGAATAAAAGAAGGTTCTTCAATATGTAGTCTTTGTGCATCCGTTTAATAGAATGCTCCGACAGGCTTCCAAAGTAAAAAGTCATTTAAAACATTCACACATGCTATGCGTCAACCAGAGCATCGAGAACTTCTTTGAATCACCTGGTGTATAATTTATACCTGATTAAAAAAAAATTAACACTGATGAATATGAAATCAGTCAGAGGTAAAAGACATTGGTCTTGTGAGAAGGAGATATAAAATGTTATGTGGTAGGTTTGGAAGGGAGAAGATGGATGGGGCGGGGGAATAAAAAGATCTTGTTAGGGGAGTAGTAGGTTTAAGGTGGGTCTTGTGAACAGTGTGGTAGGGGTTTGTAACGTGATAGGGTACTGTGTATCGCGCTAAATATTGACCTCCTATCCGGAAGATAAAAATACTTAAATACTGTAATTTAAAAATCGAACAGAATGTTAGTTTTTTTTTTTTTCTGAGATTTCGTTCAGATTCGAATTAGAGTTGAAGAACTGGTGTAAGTGAATGAAGCAATTTTCGACGTCAGGAATAGGGCCTTTGTCCATATTCATGAGCACCTCTATATCTTGTTGTATGTTACTGAAGCTATGCTTTGAATCTTGAATGTGCTGGCCAACTGCCGAGTATCTATTTTATTTTGTAGCATTAACATGTTCCATGTATCTGATTTTGAAGTTCCTCCCTGTTTGACCAATGTATGAGGATTGACAGTTTTGACATAAGAATCTGTAGACTCCTGATTTTTGGTAAATGTTAGTCTTGTTAATTGAGCTGGTATTATATACGATATCCATAATCTGTTGTTAGTTCGATATGTGATTTTGGTGTTGTGTTTCTTCAGAATATTTGTAACAATGTAAATATCTTTGTTGAATGTGAAGGTTGAATAATAATCAGGTTTAGTTTTCTCTCTAGTTATAGTTGAATTTAGGCAATATTTTCGTTTGTTGATAATGCGCTCTATAAATGTATTGTCGTAACTGTTATATTTGGCTGTGAAGTGAATTGTATTCAATTCTTTATTTAGATATACTGTATTAAGTGGTATACTGAATGCCCTGTCTACCATACTGTTGTAGGTAGCATACTTGTGTGTTTTGGGATGAAAAGAATTTTTCTTGATGGTAGTGGCTGTCTGTGTTGGTTTTTTGTAAATTCCATATTCTGTTGATAAAGGAAGTCTGTTTAACGTGAGATCCAGAAAATTTATGCTTCTGTTTTTCTCAGATTCCAGAGTGAACTTTATCTGCGGATCAGTATTGTTTAGATTGTTAAGAGTGGTGGCTGCATCAGTAATTCCTTCGCCAAGGATAACGAGTGTGTCATCCACAAATCTGGCCCAAAATTTTATGTTCGCGAAGTCACTGTTGTTGTTAATTGCTGTATGCTCTAAATGGTCAATATATATCTCAGCTAAAATTCCTGAAGCCGGTGATCCCATAGCTAAGCCGTCCTGTTGGTATATGCAATTATTGAAACTGAAGAAATTATTCTTAACCACTAGTTTCAAGATATCCATGAAATCCTGGATCTCAAGTTTACTGAGGTTGCTATACTTATTTAGATTGTTTTGGATTATAGGAAAAAGTTTCTTAGTATTGATGCTTGGATACATATTTTTTATGTCAAAAGAATACATTGAGTAGAAAGGTTGCATTTCAAAGCCATCTAGTATTTTAACTAACTCAGTGGTGTTTTTCACTGACTTATTTGATAGAAAATAATAGTTCTTTTTTTAAAATTTGTGGATGAATTGTGTTAGCTTATAAAATGGACTTGGCCTATAGTTTATGATGGGGCGTATGGGGACGCCTGTTTTATGGATCTCGGGTAAAGTTTTTGCTATTGGAAGTCCTGGGTTCGTGGTTATTAGTTTCGTCTTCTCTTCTTCTGTGAATAAAAATGATGTAATTTTTAGGGTTGGATCTTTTTTTATCACTGAAAAAGAGCTATTCTTGAAAAATTCTTCAGTTTTTTCAATGTAATCAGTTTTATCCATTATTACTGTCGTGTTCCCCTTATCTGCCCTAGTGACAATAAGATTCAATATTTTTAATTTTCTTTTTGAGATTAATTACCTATTCTCTTTCTACAGAATAATCTTGGTTTCTAATGTTAAGTGGTGGTTTTCTTTTTGACGCATGGATTTTATTCAGTTTTCTCCTTATATCAAGTCTGATCTCATCTTATATTTCCAGGGGCATTTTATTAACAGCTGCTTCTGATTCGATAATTAATTTGGTAGTGGTATTGATCATGTTAGTGTTCGGCCAATTATGTTTCAGACCTTTTTCTAGAATCTTGTTGTCTTGTTCTGTGACTACTGTTCTCGACGAATTTATAACGGGAGGATGAAATTCTACAATCAAGTTGTTTAAATGGTTGTGATTTTTGTTTCTCTTTTTTGTACTCCGGTTTTTTGTCACATTGGCCTTAAGTGTGTTGAGCTTCTTGTCTAATATGAGTTGTTTTTGAGCTAACTCTTCAAACGTTTTACTTTCGATCTCGTCAAGGAAAATGTTCCATTGAGCTTTAGAAAAGAGGCATGCTGCTTCAAGGTGTGCTGCGTATAGTTGGTTATTCAGAAAATATTTCTTCTTATATTAGAATTTAATTTCATTTCTAATCCATATCTTATTAACTTTATGCTGTGTACTCCTGTGTAGAGGCGAATTTGGTGTCTCTTGGTGTTTGCTTTGAAGAAGTTAGGAGTCAGGTTATGTTCTCAGCACTGTTTTAAGAAATTAATGTCTTTGTCTATTTTTGCGGGTTTAAAAAAAAAAAAATTATTTTATTTTAAGGTTCCTATAATGATAGGCCTTGAGTTTTGCCTGGTAAGCTTCGTTATTCAAAGATATGAGCTTCAGTGAAGTTTCCGTATTGAACTGAGATCACAGAGATGAGATATCTATTAGGTTCCACCTATTCAATACTAATTACGTGTTGATGTTACTAATAACTTTTACCTCTGACTGATTTCATATTCATCAGTGTTAAACTTTTTTTATCAGGTATAAATTACATACCAAGTGATTCAAATAAGTTCTCGATGCTCTGATTGACGCAAAGCATGTGTGAATGTTTTAAATGACTTTTTACTTTGGAAGCCTGTCGGAGCCTTCTATTAAACGGATGCACAAAGACTACATATTGAAGAACCTTCTTTTATTCTTTGATTAGTGAGAGACTATATGCATACTTCAATGTGTCACTGCTCCAGATTTAATTATGCCGTTGCTCTTCTGTTATGGCAATTTATCTTAACACATGGTGTGAATGGACGGTTAAAGATTTTTAACCCTTAGCCCTCTTTTTCTTCTGAACACTGCTGTCTCTCCAGCACCATTTAAGAATCTGCTTGCAGAGGGATAACAGGGAGCACATACATATTGACAGCATATTTTTAAAAATCGGCTAAAGCAAACACAAAATAAATATAATACAAGTACAATACAGTATTCAGGTGAAATTTTCAGCATTTTCAAACCTAAAATTATCTCAGACAGTCACTTTTTGTCTGTAATAGTGCATTGTGTGAAACTTCCCAAAACACTCGCCGGGATGTAATCCAGGCTTTTTTTCTGCAGGTATTGCTGAAAAACCACTCTCGCTTACTGTTCATTGCCATATTTAGGATTACGCCTAAAAATGCTTTGAATTCAGGAAAAGTAACATCTATCCATGACCCCCTAATAGACTCACGTGTGAGGGGCGTAACCTTTTGAATGTTTACACTAGCATACCGGTTAGTCTCGCACAATTTCCGACAATAACTCGTCAGTTAAAAGTAATAATTGGAAAATGTCAAGTTCATTCAACCATGCGGTTGTTTATAACCTGACGTACCTGGGAATGAGCTTTTGAAATCCAAGTCAGTGTCGCGGTATTTCCTCCATCCATCAGAAGAGCATAATTCAGCGTAATTTTCTCATTATCGGGATTTTTATCACTCAACTCACCAACGCAGTCTCATTCCGCAATATCTTTCTCACCATTTAATTGAAAATCACTCCCCTATCGCTGAAATCAACGTCACTTTCACCTAAAAGTCTGGCGATTTCTTTCTCACGCTGCTCGAACGACGCCATGTTGCTAAGTAACGTTTGTTTACAAACTCACATGGTCTGCAAAGAATGTGCACAAAGCCTGATTTCAAAGAGATTATAGCTATACATGGCTTCAAATTTTCGTCGAAAGTTTGCAGTACCTTACTGTACCTGTAATTCACGCACGCGTAACCCGACAAAGGAGTTATATAGGGAAGAATGTCATGTTGGGCATTGCCCGACATAGGACCTCTGCGGGATATTCTCGTTGTCGGGCATGGCCCGCCGCGTGAGTGCTAAGGGTTAATGATCATATTTCAATATGTATCCACAATAGTTTTTATTATTATGTCTTTGCTTATATATTTGTGATTCATTTTATGGCTGATGATGACATTATATGTGTCGAAACCAGTCCCAAGTTGAATAAAAGTTATTAGTAACATCAACACGTAATTAGTATTGAATAGGTGGAACCTAATAGATATCTCATCTCTGTAATTTTTACGTTGTTGAAGATTGATCCAAGAAAACTATTGGCAACACTGGCTGCAATAGCATGCTCATTATTCATAATGGCTGCCAGCTGTGAGCATCATGTGGGTAATGCTGTTGCGCTTGAGTCATCAGTGAAATATTTTAAAACTAATAAAAGTTGGGGTAAATTACTTTAAGTAGGAAGTCTGAACAAATTGTTTTGAACGTTTACAGTAGCAGTGAGTTACACGACTCATGATGATGGTGATGATGATGATTAAGAATCCGCTGTGGACTATTGAAGAAGTGGTGAAAAAAATGCACAGCTCTCCGGTGTTTCTACGCACAGTGTTTATAAGGCTCGTGCGGAATTTAAAGGAATTTGTATGTTTTCTTGTAGTACTGTTTCGTATATGCTATCCTGTGGTTGTTTATATATGCCGTGAGTGTTTCTGACGACACTTCTACCTAAAGTCGCTGAAAATTTAGTTTTAAGAAGGTGTCTGAGTTACGGAAACAAGTAATCAAGGAGATAAGGAAAGTGAAACAAAACGTAACTCAACTAAGCTGCATGCCAGATTTATATGGCAGAAAACGTTTGTTCATTCGACTGTTCTTCAGTAGGCCTATGTGTCAGCTCAGTTCGAACTATGCACTCGCCGTAAGTAAAACAGGAAGGGCCGTACACAATATAGGTATAGAATCTTTAGTGTACTCAAAGTAAATAATAATAATAAATAATTTGTACTTTATATTCGTAACTGTCGTCTACCTGCAAAAATGTCATGTGGGGTTCATGAGTTCATTTTTACCTTCTGAATAATGAGGCTACAATATTTAAAACATTCCTGGAAACACTGCATTTTGCAATCCCGCTCAAGGTTGGTTATTAGCTTGATGAACTATTAGAAAGTGCCAATGACAGTCGTTGCACGGGAGCGGAATCCTATACTTATGTTGCCATACAATACGGACATGAAACTAATAGATTACAATAGGTAACCAGTCTGTCACAAGAAGTGAGTACTTTTAAGTCCGGAATAAGGCCAGGTTTGGAATCAAATAAGTTCTTATATTTCAACAATAAATTTTGGAGTTGAATTCGATCCTCATCAGTTCCTACTGCTTGCCTTGACTTTGTTTTAATTAAGTCGAAAGGGTGTGTACCCTTCTTGCCCTCTTCTAAAATTCTATTCATGGCCATAAGTATTTCTTCGGTGGCCTCCAGGTCTTCGGATTCCTCCCCCTCTTCTAAAATTCTATCCATGGCCATAAGTATTTCTTCGGTGGCCTCCAGATCTTCGGATTCCCCCGGAGGTAAGATGTTTAAGTCCTCATAAAAGATACATGGATCATCTAATACCTGAGGGTTGAACATAGCAGTTTCAGAAGAGTTGGCCTTCTTAAAATGAATCAAATTCAGTTCCATGTCAATCATGGCCTGATATGACATTAGGAAGTCAGCTACCAAGCTCGATAGCTTCATTCGCTTAAGTGCGGCCAGTATCTAGTATTTGGGAGATAGTGGGTTCGAACCCCACTGTCGGCAGCCTTGACAATGGTTTTCCGTAGTTTCCCATTTTCACATCAGGCAAATGCTGGGACTGTACCTTAATTAAAGCCATGGTCGCTTCCTTCCCACTCCTAGCCCTTTCCTCTCCTATCATCGCCATAAGAATTATCTGTGTCGGTGCAACATAAAGCAACTTGTGTAAGAAGTCAGCTCACAGAATAATATTGAACTTTATGTTGGACATAGCTAGAAATGTATGAGAAAATTTGGTTTTCCCAATCTCAGTGTCTAAAAATGTCTGCTGCTTGCAGGAAACTGATTTGTTGGGAATAATACCTTTTCACGTGAGATACTGTGAGGATGGGTATATCATTCCTATCTTCCAAATCCCTTAAAAATGAGGTCAAGATCACGCTGATAGTCTAACCAGTATCTATAAGACATTTGACCTGAACATTACAGACTCTAGCTGAAACAGTGGGTAGAGTCAATGATGTCTCGTAGTCAAGTTGATCCATATCATCCAATAGGTCATGTGCCTTTGTCATTCAGGAGTCTACCTGCATGACGATCCACTCTTGACATTGGTCAATTACATCCCCAGGATTCCGGCTATCTCCTGCTAATTCACATCAATTTTTTTTTTTTTGATGGCACCCTGACTGCCCATTACTTGATTGATCTTGTTCTCGTTCCCTGAGCCTTTCTTCTTGATGTTGCAGACTCTTTGCCCCCAAAATATCAGGGTTGGTATTTTGGCTCTGGATCGCTCTTTTCCATTTTCTTTCTCCTGGATGATATTGTATCCTCCATGTATTGTTCTCTTTCCTCTTCTCACCAATCCCTCTGTCCTCTCGACTAACAGAAATCTTGATTTAGTCTCCAGTTCCTTTGGTTATTCACGTAGTGTCTCCTCCTATTATTCTTGTGTAAATATTCCTAATTCCTCATATTTCTGTTTTGGTGAACTGGTGAATGATCATGAGGTGAATTTCTGCCATCAGGGTTCCGCTTCCAGGTTCTCCCTTGGTTGGCTGGTATCCATTCTTCCTCTTTATTTGTTGTGATTTGATGAACTTGGGGCTCCGAACTGCGAGTATAACGAGCTGGTTCCTTCGACTTCATATATAGTTGTCTTAACAAGGCTTTGCCCTGAATAGCACGTTAGAGGCAATCATAATTCGTTGTACATCAGCAGGTAGTTGACGAATGACCTTCACTAGCTCTCGCTCAGCTGGTGGTGAGTCTAACTCCCTGAGTTTCCTCAGCTGGCTCGATAAGAAGTCAGAATATTTAGTAGACGTGGATGACCCATACTTTTAGGCATATAGTTCGGTTTTCAAGTTATGCTGGATGTCACTATTCCAGTACTTTTCCAGGAACACTCTTGAACCCTTCAAAGTCATCGAAAGAGAACCTGAATGCCACAAACCAAGTATGCACTGAATTTTCCAAGTATCGTTCAGTGACTTGGAGCTGCCTCGCAGAAGGGATCTTTGCGTCGCAAAAATAGTCCTGCAATTAATTTATAAAAATTTTACATGTAATTCCGCGAATGTTATTGACCTTTTTTGGATGGTCCTCTTGAAGTCTGATGATATTGACAATTTGTGCCTGACCAGTCGTATTTAATGGAGATGTATTATGGACAATGGGGATACATTGGCCAGATTAGTAGTGTTCTGCTCTAATGTGGTACGAGGAGTTAATGTCTGAGTAGTCTCTGTTATGCATTTCTCTAATAGAGCCTGTTTTTCAAGCAGTGAGTTAATTAGCATACTTGTACTCTCACTCTGGATTTTCAATAAATGCATTTCATAGGCTAATTCCTTAATTCATTCAGTGTATCCCTTCGTGATTCCCTCAGTGTCTGTCTTTGCTTCGACCTTCACCTTTTGGATTTCTTTAACAAGAGTCAATTTTATGGACTTCAGGTCTTGTTAATTTCCCTCGAGTGCCTCATAATAATACTCAAGCCTTTCTGAGTTACTGTCTTGGACTGTTTTTATTTCCTCATGAATGCCCTTTTCAACTTGTTTAAGGTTTTCATTGAGTCCAGTAAACTTCTTTGCCCAAGCCGACTTCGCTGCTGCCAAATCCGAGATATTATAATCTATTTTGTCCTCTACGTTCTGGAACGATTGCTCGACTTCAGACTTATACTTATCTAGCCCGAACATGATGTTTTGCTGAACGTGCGCTAATCCTTCGCTGAATTCATTAGACATTTCAGCCATCGGTTTGGTGATGTTTTCCTTTACCTCACCTTTCATATACGCAAAATCATGTTTTACTACCACAAGGTCACTCTGCACTGAGGCTAACCTGTCACTAAGAAGTTTAATGTCACAGTCTGATGTTTTCATTGGTTTGTTGTTGAATGTCATTTAGCTTCACATTGAGAGTCTCACCAAGTTTGTCACTAAGCGATTTTTCTAAATTTATCTGATTGGTATTGGTATTAAGAGTATTAAGAGTATCACTAAATTCTTTGCAAAGTGTTTGTCTTATATTGTCCTGGCTAGCATTAAGATTATCACTAAGGGTTTTCTCAAAATTTGCTTGTAGGGTGGCCATAGCCTCCCGGTTTCTCCTTTCCATCTCTACCAACATATGTTGAAGTCCTTCTGTTTAACAAATATTTATAATTGAATGGCTGTACTAGCTTGAGAGGGATTCCGTCAGGACGCGGGAATATCAAAAGTCAAACCAATCCAATAGCAAAAGCGATACTTTGTTAACCCTGTGAAAATTTAATTTACCGGAACACCGCTCATGAATATTTACCTAATTGAATTTAAAATTTTAAATTTCTTAGTTAACAGTGAGCATTTTATCTTCTTCATAAACCAGAAATGCTCATTTTAAAACGCGTGCTTATGTCAACCACAAAAATTTGGGCGAATAAATATTACAGAATCAACTTAAATTAAATGTTTGTCCGATCTTGTTAATGTCATAAACACTGAACAGCACAAGATCAAATCCTAGGTTCGGAAAGCCATTTAAAAACTAACAAGTAGCCTTTAAATCGAGCCCCACATTCGGATAAGCCATTTTAAATGCCCCCTTTTTCCCGGTCTAGCTCAGCCAGTGGACAAGAGATCCCAAGGGGGACCATTCGCTCACAGGCTGACCTTCTATTAGAGGCATTTAAAAGGGATAGGATTTGCGACCATATGAAAGGTCAAATTTAAAACACAATTTTTGACATTTACTCCATTAGCACTCATAAGAAAACAAGTCATAAAATATTCTTGCTGCCTTTCAAAATTATAATTTACACGGTGTTGACATGATCTGATTGTACAAACAAAACTGATTTAATTCTTCATCTGCTTAGGCAGAAGGTTATGCTCTAGAAAGATAACAAACCAAAATTAGGCCTTCATTGGCTCCTTCCTCTGTTCCAAAATTAATTCAAAATTTCACTTAAACACGTGGTGAATAACTTATTTACACTTCCATTCAAGAATTATTTACATTATCTCAAGTTTAGGTTATATTAGCTTCTTCAATTTATGAGAATGTTTCAGATAGTCGTGTGTCATAATTCAATTACTCAATTAATTACCTTTAACACTGGGATTATTAACCTGTCTAATTAATGCAAATTGCATCGCCACATGACGTTAAGATCAATGTTGAGTCTTAAAACAATACCCCAGTTTGACTAGCCTTGAATTCCTTCATTCAAATTTTATTTCTGTTGTCACATGATCATGATATAGAATTAATGAACATGAAATAAAACACTCAAATTTTGACACCTATTGTCCTGGAATTAGACACCTCTGATCTAGTTTTACAAGCATATTAGCTTTCTGCATCAGCGATTCATTGAACTATAGAGTTGTCGTATTATTAACTCCTTGAATCATTTAATTATTTAATCATTAATTGTTTAGTCATTGCTTTTGCCTTCAAACTATATGATCTTATTCATCTTAATTCCACCCATAAAAACCTAAATCTTATCATTAAGTTAACGTGATTTCAATAAACACTTCCACAGCAAAATAGATTGACAAATGACAACGCTGAAATAATCTGGATTATCGTGATGAACACATGACCAGATTAAAGCACATTGTTCACAATTTATATCTGAAAAATATTACTAACTATGCCATTCACACAAATCATTCACACATTGGGTACACAAAATTTTATCTACATTATTTATAGTCAAATCCTGGGCATATACTTATTATTTCATGACTTTTATTCATGATCAAAGTCAGTTGAATCAAATAGATGATCTTAGGTTCGTTAAACATGCTCGACTTAACATGTGGTACATGATTGAATTAGAGTTATCACTTTCTCAGAATGTATTAGTTGCATACGATGACGATCAATTAGAATTAAAGATTACTATCCGAAGGTCTGACAGAAAACAATAATCAGTACCGTCAGGTGGGTTATCATCTCAAATTGCTAACACATGGTCGGTAAGAATCACTTAACTTATTATTATCCTTACACATAAGAAATGTGACTAAAACATGCTCCAACGTTACAATAAGATGCTGTGTTCCCCACACACAAGCTTCAAAATCACTATAATTTCATCCTACAGGATCACCAATATTCCAGGCAAATTCATAACATAGAGCACGCCAAATATCATTTCAAAGATTAATCAATTACTATTTATTGCTTAGGCCATTAATTTAATGTTTAACCCGATCTTGTATCTTGAATTTATTATTATTATTATTATTATTATTATTATTATTATTATTAATGATTATCAAGTCTCATCAACAATCTTAAAATGAATCTACAACCAGATGATACAATCCTAACTAATTGTCAGATGATGCATAGATGAGAGACAATTAAATTCTAATAAAATGGAACCACATCCAATTCCATCTCACAGTATCTCAAAGTGTTACAATTGTAAGTTAAATCCAGTATTAATCAAGAGGTCAATTATTCTTAAGTATGATTTAAATATGGGCATAAAATTGAAAAATCATTCAGATGATGTACTACATTAAACTACACTGATAGAGTTAAAAATCTCGGTCACACATGTAACAAGTGTATCTTGTTCCTACTATGATTACCGGGCGAGTTGGCCGTGCGTGTAGAGGCGCGCGGCTGTGAGCTTGCATCCGGGAGATAGTAGGTTCGAATCCCACTATCGGCAGCCCTGAAAATGGTTTTCCGTGGTTTCCCATTTTCACACCAGGCAAATGCTGGGGCTGTACCTTAATTAAGGCCACGGCCGCTTCCTTCCAACTCCTAGGCCTTTCCTATCCTATCGTCGCCATAAGACCTATCTGTGTCGGTGCGACGTAAAGCCCCTAGGAAAAAAAAAACCTACTATGATTGGAAGTGTGAAATATGACTAAATACTGCAAAATTAATAGAACTACTGGCTAAAGAAGATAAATCATCGAGTTTCTACACAGGTGACGGATAGAATTCACAAAAAATGGTACTTAAATTTTAGGATGGGTTCGATTCCTGACCGACGTCTTCAATATTCCAGCGCGTCCATCACTTTCACCCTCCTGATACTAGAATCGCCTTACATGCTTAGCAATTCATGATGGCAGGGAAGTTGACATCCCACGATGAAGGTGATGTTCCTCTTGACTTTGTAGAGTGCATCTTGAAGTTGGTGACGATATCTGGTGGATTGTAGTTTTCTTCACGTGCAAGGTTGAAATGAGCTCTAATTGGCACAATAAATGTTAGAAGGTGCACGAACCAGACGAAACTCTAACCGAGTTGTTTATTATCACACTTAACTTAGATTCGATGCTTGTGGATCTATCCACATGGCAATATTCCGTTAGAGTAAATTAATAACCAAAATAGTAGAGCGAGCTGATGTCCGTAAAATTAGGGTAGAATGAGCATCGCAGAATAAGACGTGGTCCAAGCAGAAAATCTGTTAGCAGATTTATAGCCTCCAGCTCGGAGGTGTGTGTTTTATTGTAGCAGGTTATTGGTTCACACTGGACTACATTTATTGGCTGGGACTATTCCAGAACTTCGTGGAGAGCAATCGGGTGTGCACAGGCACAGAGCTTACCCTTCAGATATCCAGTTTGTCACGTGATTCTCTTGCTGCCTTGATCAAAAGGTGGGCGAGCCGATCAATACATTTGCCTCACTGAAACTTGTCAAGCCACTTATTACACGCTGGCACAGCTCGCCAATAATAAAATCTAGCCCTTGTCTTACAATAAAATAACTGATGCTGGCAATAAATACATGCTAATTAATCACCAAATTTGATGGGTACAATACTAACACTATGAAATACAATAAGTTCTCTGCTATGAGTATACACATGGCAGATTTTAGTAATTCTTTTTCTACATTAAGTCAAGATCTCAGTATTTTACATATTTAAAATTGAGCATCTTCATTCACATAGATCAGAGGTTCAATCCCATGGGAAATCTGAATGAAATTTCTGAAAAACCTATCATTTTATTTGATGAGTTATTTAAAGTCATTAAAAAACAACGTAACACCCATAACGTAAGAAAGGGTCTGTCCCCTAACTTGTCAAGCTTCGACATGGCCCCACGTACTCCAGTCCCTCCCTCTGTGGCCTCTCCAGCTGGCATTGACAAGGCTGCTTCCCAGCCAGAGCGTTCATGTAGTACGCAGAAAACTATTTGCATACAAACACGGCTACAGATAGCCTTTGAACATCCAATGGGGCCAGCAGGTAGTAAGTTGTCAGTGAAGTCTGTAGATTTTCTTTATTAAACCCTCCCATTTTATTTTAATTAATTGTTGCTTTTCCTTGTCTTTTAGCCATTCCACAAGTTTTGTATCCTATATCTACATTTGCCTTTTTTTCTTGGCAAGAATTCTCAAGTTTCATATTTCCTGTTAGAAATCCACTACAAACAAGAGAAATTTCCGCACTATGCGCTTTGTTATTGCCCCACCTCATGGATGTTTGTTTCATGTGTTGGTAAATGAAAAATGATTCACTTGAACATTTTAATCCATCAAGATATAGTGCCACCACACAACGGTGAATGTTTTAAAGATTTTTATGTGGATTGTTGTTGCAACTGTGAACCTAATGTTTTTATGACTAGATAGACATGTTAATCCATTCATTGAATTTTGTTGGTTTGGTTAATCTACGGTGTATCAAATGGATTAAATACTTGATATCCAGCAGAGAAGTTACGATATTCCTCATTTAACACTGTAATGTTTTAATTGTAAATGTTTTAATTGTAAATGTTTTAGTCTTTTATAATATATAGTAGCTGAAGATGTCCAACATGGATGAAACTCATAACTTTTAACAGGTGATTCTTCTCTGATCAAATGAAGTATTCAATAGGTGGATCTATGAATTTTAATGTATGTGTACTCAAAGTACATGTTGATAATATCGAAGGAATGTAAAGAATGGGAAGGTTATATATTTATATTTTTAATTATATTGCAAATCAACTGAATTATTAATAATTGTTTTATTGTAAAATTTGTAGTTCTTATTGAGAAAATTGTGTATATATTTGGATAATTTATATGTTGGGCTGTTCTTGGAATTGATAATCGGTCTAATAGTAATATTGGTTTTATGAATTTTAGGATTAGTATGGGCTGTAGGAAGTCTTCGGTTCTACCATCCCAATAAAAGAAACTATTATTCAGTTAAACAACAATTTACGAAAACATAGTCATTTGAGTACCTTAGAAATTAACGAGTTGATTAACATTTTAAAATTTGCCTTAAATAATAACTACTTCACATTTAACAATGAAATTTACCAATAAAATGGACTTCCCATGGGTGCACCAGCATCAGGAATCCTAGAAGAAATGGATAAGGGCAATCTTGAATACAAAAAAATCACCAGCAAAATGAATGGTATATTTTTCTGGATACGTTTTGTCGACAATATTTTTACCATTATACCATTCCTGACCCAGTCGAATGACTGGAAACAGGCTGTGGAGTTTCATTTACATTGATGAACAAATCACTGACAGTACCACTTTTTAAATTCCAGGTCTCTTAATATCTCCCTTAGAATTTAAAAACCATCTTTAGGATTCACCAGATTTTCATCAGGTAATACACTGAGTCTTGTTTAGGCAAGTTTTGCTTTCTTCGTATAATTACACTGGGTACTAACATTCTTATGTATGTATTCTGGACTTTTGTGGTCACCTCCACTGCAGAATAGATGAAATGAAATGGTGTATGGCTTTTATTGCCAGGAGATCCCTGGACGGGTTCAGCTCGCCAGGTGCAGGTCTTTTGATTTGACGCCCGTAGGCGACCTGTGTGTCACGTCGTGATGAGGATGAAATGATGATGAAGACAACACATACACCCAGCCCCCGTGCCAGGGAAATTAACCAATGATGGTTAAAATTCCCAACCCTGCCAGGAATCGAACCCTGGACCCCTGTGACCAAAGGCCAGCACACTAACCATTTAGCCATGGATCCGGACTGCAGAATTGATGATTTATTTGTAATAAATCTTACCACTACTTTACACTACTGCCTTTGCAATTGAAGACTGTAGGGGTAAATGATGATAAGTGCCATTTTCCTTTCTTTTCAGGAGAGCAGTTTTGAAGTTCAAAATGCCCTCAGATAAAACCTATAATCTAATATGTTGTCTATTTTGGCTTCATGTTAGTTATGTATTGTTGTAGTAAAGAATATTTTTTCTTGGCTGCATCATGAGCTATACTGTCACTTTATTGGAACAACGTCTGTGACGTACCAGCTTCTTTCCTAGCCAAGTATTGAATTCTAGTACATCTTATCATTTAACTTTATTTAGCCTTGTTTTTGTCAAACATTGTGGAGTTGGGGCGTTATAAAAAAGGAACTTACTAACATAATTTATTTTCTATACTTCTAAAAAAAAAGAAAAGCGCAGCCAAACCCCACAATATTTAGACCAAATATGCCAATCCATTTTCAGTGCAACTGCAGAATTTTTTAAAGAAAAGTTTTCATTAAAAAGAAATAGGCGAGTTGGCCATGCGGTTAGGGGCACGCAGCTGTTAGTTTGCATCCAGGAGATAGTGGGTTCAAACCCCACTGTTGGCAGCTCTGAAGATGGTTTGCCATGGTTTCCCATTTTCACACCTGGCAAATGCTGGGCTGTACCTTTATTAAGGCCACGGCCGCTTCCTTCCCATGCCTAGCCCTTTTCTATCCTAATATCGCCATAAGACCTATCTGTGTCAGTGCGACTTAAAGAAGGTTGTAAAAAATGTCATTAAAATATATTGATCTTTAAAAGGTAGACTACTATTCATGCTATATTGTAAAATGAGTAATTCATGCCTTAATAAAACTGGTAGTAAAAGAAAAATGCTTGCAAATTATTTTAAAATTGGCTGTAATTTTTAAAATTGTTTATTTAAAAAAATCCTTTTGAAGTGAAATCTTCACTCAATTCTTATCAAAGTGATATTAATGCAAACTAGTTAAAGTGAACTACGAACACCCCCCCAACACACACACACACACACACACACACACACACACACACACACACACACACACACACACACACACACACACACACACACACACACACACACACACACACACACACACACACACACACACACACACACACACACACACACACACACACACACACACACACACACACACACACACACACACACACACACACACACACACACACACACACACACACACACACACACACACACACACACACACACACACACACACACACACACACACACACACACACACACACACACACACACACACACACACACACACACACACACACACACACACACACACACACACACACACACACACACACACACACTCTCTCTCTCTCTCTCTCTCTCTCTCTCTCTCTCTCTCTCTCTCTCTCTCTCTCTCTCTCTCTCAGTTACTTTTAATAATATGCACTCACCCATTCCCGTTCTGAATATCATGTTCTCCTATCATATCAGATATTAAATTATTAGTTATTGCATATCCTTTATCTAGTCTAATGTTATTACTGATGAAAACTGTGACAGTGAATACATTTTAACAATGACACCCTGATGTATCCACAAAGACGTACATGAAATGCTGTCAATTGTGTACACTGTTTTATTTACAAGTTATTAACACATATTCTACACACATGAATGAACTGCCATCTTGACAAACATTTGACTACTACAGTAGCATGTCACAACCAATTACCAACATAACAGACTCACATACTTGACTTCAAACATTCGGCTAACATGACTTCCACACAAGTCTCATTAAAACAACTCCACCCTTAAGACTGCATCTTTATGTACGTTGCCTGGCCAGGCTTCTAGAAGAATATGACAGAGCATGTTTTCTCATGATTTTGAGAGTCTTCAATAGCCTATTTACAATGTAAGGAAGTTTCTACACAATTCTAGTCGCACATTCCGTTGTTCTGGACTTATTACAGTGTGTTGCACAATGTTGCATTGGATTATACACTGACTTAGCAGATATCATGGGATAGTCACCTAATAGCGTGTGGGGCCTCCTCTGGCCCTGCGAACTGCAGTGAGACGCCGTGGAAGTGAGTCGACAAATCCCCGGTAGTCCTCTGGACGCAGCTGACACCAAATCGTTGGCAGAGCGACCGCCAATGCTGGTCTTTTCGTGGGTGCAGGATCCATGGCACGGAGCCTGCGTTCCAGGACATCCCAGATATGCTCAATAGGGTTCATATCGGGGCTCCTGGGTGGCCATGGCAGTCGTTGGACCTCTGTTGCATGTTCCTGGAACCATTCCCGGGCGACATGGAAGCGATGTGGCAGCGCGTTATCAGCTTGAAACACCGCAGAACCGTCTGGGCGCTGGAAGGCCAAAAATGGGTGGAGATGGTCTCCGAGCAGCTCAACGTACCACGTACCATTCAAAGTCTCTTCCCGAACAACTAGGGAGCCCATTCCATACCAGGAAAATGCACCCCAGACCATAACAGAGACACCAGCGCCCTAGACATCACCTTCGAGGCAGGCGGGATCCATCGCTTCATGTGGTCTGCGCCGTACACAGTGCCTCCCATCGGCATGGTGCAGTTGAAATCGTGATTCGTCCGACCATATCACGTTATGCCATTGTTCCAGTGTCCATCCCTGGTGACTGGTGACTGGCGACAAATGCGCGTCGTTATGCCCAATGACGTTGGGTTAACAGTGGCACCCGCGTGCGGCGCCGGCTCCCATACCCCATAGAACCCATGTTCCTACGGATTGTCCACTGGGAGACATGTCTAATATGGCCTGTGTTGAATTGAGCCGTGATTTGTTGCATGGTTGCCAGTCTGTCACTATTGACAATCCGTCTCGGGTGTCGCCTGTCATGGTCATCGAGGGTGGCTGGACGGCCGGTCGTTCGTCTGTTGTGGACGGTGACACCCGCATTCAACCACTCACGATACACCCTGGACACTGTTAATCGTGTGGTCTCCTGTACAACTGCCGCTGGCACAGGGGGCGTGTGGTGCGCAGACAACACACCTGCGCATCAGTGCTCCGCTATCCCATGACATTTGCTCATTCAGTGTACATCATATATACAGGTATTAATAAATTATATACTATTAATAATGTGTTCTTACATTAAATAAACTCATATAAATATATATACAGCAAATGTTTCATGACATAACCTCACAAATAATATGATCATATTTTTACCAAATAAAGTTCGTACACAACTATGTAAATCATAACAATACTAATATTAATAGATGTAAACAACTTCATGGTCACACCTCACACAAGTCATTAATAATAATAATAATAATAATAATAATAATAATAATAATAATAATAATAGTAATGGTAATTCAAGCTCGATTTTTGCATTATTTACCATGGGTTAAAGAATATTGTTTCCAAGTTATACTAGTCTATTACATTTGCATCAACCCTCCAATACCCTTCTATAGATGAAAGAGAAAAGATAGTCACTACCTCCAGGCTCTCTCATCTACATTTTGGAGTCTGTTCTTATACATATAAATTATTAATTAAAGTGGTGAGTTAATAATAATAATATGTAAATATAATATACACGCAAATAACAATAATTATAAAAATCGAATTTACAATCACTTATATCTGATACATTTTACCACACAAGTTCTGTATTAAATTGATGTAATACGTGAGAAGTAGCGAACAGTGGACAGTAAGCAGGTTCAGGATATAGAAAGAGAATGGGTGGCATACAGTAATAGCAACAGCAAGGGAATGCCTAGGAACAACTGTGTGTAAAGATGGGAAAAAGTGAGAGCAGTTTGTAAACGTAAAAAGAAGGCTTATAAGAAATGGCTCCAAACAAGGGCTTATGCAGACAGGGAATTGTACAGAGTGAAACAAATAGTTGCTGAATCCAAAAAGAAGTCTTGGGAAGATTTTGAATATAACGCGGAAACCTTTCTGGACAGTAATAAAAAATCTTAGGAAGGGAGGGGAAAAGGAAATGTAGATTTTTTTGGGGTAATTCACCGAACTCGTAGATCCCAGGGAAAAACTGCACAGGTGGAGGGAATATTTTGAAAATCTTCTCAGCGTAAAAGGAAATCTTTCTGGTGGTGTCGCAAACAATGGAACTCATGAAAAGGAGGAAAATTATGTTGCTGAAATTGTGCTTGAGGAAGTGGAAAGGATGGTAAATAAGCTCCATTGTCATAAAGCAGCAGGAATAGATGAAATTGGACCTGAAATGGTAAACTATAGTGGGAAGGCAGGGATGAAATGGCTTCATAGAATAATAAGATTAGCATAGAGTGTTGGTAAGGTACATTCATATTGGACAGAAGCAGTAATTGCACCTATCTATAAACAAGGGAACAGGAAGGATTGTAACAATTATCAAGATATCTCATAGATTAGTATACCAGGCAAAGTATTCACTGGCATCTTGGTTTCAGACCACAGAGGGGCTGTCAAGATCATGTGACAGGTTATCGAGGGAAAAGATGTTCATCATACTGGGGGACTATGGGATCAAGGGTGGATTATTAAAATCAATGAAAAGCATTTATGCTGACAATTGGGCTGCAGTGAGAATTGATGGTAGAATGAGTTCTTGGTTCAGGGTACTTGCAGGGGTTAGATAAGGCTGTAATCTTTCACCTTTGTTGTTCTTAGTTTACATGGATCATCTGCTGAAAGGTATAAAGTGGCGGGAAGGGATTCAGTTAGGTGGAAATGTAGTAAGCAGCCTGGCCTATGCTGACGACTTGGTCTTAATGGCAGTTTGTACCGAAAGCCTGCAGTCGAATATCTTGGAACTTGAAAAAAGTGCAATGAGTATGGTATGAGAATTAGCCTTTCGAAGACTAAATTGAAGTCAGTAGGTAAGAAATCCAAGAGAATTGAATGTCAGATTGGTGATGGATAGAAACCTGGAACAGGTAGATAATTTCAAGTATTTAGGATGTGTGTTCTCCCAGGATGGTAATGTAGTAAGTGAGATTGAATCAAGGTACAGGAAAGCTAATGGAGTGAGCTCGCAGTTGTGATCAACAGTATTCTGTAAGAAGGAAGTCAGCTCCTGGACGAAACTATCTTTACATCAGTCTGTTTTCATACCAAATTTGCTTTACGGGAGCAAAAGCTGGGTGGGCTCAGGTTATCTTATTCATAAGTTATAAGTAACAGAGATGAAAGTAGCGAGAATGATTGCTGGTACATACAGTTGGGTACTATGGCAGTATGGTACTCGGATTTAGGAGATAAAGGCTAAGTTAGGAATGAACTCGATAGATGAAGCTATATGCTTAAACTGACTTTGATGGTGGTGTCGTGAGGTGAATGGAGGAGGATAGGTTACCTAGGAGAATAATGGACTCTGTTATGGAGGGTAAGAGAAGTAGAGGGAAACCAAGACGACAGTTTTTAGACTCAGTTTCTAACGATTTAAAGATAAGGGGTATATAAGTAAACGAAGCCACAGCACTAGTTGCAAATGGAGGATTGTGGCGACATATAGTAAATTCACAGAGGCTTGCAGACTGAACGCTGAAAGGCATAATGGTTTATAATGATGTATGTATGTTATTTACATGTTTTAGATAGTAGTTATATTTCCAGGGATATTTGGAACCAGAATAGCACTCCCTCTTTGGTGCTGGTGATAATGGCGGGGTTTCTGATCTCACAGTTGCTTTTGGAATCCATCCATTATGTCTTTTTCCTCTAATTAGGCCATGAATTAATCATCATCATCATCATCATCATCATCATCATCCACTCTGACCATAAGAAGATCTCTACTGCAGCTCGCCATGTTGTCTACAACTCAAAGCTTGCCAATATCACAGATTATTAATTCCCTCCCTTCATGTCAGAGATCTCCAAGGTGGAAACTATACCCGTCTAATACAAGCCTGGAACCTCAGCTTCCTAACGGAATGAAACAGCCAGAGACATCTATTAGTAGAAACGTTGAAACACTAGGAGATCTCTACATCAGTTCAGTCGACTCCTGCACTTTTCACCTGATATGATATTATACAAATCACCCAAATACAAGGTTTTAGTTTTCTGTTGTATGTTACAGTGTTTTGGATCAAATGTGACAACTAATGGGACATCAGAAATGCTCTTCACATCAGTGATTTGCAAGGATCAAAATAATGTAAGTTTGATTTAGTTTTTATTCTAACTTGCCATGTGTGTTGAAAATCTTTGTCATTGTCTTGTACTCTTTAAACACAGGAAGAGTCAAGTGAACGTCCCAGTAAAAGTCTAAGTGAAGCAGCTCGAGAATATGAAGAAGCTAGGGCTGTGAAACGGAAGTTTGAGGAGGTAGCAGTAGTTACCGGAGAGGAAGGGGAAGTAAACATTTTACAGGTAATGCTTTAAAAGTATATATATATTTCAGTCACTGCTATTTAGTGTCATTTTAATTGATTTTTACTTCTAATTTTTATTTGGCAGATAAATTGCAAGCTATTTGCTTATGACAAGGGCAACTGGTTAGAACGTGGTCGGGGGACTCTCAGAGTCAATGATTTTGACGGTCCTGAAGGAATGCAGTCACGAGTTGTTATCCGTGCTACGGGAAGTCTCAGAGTTGTCCTCAACACCTTGGTAAGTTCGCACCTGGTGTATATGATTTAAATAAGCCACTAAATTCTGCATAACTAATGAGGAGAACCCATAGGTTTCAGTCACAGTGAAGATTTGAACTTTGCCAGTTGGAACATGGGTTTTACCTGCCAACTCTTCTGATTTAGGTGGGAGATTCCCAATTTTCCACAGTTTTCCCTGCCGCCTGGTCATTCCATTATTCCTCCCAATTTTACCATATTTTTGGTGAACTTCAAACATTGGTTTTAAAATCCCAACTTTTCAGTTTTGTATGGCAGTGGCTGGAAGTTCTTTGCTCATTGGCCACTTTCAAATAAAATATCAATGTTTACTAATAATATGAGAAATGTGCACCTGAATATTGCAATGTGCAAATCAATTGTCAATCTCTCTTGACCAGGCGAGTTGGCCATGCAGTTACGGGCGCGCAGCTGTGTGCTCAGATCCGGGAGATAGTGGGTTTGAACCCCACTGTCAGCTGCTCTGAATATGGTTTTCCGTGGTTTCCCATTTTCACACCAGCCAAATGCTGGGGCTGTACCTTAATTAAGGCCACGGCCGCTTCCTTCCCATTCGTGGGCCGTTCCTGTCTCATCGTCGCCATAAGACCTATCTGCGTCAGTGCGACGTAAAGCAATTAGAAAGAAAAAATCCGTCTTGTTCTCACGCTATGTTCATGTTCGTTCAAATTATTCTATTGCCGAGTGTTTTGTTACATATTTGTCTTCTGTGGTGTTGTGTTCTATTTGGTTTGGATGTGCGTGTATTTAAGTTAATTCATGTATATCCAGTATTTATTGGTTTTTATAGTAGGCTGAATTTTATTTGGGTACCTGACTTTCTGAAAGGGTTTGTTTTCATGTAAGTGGTTCTTTATCGATTATAATGCAATATTTTTGTCATATTGTTGTCTCCACTATGGCCAAAAAATACAAATCTGTTTTCTTGAAACAGATGAAACAGATTTTGGAACAGTTTGGGACCATTATTGAGCGTAGGAAAGGTCTATTTTGCATTATGTACTGTTTGTCAAAGTGATATTTCTGTATCACATGGTGGTTAGCACCTGGAAACAAAGAAAAACAGAGAAAACGTCATGTGTGTAGATCATCATTTCCTCTTTTCCAGCTGACACCGATTAGGGACAAATATGGTTCCTCTCCACTTCGTCCTGTGTCTCTGTCATTCCTTATCCAGCACTGTGTTCCAGTCCAGGTTCTGTTTTCCTATGCTATTCTTTAGAGTCCACGCATCGTATCCTGGTCTTCCTCTTCCTCTCTTCCCTGTCGTCTGTCTTTCCAGTGTTGTCGCGGCAGTCTTTCTTCCTTCATCGGCTTCACATGTCCAACCATCTCAATCTGTTCTGTTCCAGTTTGTCCTTGAGAGCTGGCCTTTGGTCCAGGGTTAGTTTCCTGGCTGGGTCTGGGGTTTTAACCTTCATTGGTTACTTCCGATGGGTCGGGAACCGGGTTTGTGTGCCGTTTTCATCATAGGTAGGGCCCCATTCTCGTAAATGCAACTCTGAAAGACTTGCACCAGGCCTCTTTGGGGACCACACCCCATTAATTGCACATTTACCTTTCTTTTGTATGTCTTCCTTACTCTATCCCTCCTTGTGTTCTGTACCATACTCCTCAGGAATTTCATTTCAGCTACCTGTACTCTTCTCTCATCTCTCTGAGTCATTGTCCAGGTTTCTGCTACATATTCCATTATTTAGAGACCGTTTAAAGGTAAAAATATTCATTAAAAATGACCAGAAAGGGGAAAATATTCATTTAAAAAGACCAAAAAAAGGGGGAAATATTCATTAAGAAAAAGGGGTTATTTAAAAAAAGGGAACTGGTAAAGTGATTAAAGGAAAATAAAAAGGTATGCATAATCAATTAATCACTTCTAATGTAACTTTACTGCATAAAGAATGGTATTTAATCAATTACATGTTTAACATTCAGTATGTTAAGGATATAGGCCTAGTTTCTTTTATGTAGTGTCCTTGTGTTACAGTGTTTATTGCATTAAGAACGAATTGAATCTGATGACATTTAACATTTTGAAATGTTTGAAGGTCAAATTTTGTCTCTTTGAATTTAAAATATCTTTATACAAAGAAAATGAACACTCAACATCAACAGAGACCAGTGGGGAATACTTGGTCTTTAATCTAAACTCTAAATCAGTGCACTTCACTAGTTTTTCAATATCTGGATTCTTTGATAAGCTTGCCATACGTTTTTCTTTTGCAAATCTCTCAAGCATATTGTCGGTTCTTTCAACCACACTCCATTGCACCTCCTTGGATAAGCACTGCCCTTCTAATTGCAAGATAGCAGCAGGAAGAAACTTCAACGTATTCACTGCATACAGCTCTGTCTCCAAATTTGAGTGACTCAGCAGGTCCTTCGCTCATCCCACAGCTGCATATTCAACATTTTCCAAAGACAGTATAAATTTCTTTATCTTAGTGAAATGTTCACAAAGGAAAACAGCCCATGAAATCCATGTCCCCCATCTAGCTATGATGGGAAACTTAGGCAGTAGTAGGCCTGTAACTTCCTTGTAAAAATGTGTGCTACTTGGAGCTTTAATCAATGTCTTCTGAAGCATTAGTAGCATGGGCAATACAAGTTGTATGGTGGAGATTAGAATACATAGGCTTCAATGGTGTAAATGCTGAGACCTGTATGATGCTTGGTCCGTAAGAACTTGCCATACTTTGTTGTACTGTATTCCTGATGGCCAGAATTTAAAACAACAGTCATTGAAACTCTGCATTATAGATGTAGAGTTGACTTTTTCCAATTCGTGCATGGCAACCAACATCGGTTTTCATGGATCTCCTGTCAATGGCATCACAAGAATGTTTAGAACAGCTCTTGGAAGTGAATCGGTTGCTTCATCCAAAATGAAGCAAACTGGATGGTCTCCAAGAACCTCCTTAACTTCTTGTACATTAGCTTCATAAATTGGTTGTAGATAACTCTTTCTCAGGACAGTGCGTTGTGTGTATTTCTCCAAGAAAAACTCTTCATTGCTGGGTTATTTACCTTATTTAAAGGAATTCCGCATTTAACAAAGGTAATTGTGAGGTCAGTGAAAAGAAAAAGTTTCGTTCCCTTTTTTGTTCGGCCTTCTGAAGATATTTCTGGAGAAATGACCATTTTGAAACTTTTGCATGAATAGCTTTGTTGAGATGCTGAATTATTCTGTCCTTTATAAGTGTTCCATCTACTTTAATATCAATATCACATAGAGAACATCGAATAATGGTACCATCCGTCTTTGAAACTGCTTACCGCACTTCACATTTTACTGCTAAAAGACGACTTTGCCATCACTATTACAAGCTACTGCTCTTTCCTGCTGCCACTTAGCGGTGCGTGCTATTCTCTATGACTGTGCTTCTGCTACTGAAGCGAGCAAGCGACTGTAACTGCTTCACACATTCTGGAGGGGATGAGACGAGTCCAACAACACCTGCGGGTGGGGTGAGGGGATGCAGTGGGCAAGCTCAACTCTGGGGTGAGTTTGGTATAGAACCCGTGTTAATTCTTTCTCCCCTTTCACTGCATCAGTATTTTGTGCAGGTATTTTCCGTCAAAGTGAAATAAATTCTGGAGGTTTTTGCCGTACATTCTTAAAAGAAGGGAAAATAAGGTTAAATGGAGGAGAAAAAGGGAACACTGGCTAAGAAAAGGGAAAAAAGGGAAGTTAAAACACAGCAGTCTTGAGTTTTAAATAAAGTTTTTACCCATAGTATCGATTATTTCTTGTTCCCAATTAAATAAAGAAAAAAGGTATTCCCTTTAAAATCCGATCTCTGTTCATTAGGGTATCGTAATATCCCGTGTACATTACTTCTCTAGCCTTCATTGCTACATCTTTATTCCATATTAATCTCCGTACTGGGTGGCAAGTTGTATCCTTCTACTAATTTCTATATCCAGTCTTCCTTTTTCTGTCATTTCACTTCCCAAGTATTTGAAGTGTTCTACTATTTCCAGTGCCTTGTCTCCAATTTTAATAGCTCCTTTCCCTTTTCTACTTCCTCTACTCATCACCATTGTCTTACCATCGTCTTCTGCTATGCACTACGCGCCTTTCCTCTCCGGTTGAGAGCGTGAACATTGAACTAGTGTGCAATTTCTCCACTAACATCTCGGAGCTACTAGAATGTCGGTTGGTCGGCCAGCGCGCTGGCAGACACTACTGTACTTTCTTCTTCCCCATTGTGCATGGTCTTTACTAAAATTGATGTCCTGACGTTTTGAGGAATGTGACACTGGTCAAAGGCTAGGAAAGGAGGTCGGTCTTGATTGGTAGGGTGGGGAATCTGTGACTTCAGTACTTTTCCTTTGGATAGTCATCTTATCATTTGTCATGTAAGTTATCTGTAACCAATCTGAAAATTACGAAACCAATAGTTTCAACCTGTTTAACTGACAGTGTCATATTGTACACTTGGACAACAGACAGCCTCTTCGAAGTTTGTTAGAGGTTGATATGCCACATGTAAGGAAGCATAATAAACTATTGGCTCTCTGTTGAAATAATAATGCCAGAACTGTCTACATTTCGACTGGCCGCGACATGTGTGGATGTATCCTCATGACCAAAAAATGTGTCCACCTTCTTGTCATAGAACAATTGCTGCTTGGTTGACATTTCATCAATAATGAGGGAGCACACTTTTTCAGCCTCATTCATTCTTTCACTTTCTATAAGTCTTTCTTTGACGAGATTTGTCATTCCTGTTTGGTACGACTCAATGTGCTCCTAAAAGGCAACTTGGATAAAATTTAGTGCTTAAGCATAACTCTTAGAGAAATAAATTACCAGATAACGCTTCTTATTGTGTGTGTTGCCGTGAAGTGAACATCGTTCCATACTTCCATACTTCTCTTTTCTGACCAATGGAGTGACAATTTCTTGTAATTTAAAATTTGGTCCAGTATGAATGAGGTCTTTGAGTCTTCAGGATTGAGCTCATTGGTGTTCATTATTGTTTTTAAATGAATAAATAAATAAATAAATAAATAAATAAATAAATAAATAAATAAATAAATAAATAAATATATATATATAATTCAGTAAGAGTATATATGTATTTATAGTATTAATGCTTCTGATACGAATAAATAAATGAATATGATACAGATTGCTGAACTCACCGATCTTCTCTTTCTCTATTTCCAAATCAGCTTCCAGCTTCTTTATTTTCTGATAGGTGTGCCACATTTTCAGTCTCAATTTTTTTTCCTTTGTTGGCTTCAAAACACTTATTGGTTGTCTGCACTCCAATAGACTTACTGTCACTATCTGCCAGTTCACTGACATAAGCATAGTTGGACATTATAAATTTTCCAGCTAACTCATTTCTGGTTGCCAGGGTTTCACCCCCATGTGCTAAGTTGGGCTCATCAGTTGGCCACCAAGACGTATGGCTAGTGCATACCGTGGAGGCCACCACACCACATACGCTACTAGGAGACACCGGCAGTGCCAATGCACTATGAGAGACTACGTCTCAATACCAAAAATTGATGCCTGCTTGGCCATTAGACAAATATTCAGGTTCCCTATGGGAATCAACGTCTGTATCACATGCATAGTTATCGTAAACAGCTGATTCATAGTCGAAATTCTCTACTCTGTTCCTCTCCTTTCCAGGGTTTTGCCCTAGTTCGTGTTTCTTTATTGGTCACCTTTGTAGTGTTGATTTTAAATTTTGCATCTTATACTTGGGATAATCTTTAAATACTGGTATGGAAGGAACAACATTGTCTTTCAATTTCCCTATTTTTATTCTGGGACAGTAATCTGCTTCAGCAGAATGCAGACTACCAACAAAGGATGTTCTGAATTCAAAATTTGGAACGGAACTGTCCCGTGACATTTATCAAGCATTTTTCCTGTAAAACGAAATGCTTTTGCTTTTTTCGCTCTGGCTTTTGCAGTACGGCACACAGCAATAAACCATTGTGTAAATAATATACCACCGGGCGAGTTGGCTGTGCGCGTAGAGGCGCGCGGCTGTGACCTTGCATCCGGGAGATAGTAGGTTCGAATCCCACTATCGGCAGCCCTGAAAATGGTTTTCCGTGGTTTCCCATTTTCACACCAGGCAAATGCTGGGACTGTACCTTAATTAAGGCCACGGCCGCTTCCTTCCAACTCCCAAGCCTTTCCTATCCCATCGTCGCCATAAGACCTATCTGTGTCGGTGCGACGTAAAGCCCCTAGCAAAAAAAAATAAAAAAAAATAATAATATACCTGTACTTTCATTAGATGATTGCCAGCTTTCATTTTATAACTAGGCTGTACATTGTATTAAATGAATATGAAATATTTTGGAATATTTTTCAATTTTAGTAATATTGGTGGTAATTAATCACTAAATTAAGTGGGCATGCAATTGTAGATATAAATTAAATTTTAACATTTTAAATTTACATATGTATAGACTACTACCATTATTTTCTCACGTAATTAACTCGCTATTTTGACTAAAAATACAGGTGAAAACTTCAGATGCATGAATTATTCGAGAAATTTAGATATTTTAAAAAATATTTACAGTTCATTTACATTTAAAAGATACATCAAATATAATATACACGCAGTTGGTTCAACTCACTTGCAGTTGATCGTCATTTGGCGTAAAATTCCGGTGTGAAATTTTTTCTGAAAAGTTGAATAGGGTGCATCAGATAAGTTGGACATTTGGGTTTGAAGTACCGACACTGGAAAAATATTCTTCCCATTACGAGCTGACAATACTACCTGAAGTGAAATAAATGTGTACTAATAAAAGTAAAATTCATGTAAGTAATAATTACATACTGGCAAAAAAAAAAAAAAAAAGAATACTGTCCAACACGAGAAGGGCCGGGCATCGAAGGAGGGACCCCTGCTATATTTCCCCAAACCGTTTGTATCAAATCTTGTACGAGTGTTGTGGCCATCCACCCATTTTTTTGGACACTAATGTGGATCCCTCACTGAAATTTTACTTTATGTATTGTTTTTCGTTTTAGAACAACATAAGGTGCAAGCTTTCTGCCATCACCTGTTACAGCAAGCATTGCAATGTCTCTTTCTTATCCATTGTTCGACTTTGTGGCATACGGAAACTGATTGGCGTCTGACCTGTGGTTCCTGTTTGGGAGAGCAAATATTTCTTCACTTTACGCTTCTCAATTACAAAGCGATGAAAATCAGTGACTTCTTGGTTGAAATCATTCCGAATTTTGTGGCATAATGTTCTTCATTGAAGAGAAAGTCCATTTCCCTTCATAAATTAATCATCAAACCTCGGCTAACCTTAAATCCGAGACATTTAGTCCATGTGCAGCAGCTATTTCTCATCCTTTATAATACAGCATTTTGTGAGAAACGGCATATCCAACATTGTGTAACGAAATCACATATTTAGGCAGATCCTCCCCTACTTTTGGAAACTTTTGCTGCTTTTTGGTCCGCGAAATGCTTTGCGCGACTTTTTGGTTGCTTGAAGTGCACTTCTCTGTTACCGCGGTAGCGCACGTTGCATTCGGACATTGAATACTTGCGGCCCACTGTCCCATCCCTGTATGTTTAAGCGTAAATGATCACCGCGAGTTTATATGATGCAGTACCGGAATTACTCAAATACTTGCTCACAGTGGACTCTCAAACAATTTTGAGATCACAGAAAACACATGTCCCTTATCCGAAACACTCGTAAAATGTGTTTGTATCAGACTGGAATAGAGCGTCACTAGTTACTTCTGCGCTGAATCTCTTCCTGAACTAGTGCAGTGATATTTCCTTCGGCCGATAACAGCACATTACCTGGTATTTGGAATACCCGGTTTCACAATAGGAAGGCTGCTACCTGAGTAGTTGACATCTTTATTTCAAAATGTGTCCGGATCTGCGTAATGGATATTTGAAGACATGGTGCTTCAAATACGTGAACATTTCTTTTCCTCCACATTGGATCCAAAAATATTGGGATGCGTAAATTATGCAAGAGCATTAATTATGCGAGAAAATATGGTATATGCACTGGTACAATAATTTCTTGTACATACCGCTCTGAAGATAACTAGCCCAGCAGTATTTCACCAAACTACATGCAATACATATTCTTACAGTATAAAACACCCGCTAATTTCAACGTAAAACCACGGTCTTAGCTTTAAGCAATTGGTTCTCTAGATCCTATACATGCAGAGGAATGACATCATGCTAGCGCTCCCGCAGGAAATTATGTAGCCATCACATGTTTGCTCGAAAGCATAGGAAGTGTGGAGAGTGTGGAGGCGTGTAGTACATAGCAGAAGGCAGTGGGCTTACTCTTCTCCACATTGATCTTCGGTCCCCATTATTCAATCCTTCTATTCAGTATACTGAGTTATTGTATCCCCTGCCTGTCATAAGAGACGACTAAAAGGGGCCCCAGGGGCTCTGAACTTTAAGAGCGTGGGTTGGCGAACAGGGCCCTTAGCTGAATTCTAGCATTGCTTCCACTTACTTGTGCCAGGTTCCTCACTTTCATCTATCCTATCCGACCTCACATGGTCAACTCTTGTTCTTTTCCGACCCCGACAGTATTAGGTTTCCGAGGCCTAGGGAGTCTTTCATTTTCATGCCCTTCGTGGCCCGTGTCTTTCCGATATCTTCATTTTTCGAAGTGTTGGATTCCTTCCATTCTTTCTCTCTGATTAGTGTTATATAGACGATGGTTGCCTAGTTGTACTTCCTCGTAAAACAATAATCACCACCACCACCTCACCCCAGATCATTTCATCATCCACAAACAACATTACATTCATTGTTTCCCCACTATAATCTTCCCTTGCTGCCATTACGATGTTATCCATCACCGTTATGAACAGTCAAGGTCACAACACACTCCCTTGTTTTAGCCCATTGTCAATTCCAAACCATTCTGATATACCCACTGTTGTCTTCACACAGCTGCAGCAGTTATCATATAGGCCCTATTGCTTTTATCATTGTTATTGGCCAGTATCCATTATTCGGGAGATAGTAGGTTCAAACCCCACTGTCGGCAGCCCTGAAAATGGTTTCCCGTGGTTTCCCATTTTCACACCAGGCAAAATGCTGGGGCTGTACCTTAATTAAGGCCACGGCCACTTCCTTCCCACTCCTAGCCCTTCCCTGTCCCATCATCGCCATAAGACCTATCTGTGTCGGTGTGACGCAAAAAAAAAAAAAAAAAAATTTCCTTGCCAATGCCCCTAGGTGCCAGCCTTTGCCAAACTTTTGTCCTGGGAATGCTGCCGTATGTTTTTTCTAAGTCTACAAAAGTCATTACTAGAGTCCACAAGTTAGGCAAAATGCCTTTTTTTTTTTACTGGGTTGATGTATAGACGAGTTAAATGTAGATAGGCGTCTTTTGGTGTATTAGGGAACGGTAGGGACAATTTTTATTTTGCCCTTTGTTTGTTTGTGTGTGTGTATTTTGGCTGTCATTTATATTTTAAGGTTTAATGCCTTTTCTTGCCTATTTGCATTGTTACATATTCTTTCTGCTAAATAGCACAAACATTTTCAATTCACTACTGTATATGAAAATAGAAATAAAAATGAGATACATAATTGATATATTCATCATCATCATCATCATCATCATCATCATCAATGTCCCACTCCAGTCGCCCGGGTGTGGTTTGATATATTCACAACGCGTAAATTTCTATTGAGAATGTCATTCCTCGTAAATACATTTTACCTGTTTCTATACTACTATAAAACAGGGAATGTGGCTGGGCGGGATTAGGATCGACTAAACTCTCAACCCATTAGTCACCTAGTGGACTTCAGTTGATCAAACCTTGATTTATTTTATTTGACATTTTATCTTTAAATTGTTAATATATATAAATTCTAACCAACATAACAAGAAAAGTGATACCACACAATCTATAATTTAGACATTTTTGTCTATATTATTTTCAATTTTAAAAGTATGAATTATTATACATTTTGAGTCACTTTTTTTCACGAAATTGGCAATTTTAGATTGTTTGGTATAATTTTTCTTGTAATGGTGTGTGAAATTGATATATATTCACAATCTTAAGATAAAATTATAGGAAGTTGTAAATAACTCTTCCTCATCCCATCCCAACCTGTATGTAACTTAACAAAGGTCTTTAAATGGCAAAGCCCTCATTACTGAAAAAAATGCAAGGTTATTGAGGTTTAACCAGCAGAAGGGAAGGGATGAGGGAGGAATGTCTAGGCATGTCTCCAATTATAGGTCCAGCTATTATTGTCCCTCGCACCCACATTCCTGCCCCAGTATTCTAGTTTCTTCCCACACCACTCCTTTGTCTATGATACCATAGCTGAGCTGATAAGAGCACTCTGTTGTAACAATGCAGAGTTGGATTTTCCCAATTTCTGAAGGAAAGAAGGTAGGAGTGAGAAGGATAATAATTTTCTGTAACAGGTGGAATAAGCATTTAGTCTGCTGCTTGAACTTGTTAAACATATTTTTGGTGTAGTGTACACTGTAATATTTTTATCATGCCAAAATTAAGTAGGCCTATGTTGTTAAGTAGTAAACTACATGGAAATGTCCGCGAATTTGGTTCGGACACTCTCTCTACTGATGGTTCTTTTCTCTACTGCAAAATATGTGAATTATCTATTAACCATGAAAAAGAAAGGTACTTTATAATTCAACATTTTGTAACAGCCAAACACACATCTGGGATTTCTAAAATGGCTGCGCATTCTCTCTGATATCAATAACGGTTGCCACATCCAGCAGACAATCTCAGTTTTCTCTGGATTTCTGCAGAGCTTTCTTAGACTCGGGAATTCCTTCCTGCAAACTGGAAAACAAGTTCCTCAGGATGTTTATGCAGAAGTATACTAATGAAAAGGTTCCATTAGAATGTACACTCAGAAAAACTTATTTGACTGTCTATTATGAAGAAACCCTCCAGAGGATTCGTACTGGAGGGTCGCGAAAGAAAGAAAATCTGGACCTCCATTGATGAAACAACGGATGCAGTGGGACATTACATGGCCAACGTCACCATCGGAACTATGAAAGCAACACAAATTGACCCTTACATATTTCTTTGGCAATGGAAGAGATGGAGAGAGCAAATAGTTCCACTCTCACAGAGTTGTTTACAATTTCCTTAATGCTACTCTGGCCACAAGGAATACAACATGATGATGTTCTGTTTTTTGTCACGGATGCAATACCTTATATGAAAAAAAGCTGCTGAAGCCTTGAAAGTCCTCTTCCCAAAAATCCTTAATCTCACGTGTCTAGCCCACGGGCTGCACAGAATCAGTTTGTATTCACATACTGGCAAGTTGATTTTGAATACAGAGAAAATCTTTCTAAAATTGCCTCCCGAACCCATATTTTTAAGGAAATAGCACCAGAGATCTCTCTACCTCCACAATCGGTTTTCACCAGGTAGGGAACCTGGATCTGTGCTGCTGTATATTACACCAACAGTCTGAACAAGATACATGAGGTAATCAATGCTATACCAGAAGATGAAGCTGCTTCAGTTCGTGAGCTGAAAAAGTTGCTGTATGATTAAGAAATCAGCAATGATCTGCCATTTATAACAGTACATTATGGTGTGCTACCTGAAGCAGTTACGAAGTTGGAGAAAGGACATGATACACTTGGTGTAATCTATGGCTATCATTGATGATACAATATAATAGGTGGTGCGAGCACCAGGAGACAAAGGACTGGCTGTTAATGACATGTGTAAACAGGTGATGAGTGCTAATAAAGACCTAGAAAAACTTGAAAACATCCATGATGCTTTAAATGGTGAAAGTTCTGTTGTTACTGATATGAGTCCAAATAACTTGTTTCAAGTATGCTCCGATCACTACAGTTGAAGTGGAACGACCATTTTTTATGCTGGAAAGCATTCTCTTTGAGAGGCGGCTGTCTATGACAATTGAAAACTTGGAAAAAAAAAATCTTATTGTGGCATATAATGAAAAAAATAAAGAGTAAGTACTCAAATGTGACAGAGAGGTGTACTATTAAGTAGTCTATATGAAACTAGTATGATACAATTTTGCTGCATGTTGGAATAATTTTTTAAATGCCTGCTTTGATAAATTTTTGCCTATTTCCTGAATTTTAAGTGCCTATTTGCCTGCCGATTTTAACCAAAATAAATATCTTAACTTCTGGGCTCTGGTCCTTAATATATCTTTCCCGTATTCCCAGCTCTTTTCCATGATCTGCCTCAAAATTAAAATGGGTTCCATTGTTATTTCCCACTTCTGAATCCAAATTTGTTCCTCTTGTAACTGGCTGTCCACCTTTTCTGTAATTCTTCTTTCCATTATCTTGGCAACATGGGAGATGGTGGTGATTCCTTGGTAGTTACTGTAAATCTTCTAATACCCTTTCTTAATTATTTAATTAATTATTTTCCCAATCATTTCCTGTAAGCCTAGTGAACCCCCGGTGGTCCTGTAGCCTTGACCATTTTTATGGCTACGTAATCTATTCCCAAAGCTTTTCCCAACTTCATCCTTTTAACTGCTCTCTTCCACCTCTGTTATTGTCATTGTCATTGATTCCTTCTCTGTTACTTCCTTTATACCTGCTGCCTAGATACCTTCTCCACATGTCTGTTTTCTAACTTTTTATTTTATTTTTTATTTTCACAATTGGCTTTACATTGCACCGACACAAATAGATCTTATGGTGACGATTGGATAGGAAAGGGCTAGGAGTGGGAAGGAAGCAGCCATGGCATTAATTAAGGTAGCCCTAACATTTGCCTGGTGTGAAAATGGGAAACCACAGAAAACCATCTTCAGAGCTGCTGACAGTGGAGTTTGAACCCACTGTTCTGAATGCAAGCTCACAGCTGCACATCCCTAACCATATGGCCAACTCGCTCGGTCTGTTTTCTCATGTTCAGCAGTTCACTGGAATACACTTTCCATCTGTTCATTATCTCTTCTGGTTTTGTCAGTATTACTCTTTGTTTATTCTTCACAAATCCTGTGTTCACTGCTTCATTCCTACAGTTTCTTATAATTCCAAATTCTCCCCCCCCCCCCCCCCCCCCCGAAGTTCAAATCTTCCTTTACTCCCTGGGTGAAAGTTTCCAAACTTTTTTTTTTTTTTTTGCTACTACTTTTTTGCAAACTCTTTTTGTTCCTATGTATCTTGCTCTACTCTCTACTTTATCTTTCACTCTGTTGTTCCACCATTGTCTCTTTCTCTCATCCTGATGTTCTGCCACATGTTTTTTACTGCAGACTTAACAATGCACTCGTAAAATTATTCCATTCCAGCTCAACATGATTAATATCTTTCCTTGGTATCAGCTTTTGTAATTCTGTCCTAAACTCTTCCTGAACCTCCTTTTACTTCAATTTACAGGCCCTCGTCTTTCTGTCTCTTTTTTTCTATTATAGTTTGTGACCTTGTCTACTTTCAGATTGCTATCACTGCTTTATGGTCAGCCCCAAAGGCTTCCTCAGGCATAGCTGTAACATACATAAGATTTTTCCAATATCCTTTTTCCACTAATATGTAATCAAATCAACATTTTCTTTCTTTTATCTCTCCATCCATACCTGGTAATCTTCTAGCTATTTTTCTTCCTGAACCATGTATTTTTTATTATTACTTGGTTTCTCTGGCAAAAGTCCCCCTTCTTGATTCTTATTGCCATATCCGTATGGCCCCAGAATCTCTTTTCTTCCCAGTCTCTCGTCCTACTTGTGTGTTTCGATCTCCCATTATAATTACTTCCTTGTCTTCAATGTATTTCTTATCTTCTTTATTTCCAGTTTGTGGAGCATATACAATAGAAGTCAGTTATAGCAATTCATGTATGTATGTATGTATGTATGTATGTATGTTTAGTCATCAGCCCGAAGGCTGGTTGGATCCTCAACAGTTCTGCCATGAGCTGTCAGAGATGGCCTAGGCATCACTGAAAAGGCGTACTAGGGAAATGAGGAGTGAGGTAGTTTCCCGTTGCTTTCCTCACCGAGCCAGAATTTGCTATTACATATCAGTCTGCCAAGCCCACTGAAATGCATGCACCAATCGACCCTATGAGCAATATTTTCACACCATTCATAGCATGGACTGGCTGCGTAAGGAATGGCATTACTAGCATCGCTCATACCTCAGTCACTTTCATTTTGTCAAAGCCAAGGATAAGACAGAGACAGATCAATGAAAGTAACAAAATTGCTCTAGCCCATACCAGAAGACTTAGTGCGCTGTAAACACTAGGTCCCGCCAGCAAAGGCATAGCAATCATAACGGCGAAAAATTTACCTGCTATTGCAGACTGTCGTTAAATCAGATTTTTCTTAAAAACTGGGAAAAGAATCCCACGAACATTAAAATTGGTATGAAGTGGCAATCAGCTTGTTCAAAACTTGCGTTTTCACCGATTTCCATACTGTGGCTTACTTGTTAATTATTTTTCTAATTCCGAGACAGTGTGAACGCGTATGTTTCAATTTCATTCTGAAAAATTGGAGTAGTATCACTCCAGTGGATTCTGTGGCAAACATTTTAGTTGTCTTATTCAAACAGCATCACCTAAACTAACTTAACCTTATCAAAAAAGGCTTTCACAGCCGCAGATCTTAAAATCACAGGAATAGAACCAGCTTTTGGGTGGTTAGGCCGTGTGCATTATGCAGAGTTTCGTCCAGACGTGCCATTTGGACTCATCAGCTGGAATGGCACGCCCCTCCAGGACTCTGCTTAGCAGTGGCAGACCAAACAGTGTGGTCCCGCCGTGTTAGAAAATCAAGTTTGCTAACCTGCTAAAGGAGAAATGACTTCTCCGTTTAAAAAATGCTCCCCCATTGGAGATACAATATCAAAAAAGGCTTTCACAGCCGCAGATCTTAAAATCACAGGAATAGAACCAGCTTTTGGGTGGTTAGGCCGTGTGCATTATGCAGAGTTTCGTCCAGACGTGCCATTTGGACTCATCAGCTGGAATGGCACGCCCCTCCAGGACTCTGCTTAGCAGTGGCAGACCAAACTGTGTGGTCCCGCCGTGTTAGCAAATCAAGTTTGCTAACCTGCTAAAGGAGAAATGACTTCTCCGTTTAAAAAATGCTCCCCCATTGGAGATACAATATCAAAAAAGGCTTTCACAGCCGCAGATCTTAAAATCATGAAAACATATTTTAGGGACCAATGGAGTAATGATATCCTTTTCACTATAAATTTATATGGGAGTTCTCTTTCCAGAATTTAACCAGGCATGAGAAAATACATAGAAACTTTGTTAGTGCGTTCCTTATGTCGATTTCTCGCTTAGCATGTCGTAAATGTGAAGTCCCGATTCACGTCATATTAATTCTATATAAAAATACCTCACATATTGCATTACAAAGGTTCACTATTACCGCTTAGTACGATCACATTTATCTAGAGCCCTCACCACAGGAGGCAGATCGGTGAAAGTTGTGTAAAAATGGGAATTGGCCTTGAATTCCTGGACTTGACAGGGTAAATTACACCTTTGGAAAACAAGCCTTAGCCTCATGAAAGTTCAGTTTTGCTCTCTGGTTTTCATTGATGTTGCTGAATAACCCAGTAAGCCTGTTAGAGCTTGTGTTTTGCATTCCATTCAAAAGTTAGAAATATATTCAGTGTTGAGTGATACAGTGAAGGGTAGTGAATATTTGTTGCATGATAACCTATCTACGGATTAGGAATATAATCGTATGAAGTTGACTACCGTGGTGCATATTTGTCTTGTGGTAGCCCAGTTACAGATATTGAAAAAGTCATGAAATTGCTTACTAATGAAGACAAAATTAAAATCCAGGACAGGTGACTGCATCTTTTGACAGTGGCACGTATGTTGAAACTTGCCCGTGGCTGAGTTTAACCTCCAAATAATTCATGGTCAAAGAGTATGACAGTGTTCAATAACTCACTGGTCCGAAATATAAGGCGTCAACTGACATTTTGTTTTAGAAAGAGTGTGATCTGTAATAATGCGCTGATATTTTTATGGCAGATGTTTTTATATTTGTTGTCTAGCGTTTTACACACCTTTTAATCCGCTGCTGTTATTTAATAATCCTCAGCGCAGAAGGTTTTCGTACTTGTTCTCTCCTCTTTTCCACGTCTTTTAATACTTTCATCTCATCTTTAGAAACTGAGACGCAGATGATCAAACAAGTTAAGAGTACTCAAAATTAAGAAAGGCGTAACCAGCACATTAACAATTAAGAAAAATAACAAGAAAGTACTCCACCGAATTTAGTAAATGACACTTAAAGGGAAACAAACTTGTCTTCTAGACATGATAGGCTTTTTGGGCTTATGCCGTGTCAAGAAAATACGGTGAAATTCTTTACGTTTCACAGAGAACTTTGCTCTGCATCTTCAGAAGAAAATCTCGACTGTTCACGAGGAAGACCTCTCCAAGAATGAAGTTTGAATTTAGATGTTATTAACAGAAGTGGAAGTGGTACTTTCATTCGTCACCAGATGGCTCACCGAATGCAGTACAGCACTAGCATTCGAAGCGGAAGCTGATGGCACCATCAGAAATTATCTGAGAGGGAGTCGCATAACAGGTCAGTGTTCTCCCTAGGACCTTTTTAATGAGCGCATCACCTTGCCGTTTTTACCGGCCGCCCGGCTAACAAATCTAGGTATGTGCTACTTACATAATATTAATCCATATTTGTGTCATTGGGTATTCCAAATTAAAATATTAATACTATAAAACTGTTTGTTTAAGTGACAAATCTTCATTATTGTCAGCGCAGTTGCATCAGTTACATCGGAGTTTAAATGTTTAGCTTGACTATCGCGTATTGTCGTTCGCGTGTGTTGTATGGATTAGCGGAGCACTTGATTTCTTTTGACATCACAAACTTGTATGGCACTCCACAGCAACCCAGTGGTAAGCTCCGGTGTTTCATAAGTATGAACAAGGAGTAGAATAAAAGAAGTTCAAAATACACGTCTCGTTCGGAATAATAGCACTAAAATGGTACATTTTTGCAGTTAATGTTTACATGTCTGATATTACTGTTAATGCCCCAAGGGGAATAAATTGATTTTTTTTTTTTTTTTTTTTTTTTTTTTTTTTTTTTTTTTTTTAACGAAGTATCCCCGCCTGGTTTCTTATTCCTGTCACCCGGCTGGCGAAAATTTCTGGGGAGAACACTGCAGGTGTATACACATTATGAAAGTATGACACTGACACCAACCTGGAATGAAACATCTGGTGATGAGGAACGTACGAATTTGGAAAACACTGAAACAAAATAACAGTAGTGAAGGGGCAGGGAAGTGAACTGCCTAAGTAAATCCTTAATGGCTGGCAACTACGTATTACTTAATTGATAACAAGTGTCCCTGTTGAAATTGTTAGGATTTCTGTATTTCCACATCTTCCCGTATAATCCCAGACCTGTAGTGTTTATTTTCTTGACACGGCATAAGCCCAAAAGCTCCCGTATCATCATCATCATCATCATCATCAAAATATAGTAATAAAATAATATTTTTGTAAATTTCCATCATGAAGCTTTGAAGTGGTCTGCCTGCTCTGATTTTGCGTTTCCTACCTTACTTTCAATCTTCTTTGGTCTCATGTTCATCTTGTAAGTACTAAATTATTTTGCTGCCATATTGGACACATAATTTTACTCATCATCATTATCTAAAGGCTGTGCCTTGTCGCTGCAACCATTGATCTCTTCTCTCTGTGATCCTTTTCATCTCTCCATAACCTTGGCATCCCATCATCTCAACTACCTCTTCATGATCTTCTTCCATGGTTTCCCTCTGCCTTTCTTTCCCATCACCTTGCCTTCGAACAAGTTCTTTATGAAGTCATTATGCTGGGGAATGTGACCAAAAACTGACGCTTTTCTCCTTTTTATCACTGTTATTAAATGTCTCTGGGTGTTTATTTCTCTAAGCATAATTTTACTGACCTGATAAATATTTAATAGTAATTTTGTGTTGTATATTACAAATTTTGCATACACCATCATCAATTTTCTGCTTTTCTATACCAGTATTATATTTTCCAGAAATAAGCAATATCTAACCTGCATCTGTATGTGTATATGCTAATCACTAACAGCTTTTTTGACTGATAGTGAAGTGGTAAAGTAATGGCTTACTTTTGAGGGGCTACTATTGGATTTTAGGAAGTTTTAGAGATACTGTTTGGATTCATATGGAAATTTCCATCCTGTGATTGTGTTCTGCATGTTATGTCTAAAAAGTATGATGAAAGATATGAGAAAACCAACAAAATGGAAGATACAAGAAAATTTCCTTTATTGCCCTCCAAAATAATCACCATCTGCTACCACACAATGTTTGGCACCGTTCATGCAGCTTCTGGAAACTGTCAGCAAAGTCCTCTTTAGAAATTGATTGCAGAATGGCTGTCACACGATATTAAATGGCTGCCATGTCTGCAAAGTGTGTGTCTTTTATGGCCCTCTTCAGGCAGAGAAACAGGATGAAGTCTGCAGGAATGGGTATACAGTGGATGTTTAAGAACAGGCATGTTGCCGTGATCTAGAAATTGGTGCAGATGGATTGAACTGTGCGCAGGGACATTTTCTGATTCTTGCTTCCCTCCAGTAAACTTGCACCAACATTTCCAGTGTCTACATCACCATTTTCCTCAGATTGTAGCAGAACTTGATGTTCAAGTGTTGCTCTATTGTTGTGTGACATTGCCTCTCACAATGACTCTCTCAGTTCTACTGGACGCAGTGGGCTTACCCCGCCAATTTCGTGTACTCCACACTAGGTAGCACTTTTCACTACATGCCGTGTGGTGAGAAACCCATGTGCATGCGCGTGCATCTGTGCCATGTTGCCTTCAGATTTGGCAATATTCACCAAACGTATTAGAAACAACGCTTTTATCTTGTGTTGTGATTCTGCTTACTTCAAGGCAAAGAATTTGCCACGAGGGCCACTTGCCCTGAGAGTAAGTCACATTCCTCTAGTGCTATTTCATAGTAGTGCTATTTCATAGTATCTATACCAATTACACTACAAGTTTATTCTCTGTCTACTTGCTGTTCGCACTTAGAGATTGAAAAGCAACATAACCAAATCGTCAATTTGAATTGTCCCTGTATCACACCAGGTGCCTTTTAAATCTTTATCAGCAACATTATTATTTTTTCTTTTATTAGTTTACTTAATTGCTTATTGCTTTTGGCATATAGGCATTTGTCACATCTTAAATTTTCCTCATCTTGTTCCACAAGCTTCAAATGTGAGTTATGGAAAGTGAGTATTTTTTCATAACAAATACCTTATGTGAAGTCATTTTTTGATTCTGTTAAAATATTAATAAATATACTTTTTATTATTAATCATCATGATTAATGAAGATACAGCACACAAATTGTGCATGGTATAAACAAAGTTTGTCATATGTACTGCCACCTCTCACTATTACAGAAGTTCACACTGGATAATCACCGGTTTTTGCATTTGTTAACATGATATCGACTCCAATGCTCACTGCACAGCTTGCAAACACAGGTTTCGTAAAGGTCATAGAAGTACTCAGTGTTGCACAGTTTATGGTGATACCCATGAACCGCCATAGAGAATGAAATGTTGCATGTCTTGATTAGTCTTTGTCCATGTTCTGTTCATCATCGCCTCCGTTGAGTAAAAATCGAGCCAGATTTCTTCTCTCTTCTTCACTCTGTCCTGCAGTAATTTTTCCCAAGCATCTGTGGATGGAAGCTCTCGCTTCATTCGGAGGTCCTCGATGAAGAAGGTCTCCTTTGCAAGCTCATATGCAAGCCTTGATTTAGTGTATTTTGATATTCGCGGTGTAGCTTTCAGGAAGCGCGACTTAACTGCTTCATTTGTCTTCAGCTCAGCCAGACCCAGTTTATCCCATATAATATCCAGTCCATATGTGGCAATTGGCGCAATTTTCGCATCAAATAGTTTCATGGCAGTTTCTAGTGAAAGCTTAGTAATTGTTTTAATATCGCCGGGCTGAGTGGCTCAGACGGTTGAGGCGCTGGCCTTCTGACCCCAACTTGACAGGTTCGATTCTGGCTCAGTCCAGTGGTATTTGAAGGTGCTCAAATACGTCAGTCTCGTGTTGGTAGATTTACTGGCACGTAAAAGAACTCCTGCGGGACTAAAGTCCGGCACCTCGGCGTCTCTGAAAACCGCAAAAGAAGTTAGTGGGACGTAAAGCAAATAACATTATTATTATTATTGTTTTAATATCATATATTGCTTTGGTGGCCGCCGTTGCTCTAGACTTGATGTGAATTCTAGGTTGTTGTTGCTGTTTGCATGGTCAGTCCTAGATACTTAAATGTATTGACAGTGTTGAGGAATGTAGATCCTAGGTATATCCTGTCACTTGCGGCCTCTCGGCCACCTTTTCGAAATGTCATTTTCACTGTTTTCTCTGTGTTAATTTTCATTTTGTTATCTTTTGCCCACCTGTCTAGATTGTCTACAGCTTTTTGCACATCATGTAGGGAACTCGATCCAATGACCGTGTCGTCTGCGTCTAAATATATTTTCAAATCCTCTATTCCTTGCTGAGTAATCTTTACCACATCATACGTCACAATGTTAAACAACAAGGGGCTTAATGGGTCTCCTTGGAGTACTCCATTGGTCTGCATGATCAGTTTCAAAGTCGCGACTTGTTCATCAATTTGTATGTAATTTGTCGTCAGTAAGTTGTTTATCAGAGTCGTGAGCTTGTCTTTCCCCATTATGCCTTCCAGCTTCGTGATTATTAGTGGTGTGCTTAACGTGTCGAAAGCTTTTGCATAGTCAACAAATACTGCATGGAATTTGCCTCTTGGATGTCTGAGGGCTTCTTCAATGTCATTAATGAGGTTGTTAATGACATGGAGGGTGTTCCATCCTTTACGGAACTAAAACTGTTTCTCTGGGAGTTTGTGTTTTACTGCGTCTGCGGCTCTTGTTGTGAGAAGCTTTGTCATTATTTTCAGCATGCATTTTTCTATAGCTATTCCTCTATATGAGTTAGGGTCTGACTGATCGCCTTTTCCCTTATACAACATTTTCATAGTTGAGATTCTCCAAGATGTGGGGATGTTGCACACTTGTAGACAGAGGTTTATTAGGTTTGAGATCACTGGTAATAGTGTCTCTGATGAGACTTTTATGTGTTCGATGTATATGTCATCGGGTCCTATGGCCTTCTTATTTTTTAGTGACATAATAGCTTCGTACACCTCTTCCTTTGTGAACGGGTCAGTAACGTCTTGGTATGATCCTGTTATCGCAGCCTCAGTATTGACGTACTCATCAACATTTAGTATATTCCTAAAACGATCTTCCCATGTATCCATTTCTATCATTCCACTGTTTTGCACTTTCCTAGGCTTTAATGCTACAAACGGGTCCTTGATGGCATCTTTCACAATTTTTATCGCTTCCTTTTCCATATGTTCATTGCGTTTTACCGATAGCGGTTTTTTGTATTCGTTCCCGATGACGATACATTGCCTTATTGTCTCAGTGCTCTTGTTCTTCTTTGCTGCGTGCATGGCTCTTTCTCTTCTTATAGCAATCTTTACCGATCCATATTCGCAATCTTCTCTTCCGCTTATACACAAGTGCTGATTTGATTGTCTTCTTCAGGGATAATGTGCCTGCATCTATGTTATTTATTCTTTATGTTCTTTTCAAGTTTCTTCTGTTCTTTGGTTTGTTGTACATTTTTATTTATCTGTCTTGAGTGTGTGGCATCTGCATAATTTTCTCTATTCTTGAGACAGGGCAGTGTTTCCTTATAATCGCCTCTTCTGTAGTGAAACACACAGAGTATTTTATGAGCTTAATGTTTTGACCTGTGTAAAATATTAAGTCTTTAGTACTACTCCCTGTATATGTTAAGTACGTTCTATCTTCGAAGTTGCTATCAAGGTTGAAACCTTCCTCAGTCATCATTTCCAGGAGCTCTTTCGCGCTATGATTGTTGTTGTCAAGTCTGCAGTTCAGGTCTCCGGCAAGTATTATGTCTCTGCCTGGAACTATTTGCTTTATGGAGGACATGATGATTGCTATTAGTTCTTCAATGGGTGTTAGTTGCCCTGCATATATTGCTATCACGGAGATCCATTTAAAGTTTATCATCATTGTATCCTGTTCTTGGTGTGTACTTAAAATTTTACCTAGTCTTGGTTTATAGTAACATGAAATTCCGCGCATTGGTCTCCCTCTTGGTCCTTGCGTTGCTGGTATATGTTGCGGATAGAAGTGATTTAGTTCTATGGGTTTGGTAGATAGTCTCTAGTAGTATGTGAATATCATGTGATTGTAGGAGGTTATTGTCAATTCTGTGGCGCTCTTTAGACCTTCTACGTTCCATAGCAAGATGCGAAGAAGGTTAGGCTGGGAGTTTGACTCCTGTTTCTCAGGAGCGAAAAAGACGATATCATCTCACGACGACGCCTTTAGGCCACGCTTCTGCAGCGTAAACCTTTGCCATTTCATGTAAAGGTATAACTACTCTTAGTGCTTTAAGTGTATTATTGGTTTGTAATTCTTCACATCCAATAATATTTGTCACATTTAACTTGGTTAGATGTCGCTTTACTATTTCTACAGTAGTATTATGGTGTGGTCGCCCTATGTATATCCAAGCTCTGGGTTCTGCTGCTTGTAATTCTGTTTCATTCATCATGAGGTCCTTTTCAGAGTTGATTAATCGTGCTTCTACTGTTGTCAAAATTGTCGCCTGTATGTTGGAAGGCGTTAGTTCCTTCTGTGTGGATCGTGACTCTTCCGTGATTTCTTTGAATGTGTGACTGAGGTGCATTGTGATTCCCATGGATGACGTGTTTGAGGAAGTTGCTTGATCCGCTTCTGTGTTCCTTATGAACGAATTATTACCTCGAACATCATCCAAACTATTTCGATTGATGAGTTCACCGTTATGGATTGTAATTCTCGTATTAATTTCCTCAGGTTGCATAAACATATCAGATGTAAGGCCTTTCAGGCGTTTGCTCTATTAACCAGCGTTTCGTCTTAGGTCTGACACTAGACTCGTCAGAGTGGGATGTGTCAGACCCTACCCACTGACGCTGGGTATATGCAGGTGAGCTTATCAGAAGCCTATATGAGAGGCACAGTCTGATAACTGTATACGGGAGTTTAATTTCCACAATGGAATTATTGCCCGCCTAGCAATTCTGAATGGAAAATTCTAAATTCTCATGGAGGGAATTAGATATTTTTCACCAATAGAGCATGTCAAAAACATATCAGATGTAAGGCTTTTCAGGCGTTTGCTCTGTTTCTCAGGAGCAAAAAAGACGATATCATCTCACGATGATGCCTTGAGGCCACGTAGCATACTCATTAATTTGGCAGTTAAAGTATCCATCATGGCATGTAAGTCCTATGTTATTTTTCTTGTGATTTTTTCTTCCATTTAATACACCAGTAATTCCAAGTTGGGATAAACAAGAGGGATAGGGAGTAACGTGTATTTAAACATATTTAAAAATGTTAGGTCCAACTGGCCCAGCAAGTAGCACTTTGTAAGGTCCAGCTGGCCCGGCAGGTGAACTCCCCGATGGTAGATTTGTTGAAGATGTCGTTGGTACATACAGCAAAATCGGTAAAAGAGGTGATCCATGTGTTTTTAGTGCAAATAAAGTAGTCTAGTTGGACCAGATCTCCTGCTGTGGCACCCTGGATGAACTGCAGTAAATGTTACCAGAAGAAGTGTAAAAACCGGGCGACTTGGCTGTGCGGTTAAGGGCGCGCAGCTGTGAGCTCTCATCCGGGAGATAGTGGGTTTGAATCCCCCTGTCGGCAGCCCTGAAGATGGTTTTGCATGATTTCCCATTTTCACACCAGGCAAATGCTGGGACTGTACCTTAATTAAGGCCACGGCTGCTTCCTTCCCATTCCTAGGCCTTTTCTGTCCCATTGTCGCCATAAGACCTATCTGTGTTGGTGCAACATAAAGCAAAAAAGCGTGAAATGACCTAGTAAATTCCATACCTGAGAATCAAAACGGCTTATGTCCCAATGGGACATATTCTCTTTTGCTGCTCAGGTACGGAATTATAGTATGTGTGTTCCGTGGAAGCTCATCGACATCTCTTATGTTGCTAATGGTGCAACAAACTTATCCATCTGTAATATCCCTACACACTCAGAGTCTCCGATCGTCGTAGATTCTTGTGTGCCACTGGATTGAGCAGTGTTTTCTGAAGGACAATAACATCATGTCTTAACACACAGTGAAAATGTACGGTGATCGAAGAGTTGTGATGGGAGCAGAAATGTGTAGTGTGGGAGCTCTTAGTCACCAACAAGCATTCATGCATTGAGTAGTGATGCCGTTCTGCTTGAGGACTGCTATACAGCATCTTGTGGGCTGCGCTTTTGACTGAGCAATTGTATTTAGAATCCACCCTTGTCACTCTTCTTGGAAACTTAGTCTAACCTCTACCTGACTGGACAGCTGCATCCAGAAGGTACACCATGTACAGTCAGAAATCAACAGGAAAAAATAACTTAACAACATGCACTGTTGGACACACTTGACCATATTATTGAATGGCAATTGAGTCTGGTGAATTGAAAACAGAGCAGTAATGATATTATAAAACTGAGTGCAACTAAACAATCTAGAGTGGGGCAGCTAAAGGACAAGGCTTTTTTTTGGAAAGTGAAATTTGAAAACAAACTTCATATTCACAGAGTTGGATTTGAAACAAAGAACTAATTTGCCGATCATCAATCTCCAGAATAAACTGAAGACTCATGTCGCTCCTCTTCAGGCTCACTAACAACCAGTGAGATATTATAGTCAGTTCATATACTCAACTTGTACATCAGACGATGACCAGAAAGAAGACTTCTACTGCTAAATTGACTGAGTGTTCACAAAAATATCTCGTTCTGACAAAATTATCATTTTAAGAATTTTCAGAACCTGTTTTGGTAAAGAATGCACTCTGAGCAGAAAGCTTTGGCAAACAGAATGTGGACGAGAGTATTTCAAATGAAATAGTCCTATTTACTAATTGTTGTAGAGTAGAGAGACCGGGTGAGTTGGCCGTGCAGTTGGGGGCGCGCAGGTGTGAGCTTGCATCCGGGAGATAGTGGATTTGAACCCCACGGTCGGCAGCCTTGAAGATGGTTTTCCGTGGTTTCCCATTTTCACACCAGGCAAATGCTGGGACTGTACCTTAAGGCCACGGCCACTTCCTTCCCACTCCTAGCCCTTTCCTATCCCATCATCGCCATAAAACCTATCTGTGTCGGCGCGACGTAAAGCAACTAGCAAAAAAAAAAAAAAAAAAAAATGTTGTAGATTACAGTCTTGTCATTGCATATTCTCTCTTTTGGCAAATCATGGCAACTGTCTACGTGATTATGTTATAGTTTCTGAAAACACCACAACGAATGAATTGCAAGAGCCATGGTAAGCTGTACTGACCACTGTTTGGTACAACTTGTAATACCCTGCTAATTTCTCAAAAACAATTGAAGCAAAAGAAAGAAATAAAACTCAAACTGAACACCTTAAAGATGAGGAAACTAAATTAAATTTTCACTTCTGAATGAAAATTAATATCCAGATAACATTGAACAACACTGGTCTGTGTTTCAATTAGTAATACTCTCATTTTATGAATTGTCTGTTGGAATTATCAAAGGGAAACATCAAGGCTGGTTTGTAGAAAATGATAAATATAATGCCCTTTAGATCAAAAATGAAAGACATGCAATGCTTGGTAAAATGATCCTTAGTAATTTGGAAAGCAACTACAATATCAGAAGCCAAATATATAGAACTTGGATGCTGGAAAAACAATAGTGAAGAGTAACTTAGCTTGAAACACAGAATGTAGTAAAAAACAATTCTTAGAGCTTTTCCATTGTCACCAAATTTGCATATAGCCAGTAAACTCATGACCTAAACTCTTGGTGATTAACGATGGTGTTCAACCTTGCCAAGACAGTTCTTCCATCAACATCCGTTGGGGAGAACACTTTCAGGAACTCTTAAACAAGGATTTGTACATTAATGAGAATATCTCCGCTGTATTTCCTTAAAAGTCTATACAAAACCATGAGGTGAACTTCACTATCTTCAAGATGTTAAAATACTGGGCAAGTTGCCGTGCAGTTAGGGGCGTGCAGCTGTGAGCTTGCATCCAGGAGATACTGGGTTCGAACTCCACTGTCAGCAGCCCTGAAGATGGTTTACTGTGGTTTCCTATTTTCACACCAAGTAAATGCTGGGGCTGTACCTTAATTAAGGCCATGGACGCTTCCCATTCCTAAGCCTTTCCTATCCCACCGTCGCCATTAAGACCTATCTGTGTCGGTGCAACGTAATCTTACAGAAAAGCAATTAAAATAGTCATTCAACAGCTCAAGAACAATTAACCCATTGAACTGCAATTTTTCTTGAAAATAAATATACATTGATTGCGATTTAATCTAGCTTAAAAGAGAACAACACACTGAAACACAGTTCACATACTAACAATAGTTTAACACAGTGTGGTAGATTTTAAAACACACTTCTACATGCAGTGCCACCTTAATCACATTCATAACGGGATTCACCCCTGTTCTTTTCCTTGGGATTTTTTCCTCTGCGGTCATAGCATACCTTGCACCTTCTGGATGGAGATGCCTTGCTTGCTGTTGCTGTTATTTTGACAGGGAAGTGGCCGCGATGTTTTCCTTGTAACCTCGCTGGTGTACTTCCTGCACTGGGCCGGCCTCTGGATCGATAATCAGGCAGAACAACACCCTCGAAAATTTGCTCCGCAACATGAACCCTGAAACTGGAAAGGCTGGGCCTCCCTTTTCCAGGATTCAGCATGTGATGAACGATGCTAGCATTTTGCATTGCCATGTCGAGCACATAGAAGTATATTTTCTTATACCCTTTGGCATATCGTCTCATTAGGGGTTATGGTGCAAGGCGTTGGTCATGTGAATCAACACCACCCATTCCAGAATTGTAGTCCACAACCATGTTTGGTTTCAGAACAAGTTTGCCCCTTTTGCTATTAGTTTCCACAAAATCTGGTCTTTGACGCACTGTTGATAGAAGATGTAGATTCTTTTTATCCACCCATTTTGTGGCAAGGATGCCATTTGCTGAGGCAAAAGTCAGTTCTCCTTTCTTGAGGTTCATTGCTGCAAAATGGGGTGGCACAAATTTCCGGTTTGGATGTACAGTTCCAATTGCATTGATATTTTTCATTATCAGTTCCATGAAAAGATAGGTGAGCTATACCAATTGTCCATATAAATAGTTCTGCATGATCCTAGCAATTCGTCACACAATTCGAGAACAATCGCCTCACTACACAGTAGTCGTCTGGCATCACCTGTCCCATCTACATGCTGAGGTTCTTTACCAACATATATATACGAAACTTCCAGCAATAGCTAGTGTCAGAACAGCAGACTTTATAGAATTTTATACCGAAACATGCTCTTTTTGAAGGGTTGAATTGAACGAATGCCAAACGCCGCCTGAACTTCATTAAACTTTCATCAATATTTATTCTTTTTCCAGGCACGTTCAACTTCTGAAACTTGTCCAATAGTAGCTGCAAAACAGGTCTAACTTTCCGGAGCTTATCACACTGGGTTTCTGGAGAATCTGGGGCAAAATGCAAATATCTGGGTATGATACTGAAATGTCTATGGGACATGGTTTCTGAAAATATTGGCATTTCTCTAACCCTTCTCTTAGTCCAGTATTCTTGAACCGAAGACTTTTTAGTCTGAGACATCAATATACATAATGCAAAATGAGCCTTCAGTACATCCTTTGTTGCAGGAAACTAGTTCTCCTCATCATAAGTTTTCTTTTTTTGTAGGGTTACTTTCAATATTTTGCCGCATTAGCGTTAGTTTCATTCTTTACAAGTTTCCAGATTTCGTCAGTCAAAAACTCACCTAGCACTTCGGCCTTCCCTGGATTCTCGCCTAATCTTCTTGCTACCACAGAGTTCAGTTCTCCATCTATAATACACTGCGTATTACTTGGTACATTGTCTGTTTGTGTCCACTTCCAGTCTTCTAGGTTATGCACGCATTCACCTGCGTCCCCGTCTTAATTTTCTCGAATAATGTCATCTAATTCTTTGGAACTAGTAATGCTAACGTCACTGGAAGGTAATTTAGTATCACTTTCATCGGAAAAACCGTCACTGACATCGCTTTCCTCCAAAAATCGTAATATTCGAGCTTCATCCGACTCGGCCATGGCGTTGACTTTACCTTCACTAAAGCATTAAGCGGCAATTTACTCGTTCCTGTTTAGACTCTTTGGCGGCAAAATACGTAGCTGAAGGACAAAGATAGCTGAAATACGGTTACCAATATCTCGTAGACATGTTGGGATTGCAAAGAAATATCGATATGTATCCATGGAAACCTCAACAAAAGCAATAAAGATAGTGGACGGAAATTTCCGTCATTGCATTTATGGGAACCCCCGGACAATGATGGAATTATCCGTTATTGCAAGGCAATGGGTTAAGCAGCAGTTTCACATGGGATCTTTATCAAAGTTTTTGAGAAAGGAGGCGATATAGTAACTGAACATATGAATTTGCTTATTCTCAAATTTTGGAACACCAAAAGAATCTATACTGATATTTAATAAATGCTTTAATCATCACTCACTCACTCACTCACTCACTCACTCACTCACTCACTCACTCCGTAGGCTTCTGAGGGACGTGAAGTTGCAGTACCGATCTCACAATCCTCTTCCCATCCTTTTTGATCTTGAACCTGCTCTTCCCAGTTATCAATTTGGAGGGTCCAGCACACTTAGTTGATCATCTTCCAGGACGGGGTCTTCCTGAAGGTCTTTTTCCATTAACCTCTTAACTGGGGTAATTATTCAGTGGGTAATTATTCAGCGCAACGTGCACTTTTGGAATGGGTACAGTAGCGTGCGGCAGATGTAAATACTCAACAAAAAATATATTTTACTTGATTTATTTAAATTATTAGTGATATAGTAGAAATTCAATAGCATTATGCTATTACCGTTTTTCTTGTGAACCCGTAAATATATACATATATACACAGTGTGTTCATACAAAAGTGAATATAAAAAGTGCTCCTTTCATTTTATGATATTTTTCAAGATTTTCAGGTATGCATCAATAGGTTCTACATACTTTCTGGTTCATAGGTCATTCAGAAATTGCGCACAGTGTAGTAAATACGGAAGCACGGGCAAGCACAAAGTGCCACGTCACATTCCTCACAGCAGTAGACAGTATCATGTCGCCTCTGGTTTGACAGGCACACAACAGAACGTTTTCTTGAGTGATTCCTACTTCCGTTCGGCGGGTTCTCGGATAATTCAACGCCTTTCCTAACCAAACCATGTTCATGTCACATGGAACAGTTTACCACGATACACAGACCAATTTACAAAAATTTATCAGAACACGGACAACGGAGTTCGCAGAACAACTGTATCGTAAAAACAACAACGACAACAACTTGCAAATTTAGAATTTCAATGTACATATACACAAATAAATTATTTACGAAGAATTTGGCGCGGACCATACGAGGCAACACGAGACAGCTGTTGGACTGCCGCCTAGGCGCCAACTACCCGACTGGCGTGAGACCAGATAAAAATGAATAGGACAGCAATAATCACATCTAATATGAATGGAATTAGTTTTAAGTTACAAAAGTAGATGTCAGAAGTGATTAAGAAAAGCCAGGCGCCTATAGGCAGCTAACCCTACGTAAGAACACATTTAGAATTACAAGAACACCTAAAGGCGTTAAACCCAGTACTCGTGCAACAGCTGTTGACGCCTTCAGGTGTCAAACCCAGTTAAGGGGTTAAGAGATCCCTTGTATAGATCTACTGGTGCTCTGTTATCCCGCATCCTCAGCACATGCCCAGCTTAGCGCAGTCTGTGGGATTCTATCACACCCATTATAGTGTGTTATTGAGAGAGGGTGTAAATCTCATAATTAGATCTTTTCTTCCAGCTTTGAGAGGTAGGACCAAACCATGGCCCAAATATTTTTCTATAAACTTTATTTTCAAAGACTTGCAACTGCTGCTGCTCTTTTTTAGTTATACTCCATGTCTCGGAACCATACAGAAGTACTGGTCGAATGATTGTATTGTAGATAATCATTTTCTCATTCCTTTTCGAAAACTTGGAGCCTAATATAGGGTTAACAGAGTAAAATGCTTTATTTGCTTTCTTAATTCTAGCTTGGTGTTCCTGTTGCCTTCGGTTTTGCTCATTGATTAATACACTAAGGAATTTAAACTCTCCTTTTAAATATATATTTCCCAATCTTCAAAGGCAATCTCTTAACTTCCTCATGATTCCGTCTCTGTACAACCATGTAATGTGTCTGTTTATTATTCACCTGTAAGCCATAGCTAAATGGTTAGCGTGCTGGCCTTTGGTCACAGGGGTCCCGGGTTCAATTCCCGGCAGGGTCGGGAATTTTAACCATCATTGATTAATTTCGCTGGCACGGGGACTGGGTGTATGTGCCGTCTTCATCATCATTTTGTCCTCATCACGACGTGCAGGTCGCCTACGGGAGTCAAATCAAAAGACCTGCACCTGGCGAGCCGAACTTGTCCTCGGACACTCCTGGCACTAAAAGCCATACGCCATTTCATTTTTATTTTGCTGCCATTTCCTCTAGTTCCACAAATAACTGCCTAATTTCTAAATCATTGCGGCCAATAAGAACAATATCATCCGCATATGCAAGGACTTCATGTTGTCTCCCCAATATGATGCCAGTAGGTACAAAAGCTATTGAGTTGATATATAAGTTGTGCGGTTCTTATATTTTGTATTTTATTTTATTTTACTGTCACTGTCATGCACTGTAACTCACAATCGCAATCACTCAGTGATGTATTCACATCGATTCCTATGACCTGCCAATGTTCAAGTAGCAGTTGAATGCCTTGCTTGTAGAACTGTTTCGTCTCCATCAGCATATGAAACTACAGCACTTGACGTTGTAAACACTGCGCCGATCTTCTGGAGCTTGCAAGTTACTTCGGTTGAGCTGCTCGTTTTCGGCTTCTTCATGACTTTAGATCTTCATATTTGGATTGTGTTGTGACTTTGTGCCTGACAGTGTATGCAGTCTGGCTCATTTAACTGTTCTCTGCTTTTTGTGAACATTGTGAGACAGTGCCAAACATTGCGTGTGCCATGCTGTTGCTCAGAAGATTACTCATTACTTCTTTTAAGTGACTTACATTCCACTTCGTCTGAATTTTACAGTGCCTACCCCCGTCATTTTTATATCGCCTCTTCAACTGATATTGTGTGCACTTGACCATTAACTTCTTTCTTACTTATGCATTGTTTTTCGAGTTATAATCGGCTGACGTTGACCCAGACTGGGGTCGAAACCGTTACCATTTCCACTTTTAATTAAATAAGAATGTAATCTCAACATCTCTTATTTACTTGTATTGAATAGGTTGAACTACCATATTTATTATTTCAATTTAACTGGGAAGAAATCTGTTAGCCATTGGTCAAGAGAAGCTTCGTCTGGAAACACTTTTCCCTGAATCTGGTTAGAAAGAGAGTGGAAAATATGGAAATCTGAGGTGGGCAAGTTCAGGCAAAACAGAGGATGACGAAGAGGTTCCCAGCCAAGTTCAGTAATTACACCTTTGGTCAATTGCGCTGTATGCAGACGAGTGTTATCATGGAGCAATAAGGCTGGTTGTTGTATTTGTCTTTTGTTGTCAATAGTAACGGCAAGCCACCTTAGCTGGTCACTATACACAGCAGAGGTAATCGTTACGTTTTTCGGAAGGAGTTCATGGTGAAGAATGCCATCTTTGTTCCACCAAACACACAACAAAAGCCATACGCCATTTTATTTTTATTTTGCTGCCATTTCCTCTAGTTCCACAAATAACTACCTGATTTCTAAATCATTTATGAACATAAAAAGAAGAATAATAGTTAACACCACCTTTCCAATACTTATCTTTCCTATATTTAGGAAATAAACATTACAACAGGCGTTGTAAGATGGGACATGTTTCGCTTAACAGTCGTAAGCATCATCAGCCGAAAATAATCTTAGCCTAAAGTTAGGTCAGGGCCCTGAACCTAGTGTCCTTAACATATATGGCACCCTAAGAATCAACGTTTATATTTATAAAATGAAAATAGGCTTAAAACTAGTGTGAAAAAACATGGAATGTTACAACATGGCTAAGAGAAAAAACACAATCTAGTTGAGACAGAGGATAAGAACAGAAAGTAGGCTACAATACAGAGCTGGTAGTGAGATAATTAAAATCATTAGGATATCATTGTTACCAGTCAGTCAATCAAAATGTTCAAACATAAAAACAAGCGTGAAAATATATAAGAGTGTTCATCATGGCTGAGCTAGAAAAAACACGTAATCGTGTTGCCAGAGGTAAAAACATAAGGTACAACATAGAGCTGGCAGTGTAATATCAAACTCATGGCTGCCAGTCAGTTAATAAGAATGTTCATATATAACAAAACATTTTTGATCTTCATGTTTTGTTATATATGAACATTCTTATTAACTTACTGGCAGCCATGAGTTTGATATTACACTGCCAGCTCTATGTTGTACCTTATGTTTTTACCTCTGGCAACACGATTACGTGTTTTTTCTAGCTCAGCCATGATGAACACTCTTATATATTTTCACGCTTGTTTTTATGTTTGAACATTTTGATTGACTGACTGGTAACAATGATATCCTAATGATTTTAATTATCTCACTACCAGCTCTGTATTGTAGCCTGCTTTCTGTTCTTATCCTCTGTCTCAACTAGATTGTGTTTTTTCTCTTAGCCATGTTGTAACATTTTTTCACACTAGTTTTAAGCCTATTTTCATTTTATAAATATAAACGTTGATTCTTAGGGTGCCATATATGTTAAGGACACTAGGTTCAGGGCCCTGACCTAACTTTAGGCTAAGATTATTTTCGGCTGATGATGCTTACGACTGTTAAGCGAAACATGTCCCATCTTACAACGCCTGTTGTAATGTTTATTTCCTAAATATAGGAAAGATAAGTATTGGAAAGGTGGTGTTAACTATTATTCTTCTTTTTATGTTCATATCTGATGTCGAATACGGTCTACAATGAGATTTATTACTTGTAATTCTAAATCATTGCCGCCAATAAGAATAAAATGATCCGCATATTCAAGGACTTTATGTTGTCTCCCCAATATGATGCCAGCAGGTACAAGAGCTATTGGGTCGATATATAAGTTGTGCGGTTCTTATATTTTGTATTTTATTTTACTCTCACTGTCATGCGCTGTAACTCACAATCACAATCACTCAGTGATGTATTCACATCCATTCCTATGACGGGGAATTGCATTTTTTTTGATGGGCTGAGACACTCTTTCCTCTTCTTAATGTTGACATACAGGCACCATTTCTCATCACCGGTGACAATGTTTGAAAGGAATGCTTTGTGCCTATCACAAGCCAATCGGTGCCGGGCAAGCAATGACGAATAGATGTTTACTCATTGATTTTTGTTTCTGTCACTTAGCACATGTGGTACCCATATACCAAAATGTCTGTACCTTACCCATCGAATACAAATGGCGTACAATAGTTGACTGATTACATTCAAAAACTTACAGTTTCCCGCGTTGTTTGACAAGGATTCTCATGAAGCAACTCATTCGAGTGATTTTCGTTAAAATCTGAAGGTCTTCCAGAATGTGGATCATCAGACAAGTCAAACCGTCCTGCTTGAAAGCTGGAAAACTATTTTTGTGCTGTTCTTTCAGCTATTGCTTCATTACTGTCCACTTCACAAATTGTTCTCACAACTCCTGCTGCACTTGATCCTCGGTTAAACTCTCACTTTTCTCAACTTTACTTCCATATCCGTTTGTCTGAAATATACACAAATAATATGTTCACAATCAAGAAAACCTGTGTTTCACAACACACAAACTCCAAACTCGGTTAAAACAACGGAATAACTATAAGCAATTCCTTCGCCACATTGTTGCCAACCCAGAAGAATACCGCACAAACTTATGCATCGAACCAATAATTTCCTGATAATTTTCTTGAGTGCAATGTTGAATAGAAGAGGAGATGGTGCATCCCCTTGTCTCAGAACAGTTTTATTCTGGAAGGAACTTGATTTTTTGCCCTTGAGCAAAACACCTAATGTTACCATCAATGCACAGTTTGCACATGTTAATTAATTTTATGGGAAAGCCAAACTCCATCATGATGTTCCACAGCCCTTCTCTCTGAGAAGAGTTCTTACCAGGTGCCCAGTTTGGTTTTAGACCCACGTGAGGCACATTCAATGTGGTCCCCACTGTCAGACAGATGCATGAAAATCCATAGAACAAAACCAACCTCTGTACTTGATGTAAGACTAATTAAAGCCATTGACTCTTTTAATCAAGAAGCTCTTTTTAGATTCCTAGCTTTAGTTTGGTATTTAGCAGAATACGACAAAATAGGCTAATTTGAATACTATACAACAACAGGAGTGCTTTTTTCTTGGCAGCAAATGTGAGCCCTTTCAGATCACAGTTGGTATCAAGCAGGGATTTATAATTGCTCCTACATTTTCCTTTACATTTTCTTCGGACATGTAAAGTGTGCATACATTTGATGGTGGAATATGTCATCTCTGTAGACTTGAGAGCCAGGACCAAAATATCCTCAAATTCAGTTACCAAACTCCAATATGCAAATGACTATTTAGTTGTTGCGAATACAGAGTAGAACTCGGAAGCTATTTTTGAATGCATTCAACTAAGCAGATATCTGCTACAGGATGGAGCAGACTGTACATCCAGCGACTCAATGCTGATTGCTGGATGGAGGTAAATAACCCGACTCTCTTAGGCTGAAGACATCGTGGAGGGGGAGCAAAGCAGCGAGCAGAGCTTTTTATTGTCAACGTTTTGATGAAAAATGTTTGTGTACATAGTGGAGCGGAGAGCAAACCAGCGAGCAGTGTACGCCAAAGACTTTGCAGTCAGAGAACTTTGTTACTGGAAAATTCTGCATTAAAAATTTGGCATTTGCTGCAAAATGCAGGTACAACAAAGATTACTGAAGAAGTTGACAAAACAAACTTTTATCTCCAACTTCCCTATGTATATCTGTCAGTGACAACTGGTGAGAAATCTTAGATTAGCTGTCCCAGCTATTTTTGGAATGAATTGAAGGGAGTATCTATTTGATTTCACAGTCTTGGGCAGTTTTAGTTCAAGTCAGAGTATGAAATGATGAAATACACTCCTATGTTTCTTCGTGCATATACATGTCAGTGACAAAAGAGCCGGGCAAGAAATATTATTCATGAAGCCGAATGTGTCTCCACACATGCAGCACCTCAATACCTAACAATTGCCGAAAAAAGCAAACAGGCAAATTATGTTTTAAATGCTATTCTAATATTATTAAGTCTTCACTAGAGTAATGTCTACGTCTGTTTTGTAATGATTAGAACTATTAGCTGCCATCGTCAAGGGCCTGGGTTTGATTACCAAAAAGCCAGAAATTTAAGATTGGGAAAAGTGTTATTACGTGGTAAAAATGGTAAAAACAGCTCGCCTCCATTGAGCTAACCCACCTCAGGATGAGGAAAGAAATTTTTTTAACTACTGTAATAATACCATTAGGTGTATTGTTCTGTTACATTTAAAACTATTTTAGTTTCATCCTCGTTTAGCAATAAACAATGAAAATACACATATTTTAGTAAATAAGCACAATTTAAATTGCTCACCCAGGAAGTGTGTGTGATTTCAATGCCCGTTGCTAAAAGGTTGATGATAATTATAATTGTAACATTGTATGATCAACGTAGGACCACTCCAGTCAATTATACAAAGAAAATATAGCTTTTCTATGCTTCCAATATTTCTTCATTCTCTCAGAAGCCGACATCCTTTCTTTAACTGAGAACAGTCTGCCTTTTGCCCTTTTACTAAGTTTGGTTTGTAGTTTCACATGCGAGTGATTGAAAATCTTAATTTATCAGTTTTGTTCTTTTGATCATTTAGTGTTATTTGTAGTTCATTAATATCATTTTCAATTTCTGTGATACATTTAATCCTGATATTGCTATTCCATAATTTTTCTATTATTTATGTACAGTACTAATTCTAGTTTCCGGTTTTGTAAAGAGATGTCCAAAAAATGAGATGGGCTTCTTTCTAATTGTGCTCAATACTGGTTTGCTTTCCTTATAAACGGTAATTTCAAGCATATAACAATAATAATAATAATAATAATAATAATAATAATAATAATAATAATTCAGAAAACTGCGGCGCTGCTCTTTTCTTGATGTTCTTCTTTGATTTGATATGCTTTTTGGTTCGCTTGTCTTTTGTGTTTGTGGAAACTGATATTAGATGATTAGCAAAATCATTCAGATTGATGGCTGTTTTTGATCTCTTAGTTGCAGGGTTTGAAGAATCCAATTTCCTAATTATAGACCAGGCCTTTCTGCTAGAATGGGTGTAATCTAGGGATTCCACTGTTTTATGCCAGATCCTTCTTCGACTCTCATCCAAGGATTGGAGGAGACCAGCTGCATTGTCGGAATTAGGATGTTCTTCATATTCTCGTAGTATTTCCTCACTCTCTGAACTCCAGCCAGGGATGTATTCCTTACGATATCCTCTAGGGATGCATCGTCTCGCTGCACCTTTTATAACCCCTACAAATCTGCTGTAGTTGTTGTATGTTGGTTTGATCCATCTTATATTGGAGTCTGTTTGCTTTGCAAATTCAGTCCAGTTGGCTTTCTTGAAGTTCCACCTCGGTTTAGGATGTGATCGAACAACAGGTAAAGACATCCCAACCTCCAAGAGAACAGGCCTGTGTTGACTATGTGGGAAATCGTTGAGCACTGTACGTCGAACTTGATTGTGTGAATTATGAAGCCGATTTGTGAAACAAAGATCTGGGGTGTGGCCGTAAGACCAGCGAGCTGATTGAAAGGTAGGCAGGTCCTTAGCATCAAAAAATCAGATTCAAATTTTCAGTTTCTATCCAGTCCACAAGAACTTCACCTTTAGAGTCATCCTTGTTATATCCCCAAAGATGATGATGACTGTTGAAATCCCCGAGATATATAGTAGGATACTGCAGAGAAGGTATAGGAGGATTAGGCCAAGTAGTATCTGGTGGCTTGTACACATTAACTATTGTCAAGTTTTCAATGTTAACTGTAGTAGTAAAAATGTCATTTTCAGAGTTTACTGATAGTAATTGGTAATTTGTTATATCATTCCTGACATAAGTTGCAAGGGCATAATTTTGATGATAGATGCTACCAATTTAAAGCCTGGAATTTTCCCCCCCACTCTGTAACTGTAGTTCATCTGCTGTGTGTGTTTCTTGAAGCACGATGACATCAACTGTATATTTCAGTGCAATCCTGGAAAGATACATTTCGCTCGACTAATCCCTTTGATATTCAAAGAAGGGGAAACTAAAGCCGCAATAAAAAGTATGAAACTTGGTAAAGCTGCAGGATTTGATGGAATTTATCCTGAATTTTTGGCTCATTGCAGACCAGCCACAATAAAATGGTTAACCAACTTCTTCACTAATATTCTGCAAAGTGGAAAGCTACCGTCCAATAGCATTTCTTAGTGTTACATATAAACTCCTTGAGCGACTGATCTACAATAGAATTTATGAAACAATCAACAGCTACATTCCTATAGAGTAAGCAGGATTTACACCTGGAAGAAGTTGTAATGATCAAATACTGTCTCTCACCACGTATATCGAAAATGGATATGATAGGAAATCGGTAAGCCTGGCTGCCTTTTTGGATCTATCAGCTGCCTATGATACTGTCTGGCGAGAAGGACTCCTTCTAAAATTTGAGTGTGATCCCATGTCGTAAACTTACGGCCTTACTTTGCAATATGCTCAGTAATAGGTACTTCCAGATCTACGCTGATAATGACAGAAGTAGAGTGTTTAAATTAAACGATGGTTTACCTCAAGGATCAGTCCTCGCCTCCTTCTTTTCAGTCTGTACATATACGACCTCCCAGACACATCATCAAGAAAATTCATTTATGCTGATGCCATTTGTTTGGTGACTCAGTGCTCCAACTTTTATGATGCTGAAACTACTTTAGCCACTGATCTGGAAGCGTTGGATGTATACTTCAAGAAATGCTGCCTTCACCTAAATCCTCAAAAAACAGTTATACCTACATTCCATTTATGCAACAGACAGTCTAATTACAAACCAACAATAAAATTCCAAAGTCAAGTATTGCCGTTCTGCAGTAAACCAAAATACTTGGGAATAACACTTGATAGAACTTTGACTTTCAAGCAACATCTCTTAAATGTAGCTGCTAAAGTAAAGGCTAGAAATAATATTCTTCAGAAACTTGCTAGTACATCATGGGGAGCCAATACTCATGTTCTAAGATCAACAGCATTAGCCTTATCATATTCTGTTGCTGAATACTGCTGCCCCTCTTGGATCAATAGTGTTCACACAAAGAAGATCAATTTACAACTCAATCAGGCAATGCGCATAATCACGGGTTGCATTCGGAGCACGAACACACTATGGCTTCCTGTTCTCAGCAATATTCCACCTCCAGCCCTAAGACGATCAGAAGCTCTCCTAAAAGTTTGGAAGAACATTCAGCAGAACCCCCAACTACCCATCCATCAAGATATTACACACACTGAACATCGACTGAAATCAAGGAAACCACCCTGGCGTACAGCAATGGATCTTGAGCGAAGCTCTTTTCATGTTAACAGTTCACGGAAAGCCCAGTGGAATCAGTCTTCAGTAGTGAACAAACATCTAGTTGAGAATCCTTCCAAACGAGTACAAGGATTTGATCTTCCAAGACGACAGTGGAGAATCATCAATCGAATAAGAACTGGACAAGGCAGATGTGGTTATCTGTTGTGCAAATGGGGTTGGACTAGCTCTGCAGATTGTGATTGTGGTGTCTCTTCTCAGTCAATACACCACATTGTTGCTGACTGCCCAATTCAAGCTTTCAAAGGAACGCTAATGGACATTCACCGCACATTGGATGAAGCAGTTGACTGGGTCAAAATGGTAGACCTAGAGTTATAGTATTTTATGGACTTGTGACTACGTACATTTATCCTAAACTATATGCATGTGTGTACATAGATTCATCATACGATAAATAAATAAATAAATAAATAAATAAATAAATAAATAAATAAATAAATAATAATAACAGCAACATACTTATACATCATCATTATAGTTTACATAAAATCAGCTTCATGGTCCGTATCGCACTTCAATAGATTCACAATTAAGTATTTATTTTCCACCTAGTCGATACAATGATTGCTTAAGGCAATTTTTAATGGTCAAAAGTGGTACATGTTTCGTATATTATCAACATCTTCAGCCACATAACACTGTTTAGATGAAAAATGTATAAAATTGACAAAGTAATCTTATCTTTAAATCGTTAGAAACTGAGTATGACCATCGCCATCTTGGTCTCCCACTAATTCTCTTAACACCGAGCTCGATAGCTGCAGTCGCTTAAGTGCGGCCAGTATCCAGTATTCGGGAGATGATAGGTTCGAACCCCACTAAGACCTATCTGTGTCAGTGCGACGTATGGCAAAAAAAAAAAATCTCTTAAACTCCATAACAGCCCATTATTCTCCAAGGTAACCTATCATCCTCCATTCACCTCACATGACCCCACCACCGAAGCTAGTTTATGCGTACACCTTCATCCATCGAGTTCATTCCTAACTTAGCCTTTATATCCTCATTTTGATACCCTCCTGCCATTGTTCCTACCTGTTTGTACCAGCAATCATTCTCACTAACTTTCATATCTGTTACTTCTAACTTATGAATAAGATATCCTGAATCCACCCAGCTTTCACTCCCATTAGAACAAAGTTGGTCTGAAAACAGACCGATGTAAAGGTAGTTTCATCCGGGAGCTGACTTTCTTCTTACAGAATACTGTTAATCGCAACTGCGAGCTCACTGCATTAGCTTTACTGCACCTTGATTCAATCTCACTATATTACCATCCTGGGAGAACAAACATCCTAAATACTTGAAATTATCTACCTGTTCCAGCTTTTTATCATCAATATGACATTCGGTTCTCTTAGATTTCTTACCTACTGACATCAATTTAGTCTTTGAAAGTCTAATTTTCATACCATACTCATTGCACCTATTTTCAAGTTGCAAGATATTAGACTGCAGGCTTTTGGCACAATCGGCCATTAAGACCAATCGTCAGCATAGGCCAGACTGCTTACTACATTTTCACCTAACTGAATCCCTCCCTGCCACTTTATACCTTTCAGCAGATGATCCATGTAAACTATGAACAACAAAGGTGAAAGATTACAGCCTTGTCTAACCCCTGTAAGTACCCTAAACCAAGAACTCATTCTACCGTCACTTCTCACTCCAGCTCAATTGTTAACATAAATGCATTTGATTGACTTTTAATAATCTACCCTTAATCCCATACTCCCCCAGTATGGTGAACATCTTTCCCTCGTACCCTGCCATATGCTTTCTCTAGATCTACAAACATGAATATAACTGTCTATTCCACTTGTAGCATTTTCAGTTATCTGGGGCGTAGTGAATATATGATCCTAATGGCCCCTCTGTTGTCTGAAACCACACTTATTTTCATCCAACTTCCTCTCAACCACTGATTGCACCCTCCTTTACAAGATGCCAGTGTATACCTTGCCTGGTATACTAATCAGTGAGATACCTCAGTAGTTGTTGCAATCCTCCCTGTTCCCGTGCTTATCGATAGGTGCAATTACTGCTTTAGTCCACTACAGAGGTACTTTACCAATACTCCATGCTAATCTTATTACTGTATTAAGCCATTTCATCCCTGCCTTCCCACTATACTTCACCATTTCAGGTCTAATTTCACCTATTCCTGCTGCTTTATGACTATGGAGTTTATTTACCACCTTTTCTACTTCCTCAAGCATAATTTCACCAACAACATTTTCTTCCTCCCCATGAGCTTGGTTGTTCGTGACACCACCAAAATGATTTCCTTTTATGTTGAGAAGATTTTCAAAATATTCCCTCTAGCTGTCCAATGATTCCCTGGGATCTATTATGAGATCACCTGAATTATCCAAAACACTTCATTTTCTTTTCCCCTCCCTAAGATTCTTTATTACTGTCCGGAAAGGTTTCCCTGCTGCTTGACCTAGCCTTTCCAGGTTATTACCAAAATCTTCCCATGACTTCTTTTTGGATTCAACACCTATTTGTTTCACTCTGTTTCTTTCATTTACGTACACTTACCTGTCTGCATCAGCCCTTGTATGAAGCCATTTCTGATAAGCCTTCTCTTTACGTTTACAAGCTGCTCTCACTTCATCATTCCACCAAGATGTTCGCTTTTTCCCATCTTTACACACAGTTGTCCCTAGACATTCCCTTGCTGTTGCTACTGCAGCATCCCTGTACGCCACCCATTCTCTTTCTATATCCCATACCTGCCAACCCTTCCGATTTACCTGGAAACTTTCTTGTTTTTAACTCGTTTGGCATAGATGTCAAGGATAATTTAATAAAAAACCACCTATTCAATACTTTCCACGTTTAATGTGGACTTATTTGGTCAGGTACATGTTTCACCCATTATTTTGGGCATCTTCAGCCTGTAAACAACCTTTAGGTCAAGGTTTGGGACCTTTTTAACCAATATAAACATACCAATATATACACTATATACAATATATACATTATATCTATATATATATAAAGTAGCTTGTCCTGACTGACTGACTGATTCATCATCGCCGAGCCAAAACTACTGGACATATAGAAATGAAATTTTGGGGATATATTCCTATTAAGATGTAGGTGCTCGCTAAGAGAGGATTTTTGGATATTCCTTCGCTAAGGGGGTGAAAAGGGGGGTGAAATTTTAAAATGAGTGTATCTATATCTCAAAACTTAAAAAGTTTACAGATGTAAAAATTGGCATTTAGAATCTTCTTTAAAAATAAGGAAAAACATATTTTTTTGTTTTCAGAAAATCCCAATAGGAGGGGTGAAAAAGGGTGAAAAATGGGGGAAAATGGGTTGAATGCTTTTAATCAGGATACCGGTACTTATATCTCAGAAGCTAAAGATATTACAGACCTGAAAATTGGTACTTTTGAACTCTTTTAAAAATAAAGAAACACGTATTTTTTTTTTGTTTTTGGAAAATCCAATTAATGGGAGGGTGAAAAGGGGGTTAATTTTTAAAATGAGTGAATCTATATCTCCAAACTTTTAAAGTTTGCAGATGTAAAAATTGGTATTTAGAATCTTCATTAAAAATAAAGAAACACGTATTTTTTTTGTTTTCTGAAAATCCCAATAGGAAGGGTGTAAAAGGGTGAATAATGGGTTGAATGCCTTTAATGAGGCTGCTTATATTTCAGAATCTGAATATATTACAGACCTGAAAATTGGTATTTGGGATCTACTTTAAAAGTAAAGAAAGAGGTATTTTTTCGTTTTTGGAAAATCGAAATATTGGGGGTGAAAAAGGGGGGTGAAATTTTTAAAATGAGTGTGTCTACATCTTAAAACTTTAAAATTTACAGATGTAAAAATTGGTAGTTAGAATCTCCTCTAAAAAATAATGGAACACGTATTTTTTTGTTTCCTGTAAATCCCAATAGGAGGGATGTAAAAGGGTGAAAATGGGTTGAATGCCTTTAATGAGATACATATATCTCAGAAACGGAATATATTACAGAACTGAAGATTTGTATATGGGATCTCCTTTAAAAATAAAGAAACACGTATTTTTTAGTTTTCGGAAAATCCAATTAATGGCGGTTAAACAGGAGTGACAAATTGGGGTGAATTTTCTGAAAGACTATATCTACAGAATATCTTGGAAACGTAAAATGTTAAAGACGTAAAAAGTGGGTGTTTGGAATCTCCTGTAAATGTAAAGAAACATAGGTGATTTGTTTTTGGAAACTTCACTTATGGGGAACTCAAAAGGGGTGAATTTTAAAATGAGAATTTTTACAGTATATCTAAAAAACTTAACATGTTACAGAAGTGAAAAATTGCATTTTTTATCTCTATTAAACATAAAGAAACGTGTATTTTTAGTTTTCGGAAATACCACTTGGGTGGAGGGGGGGGGGTAAATGTGACTGAAAATGGTGTTGAATTCTTTTAATTAGGCTACGAAGATGTTACAGACGTGAAATTTGATATTTGCAACCTGCTTTAAAAGTAAAGAAACACGTATTCTCGGAAAATCCAATCAAGGGTGAGGGGTGAAAGAATTGAAAAATTAATTGAATTAATTGTATGAGAATACATACATCTAATAAAAACTAAAGTTGTTACAGACGTGAAAATTCGTATTTGGATCTCCTTTTAAAACAAAGAAAAGCGCGTTTTGGGGGGGGGGGAGAAAACATCTTGGGGGGCGGGAGTGTGAAGGAGTTGAATTCCTTTCATAAGGACATATAAATCAAAAAATGGAGAAGATAGAGTCATGATAATTGGTATTTAGAAGATCCTTTACTATTAAAGAAGCAAGTATTCTTTGCGGGAAAATTCACTTCGAGGGGGGGCGGGGGAGTAGTGTGAAATGAAGTGAAAAAATTAAATTATTTTTATGGGGATACTTATATCTCAAAACTGAAGGTAATAGACGTGAACATTGGTGTTTGGAATCTCCTTTAAACATAAAGAAACACGCCTTAATTTCTTTTCTTTTTTTTGGGGGGGGGGTTTGGCGGTAAATGAACTTAACGACGGTGGGGTGTGATAATTGGTATTTAAAAGATCCTTTACTATTAAAGAAGCAAGTATTCTTTGCGGGAAAATTCACTTGGGGGGGGGGGGGGTGAGTAGTGTGAAATGAAGTGACAAAATTAAATTATTTTTATGGGTATACTTATATCTCAAAACTGAAGGTAATAGACGTGAACATTGGTGTTTGGAATCTCCTTTAAACATAAAGAAACACGTCTTAATTTCTTTTTTTTGGGGGGGGGGGCTTGGCGGTAAATGAACTTAACGGCGGTGGGGTGTGATAATTGGTATTTAGAAGATCCTTTACTATTAAAGAAGCAAGTATTCTTTGCGGGAAACTTCACTAGGGGGGGGGGGGGGGGTGAGTAGTGTGAAATGAAGTGAAAAAATTAAATTATTTTTATGGGGATACTTATATCTCAAAACTGAAGGTAATAGACGTGAACATTGGTGTTTGAAATCTCCTTTAAACATAAAGAAACACGCCTCCTTTTATATTTTTCGGATTGGGGGGGGGGGGGGTTGGCGGTAAATGAACTTAACGGCGGTGGGGTGTAAAAGGATGTGAGACAAATTGATTTTACTGTTCTTAATGTACTTATAAGGATCCTCCGTTGCTCAGGCGGTAGCGCGCCGGCCTCTCACAGCTGGGTTCCCTGGTTCAAATCCCGGTCACTCCATGTGACATTCGTGCTGGACAAAACGGAGGCGGGACAGGTTTTTCTCTGGATACTCCGGTGCTCCCTGTCATCAGCCATTCCAGCAACACACAATAATAATAATAATAATAATAATAATAATGTTCCGGACCGTCGTCAAATGTGCGGACCGCGCTGGAAACGGCTCCTGGACGGGTAATGACTAAGAATGCAGTCCGGCCGCGGGTTCAGTGCCGCCAAGGCACCCAATATGACACCACGCCGGATCTCCTGAAGGATTTTATCCACATTAAAAATGATTATAGGAAAAGGTGGCAAAGATTTACGGACCCAACTGACCGGGAGGAATACCTGAGCCTAGCCCGGGAAGTACGAAATCGATTGCTGGAATGGAAGATTGAAAAATGGGAGGAAACGTGCCGTAATCTAATAGAAAACGAGTCAGATAGGGAATTTTGGTGGATGCTATATCTAAAACAATAAGCATTCAATTATAAATTTCAGTATAATACCGTAGCGAAGCACGGGTATCTTGCTAGTACAATATATACAAACATTAACGAACTCTTAAGATGGGTAACATAAGTTAATACAGTTCAAATCTCCACTTATTGTTGACGACACATCCTGTCACCAGACACGGTACGTCAAAAACTTAATATGATATAGGGGTCACATAAACCCCGATATGTAATCCTCTTTACCGAAAAGAAGATCCATTTTAGTTTTGGACATTTTTCATATTAGATAGATTAGGACCAAAAAACTTAACTGTATTAACTTATGTTACCCATATTAAGAGTTCGTTAATGTTTGTATATATTGTATATAATGTATATATTGTATATAGTGTATATATTGGTATGTTTATATTGGTTAAAAAGGTCCCAAACCTTGACCTAAAGGTTGTTTACAGGCTGAAGATGCCCAAAATAATGGGTGAAACATGTACCTGACCAAATAAGTCTACATAAAATCAAGTAGATAATAACCACATTAAACGTGGAAAATATTGAATAGGTGGTTTTTTATTAAATTATCCTTGATATCTATGCCTAACGTCATCTTCAATACGGAACAATAATGAGAGTTGTTATTTGTAATTTTAACTCGTCTTCCGATTATCCAATTTTATTTCACTTCTTCCTATTTTTGACCAATATAACCTCTATGTGGTAGTTTAGTGTATTGAAGTGTATACTTTTAATGAGTTGAATGTTTTTAAGGGGGTTATGTCGGTGACAGTTTCTGGTATTTTCTTTTCTCGTTATGGCCAAAAAATATAACAAACGTTATTTCCAAGTGTTCAGAGATATCTATAAATTTCCGTTCAATTTACCGTCTGATAAAGGAAACTACTGTATTTTCTCATGTAATTAACGCCCTTGCATAATTTACGTATACCAATATTTTTGGGTCCAAAGTGGAGAAAAGAAAAGGTCACTTATTTGACGCACCCACAACTTCGGACATCCATCACGCAGCTCCAGATGCTTTTCAAAATAAAGATATCAACTACTCAAGTAGCAGGCTTCCTATTGCGAAAGCAGGCATGATTTTGTTACGCAACGTTGGATAAGCCGTTTCTCACGTAATGCTGTACTTTAAAGAATGAGAAATAGCCGCTGCACATGGAATCAGTGTCTCTGATTTGAAGGTTAGCCGAGGCTTGATTAATTTTATGAAGAGAAATGGACTTTCTATTCGACGAAGAACAACATTGTGCCAAAAAATGACTAATGATTTTAACCATTTTCATCGCTTTGTGATTGGGAAGCGTAAAGTGAAGGAATATTTGATCTCCCATATGAGAACCGCACATCAGACGCCAATCAGTTTCCATATGCCTGAAAGTCGAATAATCGATAAGAATGGAACATACATTGTTATCGTATGCGCTACCGGAAGCAAAAAACAACAATGTACTGCAATGCTTGCTGTAACAGCTGATCGGAGAAATCTTACACTGTTCTGAAATGAAAAACAATGCCTAAAGCAAAATTTCCACGAGTGATCCACGTTCGTATTCAAGAAAAAGGGTGGATGGACACGTCACTCATACAAGATTGGATACGAACGGTTTGGGGTTATGCAGCAGGGTCCCTCCTTCAATGCCTGGCCCTTCTCATGTTGGGCAGTTGTTGTTTTTTTTTTTTTTTTTGCCGGTATGTCATTGTTTTGACATTACATGAATTGTACTTTTATTAGCTTCTGTTTATTTCATTTCTTCGGGAGATAGTAGGTTCGAACCCCACTGTCAGCAGCCCTGAAAATGGTTTTCCATGGTTTCCCATTTTCACACCAGGCAAATGATGGGGCTGTACCTTAATTAAGGCCACGGCCGCTTCCTTCCCACTCCTAGCCCTTTCCTGTCCCATTGTCGCCATAAGACCTATCTGTGTCGGTGCGACGTAAAGCAACTAGCAAAAAAAAAAATTGTCACTTCAGGTTGTATTGTCAGCTCGTAATGGGAAGAATATTTTCCAGTGTCGGTACTACAAACCCACGTGTATAACTTACCTGATGTAGCCTATTTGACTTTTCAGGAAACAAATCTCACGCCGGAATTTTACGCCAAATGACGATAGCCACAAATGAGTTGAACCAATTGTGTTTATATTATATTTTATGTATCTTTTAAATGTAAATGAATTGTTAATATATTGTAAATATCTGAATTACTTGAATAATTTACGCATTTGAAGTTTTCGCCTGTATTTTTCGTCATAAAGGTGCGTAAATTACGTGAGAAAATACGGTATTATGCATTTTGTTGTGTGTGTCAGTGTGACTTAAAATATTATTCGTATGTAAGTTACTTAAATGAGAATGATTAGGTACATTTTCTTCTAACCACTTTTCTGTTTTCTTAGTTTAAGATTTTAAATTTAATGGTCAGTTCACATTGTAACTGTAGGATATGTATGCCTTTTATCCTGACCTTTTTTCACCTAGACTGTGGTGGAATATATGTGATGAAGTTGGCAGGTATGATATCCTGGACCTGCTTATTGTCCACTGTTCTGAACTCTCACTAATTATATCCATGTACTTCTAATTTCCTTGTCTTGTAGAATTTCTACCCTTATTCATTTGCAGACAGATTTCACTTTCTCTATCCTAGACCTGGAGATACTTAGTTCACTACAGATCAGATAATGGTCTGTATCATTGAAAAATCCCCAGAAAACACGTACATTCCCAACAGATTATGTGAATTAGAACTGTTAAAAAATAGTCTATTATGGATCGGGTACCTCTACCCTCCCATGTGTAGTGGTGAATAGCCTTATGCTTGAAGAATGTATTCGTAACTGCTTAACCCATACTAGCACAGAAGTCCAGCAAATGTTTCCCATTTGTATTAGCTTCCATCTCTTCTCCACATTTACCAATCACCCTTTTGTATCCTTCAGTTCTATTTCCAACTCTAGCATTGAAATCGCCCATTACCACTATCCTACCCTTGCTGTTGACCCTGACTACAATGTCATTCAATCCTTCATAAAAACTTTTCGATTTTGTCCTCATCTGCACCCTTACATGGTGAATACACTGAGACAGTTCTCATTCTAATTCCTCCAACTGCCATTCAGCTCACATCATTCGCTCATTTACATGCCTAACAGAAACAATGTTGCGTGCAATAGTATTCTTGATGAACTGCCCTACCCCACACTCTGTCCTTCCCTTTTTAACACCTGTCAGATACACTTTATAATTTCCTATCTCTTCCTCATTATCTCCCCTTACCCAAATATCACTTACTCCTAGCACATCCAGATGCATCCCTTTTGCTGACTTAGCCAGTTCTACCTTCTTTCTTCCATAAGCCCCATTAATATTGATACCTCCCCATCAAATTCCATGTTGTACGCCAGTTATTTCCAATGAGTCCCTCGCCTGTCAAATGGGAGTGGACTCTGTTACTCCAGTGGGTCCGAGGCTTGCTTAAAATGTTCTGAGCTCGGTAAATTCATGAAGCAGAATGCTACCCTACTTACACATAGTCCAAGTGAGGATCTCTCCTGTAACGCGTTAGGGACCACTGGTATATTGTATAATCCTAGCCGCCTGAGCACAAGGAGGGCCATGACTCTGAATATGTCAGATGTACCCACTCCCAGGACTCTCAGGACCACTTACTAGGCCACTCAGCCATTGCCCATGGTTCACGAACTTGTATGTGATTACAGTAACCCAAACCATGCACCATAATAATAATAATAATAATAATAATAATAATAATAATAATAATAATAATCATGAAAATCCACAGCCTGTTTCCAGTCATTTGACTGGGTCAGGAATGAAATGAATGAAGCCCCCATCTTGCGGCGAGGATAGGAATTGTGCTGGCTACCGAAGTCTGTTGCATTCCTCTGGGGTAATGATTAATTAATGACAAATTAAATGAAATGACATTGGAGAGTGTTGCTGGAATGAATTATGACAGGGAAAACCGTAGTACCCGGAGGAAAACGTGTCCCACTTCCGTTTTTTCCAGCACAAATCTCACATGGAGTGATCGGGATTTGAATCATGGAATCCAGCGGTGAGAGGCCGGCGCACCACTGCCGCCTGAGCCTCAGAGCCTCGACTAATAATAATAATCATCATCATCATCGTCCTTGTCCCACTCCAGTCGCCTGGGTGTGATTAACAGCCTCCTCCACTCCTTTCTGTCCTTCCACTTTTCCTGCTCCATTACCTCCGCCACATCCAATCCAATAATAATAATAATCCCTGTTGTAGTTGCTGTATAGTGTAATCAATTTGTATTCTAGATAAAATATGTCACGGAATTATATGAGATGCACGTTTTGATTTTAATAACTCCCCTGTTATAAATATACAGCTACCCGTTAATGTTGCTTGATTTGAGTTTTAACTCGCATAGAAGAATAAGTAATTCAAGCTGCTTATATTGAAATTAGACAGTTTTGCCCTTTATTATTGTATTAAGATGTCTTACTCCATGGCACATGCAAAATCATTGAAGAAATGTCACAGTACTTTTGTATCTCTACTTGTTTATTTTCATTTCTGCAACAGCTTCATTCCGAAGCTAATCTAAAAGAAAGTTCTTGTGGTATTGTGCATCCTTTTGGTGCCACACAGCATTACAAATGAAACAGTACTAATTAATTGATCATTATCCATATTATATTCAAAGTGTAAGGGCAGCAAAATTAAATTATTTTGAACACACTGCTTTGCTCTTTCTTCGTGATAAAAGTGAAGTTCTGCTCTCCACTTCACTATGCAAGCTCCCACTTGTGAACATGAATTTGGTATGCTCCTTGCTCTGCTCGCTGCTTTGTTCCCCACTCCACTATGTATTCATCCTAAAGGGACCAACGGCTTCGGATGGAGGAGGTTTAGTTGGGTGCTGGTACCCTAGTGCCACTGAATGCCACTGAAACCCTGCAGGCGGCATCTGTGCTCCAGCTTAGGGGTGGCTGCAAAGGGTGTCTGTTCTCCAGGTTAGGGGCAGCCTGGCAGTTAGGTATGAAATGCCTATAATAGCCTATATGAACACCAGCACTTCTGACCCCAACTTGAAAGGTTCCATCCTTGCTCAGTCTGGTGGTATTTGAAGGTACTCAAATATGTCAGCTTGTGTTGGTAGATTTACTGGCCTGTCAAAGAATTCCTATGGGACAAAATTCTAGCACCTTGGCATCTCCAAAAACCATCCAATTTAAGTTAGTGGGATTATAAGAACAGTAGCATTATTATTATTATTATTATTATTATTATTATTATTATTATTATTATTATTATTATTATTATTATTATTATTATTATTATTATTATAATTCGCTGGGGCCATCAAGGAGCACGTTAAGTCTTGTTGCATTTGACACTGAACTTGGGCTTCTTTAGAGCCCAAATTTCCCTCATTCTTTGTGAGTGGGCCTGCTTACGCTCCTCTGTCCAAGGGGCACCGTGTCTTCTCTTCGGTTGCTCGTCTCGGTTTAGCCCGTTCGTCAATATTTTCTTGCGGAAGAGATCTCTGTTAAGGGCGTCTTCAGCTGAGATATGTAGCATTTGCAAGTCTTCTTTCGTATTTCTAAACCGGGGAATTGTGGTTTTAGGGTTTGAATCAAAAAAGTGAAGGATTTCTTTAGTTAACTTTCTTCCGTCCATTCTTTTGTAGGTTTCCCAATCATTTTCTGATTTCGTAGAGTAGTACTGTTTCCACGCATTGAGTCTTTCTTGGAGGACTGATTCGCAGGTACCGTTCCACCAGGCATGCTTTTTGCTTCTCTTGATTTCTGCAACGTCTTTAGCGGCCTCAACAAGGAGACTTTTGGCGTTGTTAAAGTCACAGTCATTTGGTCTAGCCTTCTCCTGGAACTCCTCGACCCTTTGCCGAAGTTTATCATTGTCAAAGCGTGTGATCTGTTTGGTTGTCTTCCTTGTGTTTGCGGAACTGGTTTGAATTTGTTAAGAGACATATAATGATCTGAGGCCACATTGATGCCTTTCTTTACCTTGACATTCATAATCTCAGGGCTGTTTCTCCTGGAGATTGCAACATGATCAATTTGGAACTCTCCGAGAGCTTGGACGGGAGAACGCCAAGTCATTTGCTTTCAGGGTAGGTGGCGAAAGTGGGTCGACATGACCTGCAGATTGTGATTTTCGCAAATGGACACCAGTCTTTTGCCGTTGGGATTGGTTCTTTCGTGAGCAGGGTAATTTCCTATAACTTTCTTGTACTTCTGTTCACGACCTAGTTGGGCATTGAAGTCACCCAAAAGAAGCTTGACATTTTGTTTAATTTTTCATCCAGTAGGTCCCAGAAATTATCAACTTCGTCTGGATCAGACTTGTTCTTATCGTTTGTAGGAGCATGTGTGTTAACTAGGGCGTAGGTTTTGTTCGCGCATTTAATTGTGAGTATAGACAATCTGTCATTCACAGGTTCGAAATTTGCAACCGATTTAAGGATCTTGGTTCTAACAGCAAACGCGGTTCCAAGCATCACAGCTCCATTGAGGATTCCTCTTTGCGCTTTACTCTTGAAAAATCGGTAGCCTTCGGATTCAAAAATCTCTTCATCTGGATACCTTGTTTCCTGTAGGGCCATTATGGATATCTGATTTTCGTGAAGAGCTTTGGTGAGGGTTTTCAGCTTGCCAGTTTGTGTAAGTGAATTTATGTTGAAAGTTGCTAGAAATGTTTTAGATTTTGGCCTGAGTTTTTGACTCTTCGGGGTACACAGAGACGCTCCGACTTGTCTCTTGCATGATGTCGAGTCTCCCCCAGAATCCGAACGAGACTCGTGCGCTGTGGCGTTCACGACGAGGGATTTATCCGAAGATTTACCCCCTGGGGTATGTTTCTCGAAATGTTGTGCCATCATGCTTTTTGACTTGACTTTGCTTTGGACGGGTACCCATCCGTTTTCAACTAGGGTTGTTAGCCCTAGAGGTTGCCTCAAGATGTTTTCTGGCTTCTGGTCATTTACCAGTCTTCGCCGTAACCTTGGCAAGGGACCAGTTTTTTTTTCACGGTGGTATTTTATTTCCCTACTACCCTCTGACTCTGCTGGTGGCAGAGCCAGCGAGCTTCCCCAATTCCCATGGGACGCGCCCGATGGACTTAACCGGTAAATCCCCACATGGGTTATTATTATTATTTTTTTTTTTTTTTTTTTTTTTTTTAACATCAGAGTGAGTCAGAACAAAGATGTAAGGAGGGCACCCCAGAAATGACGCGCATCTCTTGTGTCTCAGGGGAGGTGTGAGTAGTCGATGGAGGTCATTGATCCACAGCCTGACCCAGGAACTGCCTGGATAAAGGTGACGGAGGAAGAGAGAAGATGGTACTAGTATCAGCTTAGAACTTCCAGTGTGTCTCAAGCTCCTCTTTAAGTTTGATTCATTCACTGTATACCTTCTGGCAGTGAGGTGGCAAACCCAGTTTAGAAACGAAGAATAGCAGCCAAGAGGATCTGTCACACTGACCATGTCTCACTAGTAATATGCAGGTGTTTGAGCTGAGTAACAGTTGCCTGGTAGTCCAAGGCCCATTACGGTGGTTGTGCCATATTGTTTTTCTTTCTCCCAATTGTTCTCGTTCTCTAATTTATTTTTGGTGATGTCGGTGACACAGTTGGTGGTCTTTTTTCATGATAGCAGATTCAGACATAGCTAAGGATAATGGCTTTTGGAGGGGTTTGTGTGCCACAACTCCTTGTTAGTTAGTGGGATGTTGAAGAAGAGTTTCCTTGAGTACAAAATTCTGACAGCCCAGCAACTGTGAAATTCCTTGGCAATTGAAAGGACATTTAAAACTGAGCGAATTGGCTGTGCGGTTAGGGTCATGGAGCTGCAAGCTTGCATTTGAGGGATGGTGGGTTCAAATCTCACCATTGGCAGCTCTGCAGATTTTTTCCATGGTTTCGCATTTTCATACCAAGCAAATTCTGGACCTGTACCTCAATTAAGGCCACGACCGCTACCTTTCCAATCCTAGCCCTTTCGCTTCCTTGCATCACCGCAACCCTTCGATGTATTAGTGCAATGTTAAACCACTAGAAGAAAAAATAACATTGAAAGAAATAAACATTATTAAGAAGTTCACTTTGAAGTTCACTATAAATGTAACAAACTCTTCTAGGACCGTCAAGTTCTAGCTTGTTTTTTTTTATAAAATCCTGTCCATAACAAGACACACTCCCAATTTAATCCTTTTTTTTGGACACCAGTTATGTCAGGTAATAAGTTTGGTTTCTTTAATGTTTACGTCTATATAGCAGTGCTTTTATTTCAGTCATTCACTAGCACTATTTTTTATATTATTATTATTTTATTTTTTTTTTCTTTCTGTAAACTAACCTTTCCAATCCTAGCCCTTTCCCTTCCTTGCATCACCGCAACCCTTTGATGTGTTAGTGCAATGTTAAATAACTAGAAGAAAAAATAACATTGAAAGAAATAAACATTATTAAGAAGTTCACTTTGAAGTTCACTATAAATGTAACAAACTCATCTAGGACCGTCAAGCTCTAGCTTGTTTTTTTTATAAAATCCTGTCAGTTACAAGAGACACTCCCAATTTAAGCCTTTTTTTTGGACACCAGTTTTCAGGTAATAAGTTTGGTTTCTTTAATGTTTACGTCTATACAGCAGTGCTTTTATTTCAGTCATTCACTAGCACTATTTTTTTAAATTTTTTTTTTTTTTCTGTAAACTAACCTTGTTTTTATGAAATAAATGTGTATGTGTTTGCAGATATGGCCAGGCATGGTTGCGGAGAGACCAAGTTCCAAAAGTGTGCGACTAACAGCCATGGATAACACTGGCCAGATCAAAGTTTTTCTTGTTATGGTGAGTATTATATCATCACTTTTGTTGCTGTTGCTAGTTTCTCATAATGTGCAGGCAGTAATTTGTTCTTTTTTTTTTTCCTTTTTTTAAATTTTTTTAATGGCATGTGTGGATGTGGTTGGAAGAAGAATAAATGAGAACAGTAAAAGTGTTTTGAATATACAGTAATTCAAAGATGGAATTAGAGATGTTTTTCTTCATGGTTTCAAATTAGCACTTTGGTAATAAGAGGAAAGTAACCTGGTGTTAAGATAAGATCAGTACCTACTTGGAACTCCTCAGTTGGATGAGTGATTGTTTATTCAGAATTTTGGTAGTGAAACAATCATCACATGCAATTGATGAATGTAGATGATGTTTGAAAAATATACAGAATTGATGGTAATGTTTTCATACAACTACAGTTTTGACTGCCTACTAATCTGAAGATGGAACATATGTTATACTGGTGGTGGTCGTGGTGGTGGTGGTGGCGGTGGCGGCGGCGGCAGTGTTTGTTTTAACAGATAAATGACATGACTTTCAACTCGCAGGTCATATGGTGTAGTAAGTAAATGATATTGATTTGGTCATAGTATCTTTATCTGAAATGAGAGTTGTTAATGGTGTTCCTGATGAATGTATATTCAGAGACATGCATCAGTGAAGTTCATATGAGAGAGAACATGGTAAAATAAATGCTTAGATAGCATAGGCCACTTTCGTAACCCTGTTACTTGATCCAATTAATTACAAATATAACAATTCAGGCACTGGAGCAGTGTAGATCACACATAATATTAAATACAAAGAGCTGATAATCCACTATATTCAGTTGTACAGTAATGAGTATGGTAAATATACTGGGTGGTTCACCAGCCCCTTATTTATTTATTTCAACAGGATGGGCAGGTCCACCTATTCAGTACCATATGTTATACTATTATTGCTGTTTATTATACATCGGGACTAGTTACGATCTTTCCTTTAGGTCAGCTTCAGCCTAGATACATCATTGGGAGAAGATATACAGTAACATGCATACACACTTAAATCTAATTCCGGCAAAAGTTCAGTGCACACATCTAGGCGCATTTGCACTGTCATTTGTTTGTCCCTCGCTGACTTCTCGTGATGGTCGTGATCGTGCAATGGACAGGGCTGCCAACTATTGATCTTAAGAACTAGTCGTACATAGTTAGGTGCAGTGGTGCTACTTTTGAATTTACAAATCTCGTATGGTGACAAAGCCATTGGTCTGGATTGGTTAGCTCCGGCTAGTGACAAAACCATTGGTCTGGATTGGTGAGGTCCGGTTAGTGACAATGCCATTGGACTACGATCAAGCAGAGGGGGTCTGGGGGTATTTAGTACGGCGATAGCAGAGTCAGTTGTGTATTTATTGTTCGCAGGTTGGTAACGGAATTCATTTTACTTGATTGCTGGAAGTGACGTCATATCCGATTGTCTCAGCCAATGGAAATGGTGTTGCGTAGTTAAGCGATGAACAGTGGTGCGTGATAAATTGTATTAGGTTGTAAAAGTACTTCTGGGGGACGGCGGGTGGGTCCCTGGCTGTCGCAGTGAACTCTTCTCTCCTCTACAAGATATTCCACGAAGATTTGTAACATATCAAATCCTTATGATGCTATAAAACTAATTGCTGTGCATACTGAATTTCTACCTTTCCTTTAGGTCAACTTCAGCCTAGATACAGTACATTGTTTTGGGGAAGATATAACATGCATACACACTTAACTTAATCTAATATGTCACATAAAGTATGTCTACAACTATTTACATTCATTAACTGTAAAGTCCATGCAATTTGATGTATTCACACATATGTCTTAAAATTCCATTGGGTTAATATTGTATCTGTATAAAACACCATGTTTTGATTCTAAAAAAATGTTTTCTGAATATGAACACTTTTGAATTCCAATTGACAAAGTTGCTATAACACTTTAAAATATTTATCTTGGTATGATTTTGAACATATCGGTGTGTTGTTACATGTAATATTTATAAAATATAGGTACATTTGATCTTAAAACACATTTTATGAATGTACACAGTTAAATAGGGTAGGTAAATATACTAGAATGTTCTTCAATATTCATTTTTATGCCTCATTGTAATATTAAAATATTTGGATATGGTTGTTATCATGAACAACTTTTCTTTATTTGTAGGCCCCTAATAATAGACCTGCTACTATAATTTTATGGAGACATTCTTAGTTTAAGTATCGGGGTTGTTGGTCAAGTTGGAAATTCTTTGTAATATTACAGTAGTATAGTTAAATTTGGTTGGTCGAAATACATTAGAATGTTCTACGGATGTGTAAGTCTCTTATCAATGTAATCTAATATTATTGGAGTGTTGGAAAATATTTATTTTGAAGAACACTTATTATTCTTTGTATATGATGAATGATCTTGTAACTGTTGTTGTGAATGCCTGAGGGGACATTCTCAGTTTGAATATGTGGTCCTGTTGATGCGGTTGAAATAATCCTTCACGTATTCCATTTAAAGGGAATGTCACTTGCTGAGGAAGAGCTCCCATTTGGCTGCAACTCACCACATGCTGTGACTGCCTATTTATCTCCAAAACAAATTCAGTGCATACCTGACACATTATCAATCTTCCAGGCCACATAACTGCTACAGGAACCACGACTCACCTGAGTAGGAAGACTTGAACGTCTCCTGCAGCTTGAAGGTGGAGGGGATGTGAACTTTCATCATCATCTGCGGGATCTGAGGCTGTATCTAGTATTTGGAACTTCAGAACATGAAGTCATCTCTGTGTAGCCGGAAAAGCATCGTATTCAATTTCAACTTGCTAATGTTCATGGTGTGGGTTACTGTAGTCACGTCCTAGTTCGTGAAGCATTGTTAACGACTGGGTCACCTAGTAAGTGGTCCTGAGAGTCGGGATACCAGTCGCTATATTCTGAGTCATGGCCTTCCTTGTGTTCAGGGGGCTAGGGCTATATAATCCACTGGAGGTCCCTAACCCATTAGAGGAGAGATCCTCACTTGGAATACAGTTGAACCTGCTTTATACATAACTCTGTTCTATGTAATTCGTATTTGTACGTAATTTCCTTTAGGTCCCGGCAAAATATAATTTAAAAGAGTGTTAATTAAACCTTACTTATACGTAATCCGTTTATACGTAATTCGCTGTTATACGTATTAAATGTCAGTGAAATATAACTGAGTTTTGCGTAATTGTAATGAGAATGTGCTTTTTAAAAAAGGAACTACTGTATTTACGAAGTTTCCTCTTTGTCGGCGTGGGCAGAAGTAGAGCGATCGGGTTTCGGTGCTGAAACAGAACATAGAGTTTTGCCGAGTGACATTGTTGACGCTTACTTACTAGCGGCTTAACAAAGGCGAGTCCCCTTCGCTCTTCCTCTACATTCGTTGTTTTTGACACGCCGCCAAAGATTAAGATACATTATAAGCAAAGTGGGCGGTTTGGGTGCGGAAACAAAAGAAAATGCAGTAAATTTGTTTGAATATGAGAATTTCTCTCGTGGGAACAACGGAGAAGTAAAATGTCCACGATGCTAGTATCTGGTGTTTACTGTTGAACAGTCGTTTTGTCATCCAGTTGCTTTTGATTAGCCATGGAGAACAGAAAAAGGAAAAGTTATACGAGAAGTGGACGCTAATCCACACAAAACAAAAAATTAATCGCTTCAGACTTAGGGATTGCTTATACCACACTATGTACAATCATCAGTAAAAGAAACGCTATTTTGGATCAGTTCTTAAAACTGGGTTCAAAATGACCTAAACACAGCCGTCAGCAAGAAGGATGGTACGTAGATTTGGAGAAAGCACTTTTCATACGGTTTCGTCAAAAGCGGGCTGCAGCTCTACCAATCAGTGGAGACATGCTGTAGGCAAAGGCGATAGATTTATCTGAAATGATGATTATCACTGCTGATTTCAAGGCTTCGTCAGGATGTTTGCAAGGATTTAAAGATCGTCATGGAATCACAGGGAGAACAATTTCCGGTGACTCAAAATCTGCGGACGACGTCACAGTGCAACACTGGAAACAAGAGGTTCTGTCGGGTATCGTAAGTGATTTTCTGCCTCCAAACATCTACAACTGCGATGAGACCGGCCGATTCTACAATCTCATTCCTAATAAAACATTATCTGAAAAAGGTGACTCATGCCATGGAGGGAAGAAAAGTAAAATTTGTGTAACAGTATTTCTCGCCACGAATGAAGATTGATCTGACAAACTTCCTCCACTTCTGATAGGAAAATCGAAGAATCCGAGGTGTTTTAAGAGTGCGAAAACAAAACCTACGGAATACGAATCCAATGGAACAGTGGTTGGAAAAACTAAAAAAGAAACAGAAGAAGATCCTTTTTCTTATGGATCGATGTGCAGCACATCCACCTCAAATCGTTCTGGAGAAAGTCCGAGTGGAATTTTTCCCTCCTAACTGTACCAGTGTTCTACAACCACTTGATTTGGGCATCATTGCAAATTTCAAAGTGCATTATAGAAAAATGCTGGTTCAACATTTAATAACACTGAGTGATGCAGGAAATGAACCTCTCTCCATTAATTTGCTGCAAGCCATGGATTTTATTTCGGCTGCCTGAAAGCAGGTGTCTTCGTCCACAATCAGCAACTGTTTCCCCAAAGCTGGTGCCTTACTAGAAGAAGCTGTCTCTAATGATGATCATGGGGACGAAGTTTTATCTGGCAATGAGCTAACGCTACCAGAGGGTGGAGAATTCGATACTTTTGTGCATTTCGATGATAATCTGGCTGTATGTGGAGAACTACCGGGTGAAGAGTTTATTGCTGACGTATGCCAACAACGCGGCGGTGATGGACCAGCAACAAGCGATAGTGACATTGGAGGTGGAGATAACGACTTGAATCTTGACCCCTGAACTGTGTGAAGTGTTAAGTGCAATCGAAGTGTGTAGGCGTTACATCAGTGCGAACAGTTGTAGTGAAAATGCTTTTAATTCATTACTAAGTTTTCTAAAGGAGGTTTATACTCTTAATGCTAGAAAAGTGAAACAAGCCAAACTATCTTATTTTTTTAAGGCTGGACCAAGTTCAAAATATTTTCTGTCTTAATGTATTTATTATTTGCAAGGATTTACACATTCTACTGGTTTTTCAGTAAATATTGATGTATTGCGTAAGTCTGATTTCTAAGTAATTCTGAGTTACAAGTAGTTTTTTCTCTTCCCCTTGATATACGTATAAGTCAGGTTCAACTGTATATGTAAGTAGGGTAACATCCTGCTTCATGTATTTACCGAGCTCAGAACATTTTAAGCAAGCAATTAACGGAGGCCCACTTCCATTTGACACGCGAGGGACTCCTTGGAAACAACTTTGCGAACGAAATGGAATTTGATGGGAAGCGATCAACATTAATGGGGCCCATGGAAGAAAAGAAGTGGAACTGGCTGAGTCAGCAGAGAGGATGCATCTGGATGTGCTAGGAGTAAATGCTATTCAGGTAAGGGGAGATCAGGAGGAAGAGATAGGAGATTATAAAGTATACTTGACGGGTGTTAAAAAGGGAAGGCATACCTGTCAACTTTCACGGTTTATCCGTAAAATGTACGGAAATTGCAGCATTTTACGGTTTTACAGATGGACGGTGTTATTTTGCGACTTCGCAGACAATAATTTGAAACGTTAACATTCAATAATCACCTCACTTCCGTACAATCGATTGTTTGCATGGGTCAAAGGCAAGTCCACGATAGTCGATGTTTGTGTTGTCATTGGGATTGAATTTAAAGCAGAGATAACTATTCTTCCATGTGAATGTCAGGTGTCGACAGGCTCTGCTCTTAAAGATAAAAATTTAATTGTTCCGTATTGAAAAGTATCACAGTTAAAATTGAAATAATAAATAAAGAGGTTCAACCTATTCGATACAAAAGAATAAGAAATGCAGTGATTACATTCTTATTTAATAATCAGTAGAAGTGGTACCGGTTTCGACCCTAGTCCAGGTCATCATCAGCCGATTAAAACATGAAATCAGTAGAAGAGGCGATATCAAAATGACTGATTCAGAGTGAACTTGATCTTTTATTTTCTTTTTCCTATGCATTGTTTTTCATGTTTTAATCGACTGATGATGACCTGGACTAGGGTCGAAACCGGTACCACTTCTACTTATTGTTAAATAAGAATGTAATCACTGCATTTCTTATTCTTTTGTATCGAATAGGTTGAACCTCTTTATTTATTATTTCAATTTTAACTGTAAAGGCTCTGCTCCACGAATTCTTTATTCCGCTTCATTTGCTTGATGTGATTTAACCTATCTTCTTTGACCACGTGAGCGTTGTTCTTTGTTCACGAAGTTGGCATTCCTTGAATGTTTTGGCCATTTAAGGTTATGACCTATTTTAATGAAGTGTTTGAGTTTTGTGTTATAACTTCGTGCTTCACAGTTTCCTGTGTTCCTTGGACTAATTACATTCGTTCCACGTGTGTGTGGGTTTTTTTTTTTTTTGTTTTACCCATGTGTTCATTCTTTGTTCACAAGGTTGGCGTTGTGTTCGTTTAGTGGTTTAAGACTTTGTATGCTTTCACATGTTTTAATGGAGTGTTTGACTGCCTTGGGTGTTTGTTATAATTTTATGTGACTTTCAGTGATCCAGGTTCCTTTCTATGTTTCAGTAAATATCGGGACCTTTGTTTTCGGACATTTTCATACGCTATATTCCTATTGTAGGATTCATGAATAAATCTAACAAGAAATAGTATTTTCAGACATTTAAAGAATCATATTCTGTTGATTTTCCATCCATACTAAAATCTAGAAATGGAGAAAAATTTTCCTTTTGCACGGTATGTGGGTGTGTTATTAATGTTGCACATGGTGGAAGAAACAATTAAGTAATCATGTGAAGTGCGGTAAACACGTAAGTTATGTTAAATATAAGGAAGATAATAAGGAAATCAACACCCTTTTGCCAAGTATGGAAACGATGACAGTGACGTTATTAGGGCCGAGTGTCTGTTTACTTCCTTTTTGGTGGAACACAATGATCGTGCTGGTGCTTTATTGAAGATGATGTTTCCCACATCAGAAGTTGCAAAGAAATATAGCTGTGGTCACTCGGAAACAACATGCATTGTAAATAAAATGGCCAAAAATGAATCATTTGAAGTTGTTATGTGCCTTCAGAATGGACAATTTTCTTTGGCAACGGATGGAAGCAATGATACAAATTCCAGGTTGTATCCTATTGTTGTTACATTCTGTGATTTTCCACGGGAAAAAGTAGTGAGCACTCTGCTATCCATACCAGCATTAGACGGGGACTAAACAGGGCGAAATATAGGGAACCCGTTGTTATCACAGCTGAATTCTCATAACGTACCAATTGAAAACGGTGTGGATTTCTGCTCCGACAACACTCCTGTTATGATAGGACACAAAAACGGGATTTCAACAGTTCTGAAGGAAGTTCAACCAGGTATTGCCATCATAGGGTTGCATTTGCCACCTGATTAATCTAGCAGCTAAAAAAGGTGCTGGAAGATTGCCACTTAAAGTGGATGAGATCCTTGTTGATATATATTATTTCATAGAGAAGAGTGTCAAAAGAACACCTTCAGAAATTTCAAAACTTGCACAATAAAGAGGCAAAGAAAATTCTGAAGCAATTATGTACTAGGTGGTTTTATCTTTAGGCAGATGTGTTTGGATAGACTACTGGACCAGTAGGATCTGCTTCTTTCTTTTTTTCTTTCTTTCTTTCTTTCTTTCTTTCTTTCTTTCTTTCTTTCTTTCTTTCTTTCTTTCTTTCTTTCTTCAGGGAAGAAGTAATATTATGTACTCAAAACATTTCCACAAGCTTGACATCTTTCAGAATACCTAGAGTTGAACAAAGTGGATCCAAAGAGTATCAGAAGAAGAGAATTCTTGATTCTGCTACTACACATGCCCCTAAAATAATAGCATATTCTTCAAATGTGACAAACCCATCCTTAAAGTACAAATAATTCACCCTCTGATACTACCTATATTTGACTACTGTGACACTGTGTTGACTAAAATAACCTGTGACAGTAACAAGAAACTGGACTGGAGCCGGTACAGCTGCGTAAGATATATCTTTAATCTGCGATATGATGCTCATATATCACCTTATTATAAGGAGCTGTCGTGGCTTCGAGTGCACCAGCGCCGTGAACTTCACATGCTGTCACTTCTGCACAAAGTACTTTCCACTAATACTCCCGACTATCTGTCTTCATTTTTTTTCTTACCTCTCGTCCTGTCATGAACACAATACAAGATCTGCCTCCTCTCTTGCCATACCTGTAAACCACACTGCTGTGTACAACCGCTCCTTCATGATCTCTGTGTCTAGGTCATGGAATTCGCTACGTGTGAACGTTAGAGACAATCCTCATCGCAAGTTTAAAGTGGCTTGCCACGAGCATTTGCTGGGTAGATCCCGCTGACTTGCTGGATAATTGTTGAGTGAATGAAGGGATGTATGAGGTGAATGAATGGATTACTGTAGTTACATAATTTAAGTGTACTTTATTTTGTGTATTTTAAAATTAAGGATTCTTTCATTATTATTATTTGTTTTATTTGTATTCGAAATTATAAGTTATGTAAATGTATACTCATCTAGTGGTTAAGTGTAAGAGAGGGCCTTGACCCTAACTTCGCCACCAATAAAGGCATTATCTATCTATCTATCTATCTATCTATCTATCTATCTATCTATCTATCTATCTATCTATCTATCTATCTATCTATCTATCTATCTAAAAAGTAAGACTTCTGCTACAGCACGTGAGAAAAAATTGTTCATGTTCTTGTCCTCAAACTCGAACAAGGCCTTTTGCACTTTCCTTCATGTAACTATTCCTGTATTTGACTAATTCAATGTTGCCCTTCAGACTTCTTCCCCACAAGTTCACTTTTTATTAGAACTTGTAATGGTCTAAAGCTGTTGTTCACCAAGTTTCTTAAGCCCAAAATTCTCAAACGCTCCTCATTGCTTGAAGTTGAGTACAACTTGAAAATCAAAGCAGTGATGATTAGTTAGTTATTGGCATTCAGACTTCGAACATAGTGATCTCCAGGATACTCTTCAGGATTTTCATCAGTGAGAAACTACTTTTGTACTGCCTGTGACTACATCAGCAACAAGTGTCCACTCAAGGATGATGTGTTAAAGCATGCTCAAGTTGCTAGGTTAGACAGAAAAAATTGAAGATGCACAGTTTTCTTCCATTTGTTTTTTCTTGGAAATGTCTCCTATCATGTTATGCAAGGAAGAGAATGAAACTACAGATGAGGTGGTGAACGAGCTTCAGAGGCTGTTCACAGCTCTTCAGGTAGATGACACAGCGGTTGCAAATGAAGATGATGCAAATGATTCCAGTTGGGCATAAATAATAAGAATTTGTGGAGCTGATGGACTTCTTAAGTTCAATCGAATTTCTAGAGTAATGCTCTCTATTCTCACCATACCCCATAGTAATGCAGAATGTGAATGTGTTTTCAGCCTTGTGAAGAAAAATAGAAGAGAGTTCAGATCATCCATGTCCAATGGATCTCTGGAGTCTATTTCTATTTTGAAGACCAGAAGTTTTGGTCCCTGTTATGACAAAACATTTTTTCATGACTTTTTGCAGGAAGCTAAAAAGGCCACAACTATGTGATTTGCATTGTGTATTATATCTTGCCTGTGTTACGCTAAACAAGTTTTATTCTGCAAAGCCCTTTTCAGTTATTGCATATCTGCTTAACTTATCAAGGAAGTTCCGTTATGTATGCTCCCAACCAATATTCACCCTGCCTGCTGTTGTTTAACATGGATTTCTTCTTGATTGTTATGTTCATCTACAAATCATTGGCCCTTGATGTAAGTAGATATGATTTCATTGAGTATCCTGTTTAAAGCATGAATAATTGTATTTTGTATCCCAGAAGTATGATTATTTTCGTCAAGCCGGTGTATGTAGAAAATCGTTAGATTTTTTGTCATGTGTGCGTTTTACTGAGAACCCTTTCAAAACGTTGGCAGGTATGGGAAGGGCAGAGTCTAGGGTAGGGCTGTTTATCTGGAATATTATTGCATGCAACATAATTTCTGTTAGGCACGTAAACGAGCAAATGATGTTGGTGGATTTGGCAGTTGGAAGAATTAGAATTAGAATTGTCTCAGTGTATTCACCATGTGCGGGTATAGATGAGGATGAAATTGACAAGTTTTGTGAAGCATTGAGCGACATTGTAGTCAGGGTCAACAGCAAGGATAGGATAGTGCTAATGGGTGATTTCAATACGAGAGTTGGAAATAGAACTGAAGGATATGAAGAGGTGATTGGTAAATGTGGGGAAGATATGGAAGCTAATAGGAATGGGAAGAGTCTGCTGGATGTCTGTGCTAGTATGGGGTTTAGCAGGTATGAATACATTCTTTAAGCATAAGGCTATTCACTGCTACACATGGGAGGCTAGAGGTACCAGATTATCTTAACAGACTTCGAATTCAGTAAATCTGTTAGAAATTTACAGGTGGTTTTTTTTTTTTTTTTAATGAAACAGACCGCTATCTGATCTGTAGTGAACTAAGTATCTCTAGGCCTAGGATAGAGAATGTGAAATCTGTGTGCAAACAAATAAGGGTAGGAAATCTCCAGGATGAGGAAATTGGACAGAAGTACATGGATATAATTAGTGAGAAGTTCCGAACAGGTGGACAATAAGTGGGTTCAGGATATAGAAAGAGAATGGGTGGCATACAGGGATGCTATAGTAGCAACAGCAAGAGAATACCTGTGAACAGCTGTGTGTAAAAATGGGAAATAGCAAACATCTTGGTGGAATGATTAAGCGAGAGCAGCTTGTATGCGTAAAAAGAAGGCTTATCAGAAATGGCTCCAAAGAAGGGCTGACGTAGACAGGGAATTGTACATAGATGAAAGAAACAGAGTGAAACAAATAGTTGTTGTATCCAAAAAGAAGTCATGGGAAGATTTTGGTAATAACTGGAAAGGCTAGGTCAAGCAGCAGGGAGACCTTTCTGGAGAGTAATGAAGAATCTTAGGAAGGGAGGGGAAAAGGAAATGAACAGTGTTTTGGGTAATTCAGGTGAACTCATAATAAATCTCAGGGAATCACTGGACAGGTGGAGGTAGTATTCCAAAAATTTTCTCAACGTAAAAGGAAATCATCTTGGTGGTGTCACGGACAACCAAGCTCACTGGTAGAAGGAACATAATGTTGGTGAAATTATGCTTGAGGAAGTAGAAAGGATGGTAAATAATCTCCATTGTCATAAAGCAGCAGGAATTGATGAAATTAGACCTGAAATGGTGAAGTATAGTGGAAAGGCAGAGATGAAATGGCTTAAAACAGTAATAAGATTAGCATGGAATATTGGTAAAGTACCTCTGGATTGGACTAAAGCAGTAATTGCACCTATCTATAAGCACGGGAACAGAGAGGATTGCAACAACTACTGAGGTATCTCACTGATTAGTATACCAGGCAAAGTATTCACTGGCATATTGGAAGGGAAGATGCGATCAGTGGTTGAGAGGAAGTTGGATGAAAATCAGTGTGGTTCAGGTCACAGAGGGGCTGTCAAGATCATATTTTCAGAATGCGCCAGGTAATTGAAAAATGCTATGAGAGGAATAGACAGTTGTGTTTATGTTACGTGTATCTAGATAAAGCATATGACAGGGTACCAAGGGAAAAGATGTTCACCATACTGGGGGACTATGGGATCAAGGGTAGGTTATTAAAATCAACCAAAGGCATTTATGTTGACAATTGGGCTTCAGTGAGAATTGATAGTTGAATGAGTTCTTTGTTCAAGGTATTTACAGGGGTTAGACAAGACTGTAATCTTTCAACTTTGTTGTTCGTAGTGTACATGGATCATTTGCTGAAAGGTATAGTGGCAGGGAGGGATTCAGTTAGGTGGAAATATAGTAAGCAGTCTGGCCTATACTGACGACTTGGTCTTAATGGCAGATTGTGCCGAAAGCCTGCAGTCTAACATCTTGGAACTTGAAAAAAGTGCAATGAGTATCGTATGAAAATTAGCCTTTTGAAGACTAAATTGATGTCATTAGGTAAGAAATTCAACATAATTGAATGTCACATTAGTGATGCAAAGCTGGAACAGGTAGATAATTTCAAGTATTTAGGACTAGCTGATGTACTTGTGCTTCGCTACAGGATTTTCAGAAAGACCTGACTTTGTGGTTTTCCTAACTGAAGTCAACATAGGTCATTACAAAAACATCAGTAGGAAAGTAGCAATTAAAAGCAATGTTATCTACTCGATCAAATGAAAAACTGCACATTTTCTCACTTTTAACGATCAGTATTACGATGTTGATCGAACAGTACTACTACGATGTTGATCTAACAGTCCAAAGTTCCAGAGCTGGAATAACCAGGCCGCAGACAGCCGTGAACACTCCTCTGCCTTTATTCCGTTAAATATGCACTCTGCTCATTCCAACCAGTGCCTCAGAGTAGGGATTGAATAGCTTGAATACATGCTAAAGAAGAAAGTTATCTAACTCTCAGCTACTTCCCGCTAATATTCAGGCAGGCTGTTGCACTCGGTACGACCGGACGAGTTGGCCATGTCGTTAGGGACGCACGGTTGTGAGCTTGCGTCCGTGAAATAGTGGATTTGACCCCCACTGTCGGCAGCCCTGAAGATAGTATTCCGTGGTTTCCCATTTTCACACCAGGCAAATGCTTTGGCTGTACCTTAATTAAGGCCAAGGCCGCTTCCTTCACACTCCTAGCCCTTTCCTATCCCATCGTCGCCATAAGACCTATCTTTGTCAGTGCGACGTAAGGCAAATTTAAAAAAATACTCGGTACGTAGCAGTAATCCCATCTATCGGAAATGAGTGGCAACAGAAGACACAAAGCACATCACAACAAACAATGGTCAATATAATGTTATTGTTGATCAATTTTATGAGCTTTCTCTATTGTAGGCCTTCACATTTAGTTTCCTTTCGACTCTGTGATATTAGGGCGTCTTATAAAATGATTTATAGCGTAGACTGTAGTTCCTTATTCTCCAACTTTACATACCAATTTTCACTAAATTCTGTTTACCCATTTTCTCGTGACTCGGCGCTGATATGGACTTAGTAAAAAAAAAATCTAAATTCATGAATATCTCTGTGATAATAGCCAGCACGGTAACAATGTATAAGACATAAATGATCGGAAATTTAGTACTATATAATTTTCGTTATGTACGATACGACCGCTACTAACATGATTGATAATTAAATTTTAGGCCCTCCCTTAAAATACCATTTTACTCAGTGTGAATAAAATTATTTAAAGCCTAGATTGTAGCGACTTATTCCCTGAACTTGCATACCGATATTCATTAAATTCTCTTCAGTCATTTTCTCATGATACGTGTACATACATACATACATACATACATACATACATACATACATACATACATACATACATACATACATACATACATACATACATACATACATACATACATACATACATACATACATACAGACAGACAGACAGACAGACAGCAGAAATTACGGAAAATTAAAAAGTGCATTTCCTTGTTACTGTGGACATGACTCATGCAGAAATACCATCCTTTTTAAATTCTGAGCAGTGTACAGACAAAACTTATTTTATATATAGATGTGTGTTCTCCCAGGATGGTAATATATTAAGTGAGATTGAATCAAGGTGCAGTAAAGGTAATTCAGTGGGCTCGCAGTTGCGATGAACAGTATTCTGTAAGAAGAAAGTCAGCTCCCGTATATCTTTACGTTGGTCTATTTTCAGACCAACTTTGCTTTACAGAAGCGAAAGCTGGGTGGACTCAGGATATCTTCATAAGTTAGAAGTAACAGACATGAAAGTAGAGAGAACGATTGCTGGTACAACTCGGTGGGAACAATGGCAGGAGGGTACTCGGAATGATGTTGAAAGGATGGTAAATAAACTCCATTGTCATAAAGCAGCAGGAATAGATGAAATTAGACCTGAAATGGTGAGCTATAGTGGGAAGGCAAGGATGAAATGGCTTTATAGAATAATAAGATCAGCATGGAGTGTTGGTAAGGTACCTACATATTGGACTAGACCAGTAATTACACCGATCTATAAGCAAGGGAACAGGAAGGATTGCAACAACTATCGAAGTATCTCGTAGATTAGTATACCAGGTAAAGTATTCACTGGCCTCTTGGAAGGGCTAAGTTAGGAATGAACTCGAAGGGTGAAGCTGTACGCATAAACTGGCTTTAGTGATGGGGTTGTGTGAGGCGAATGGAGGAGGATAGATTACGCAGGAGAATAATGGACTCTGTTATAGAGGATAAGATTAGTAGAGGGAGACCAAGACGTCAATGGTTAAACTCAATTTCTAACGATTTAAAAATAAGGGGTATAGAACTAAATGAGGTCACAGCACTAGTGCAAATAGAGGATCATAGCGACATTTAGTAAATTCACAAAGGCTTGCAGACTGAGCGCTGAAAGGCATAACGGTCCGTGATGATGATGTATGTAATGTAAGGACAACATTAAATAGTTTCCGTAACTGTTTAGACAAAGGTTGTAAGAAACTTTGTAATACCTTGATGCACTTAAGAAACGCGGTTAAATCCACACCATGGAGAACAACTCAGTGTGAACGTGGTTTCAGTGCTATGAACGTAATCGTCAATAAAGTTAGAATAAAACTGTTGATAAGTATTGTTTCATCTGTGATGCCCCCATAACACTCGATGGACCACCAGTTTCTAAATTTCTACATTGAGAATTTGTACATTTGATTGATTCATCTGCTTTCAGCATTCTTATCTTTATTTCAAAACGCATCCGGAACTACATGATAGATGATGGGTGCATCAAATATGGGAACATTTCATTGTCTCCACTTTGGACCCCAAAATATTGGGCTATGTAAATATTCAAGGGCATTGATTATGCTTGGCAGCAATGTGATCAATCTGATAGTGTCTTCTATCACCAGGATTTTTCCTGCTTGGGTATGCTTCAAACCAAGTGTTAGTAACTATAAACTTCTTATCACAGGAGAATTCAACTTGTCGTTGGCCCCATTTATCCCTCCTGCGCAGACCTTTACTGCCTTATCTAACTACAGCATTAAAGTTGCCCATTAGAATAACATTATCTCTCCCTTTGGCAGACTTTATGAATTCATCTCTTTGTTCATAGAGTTCGTCCACTTCCTCATCTGTGGCTAATTGAGGTTGGCATGTAGACCTGTGTTATGACCAATTTAACCGGTGCTGGTCATAAGAACAACTTCATCACACAGGGACTATCAATCTCGGCACCATTTTGACACCTCCATTTTTCCGGGTTTCAGCGTTTGGACATGTTGCAACTTTGACAGGAGTTTCTCTTGATAATGACCTGAGAAGTCCTGTTTCTTCCCCTGCTGAGTCCAACTGCATTTGATAAACATACACCTCTGGAGTGCATAAAAGTACAGTTGGGAGACAGTTGGCTAAGTTTGGAGACAGGGGTGAAGTCATGAGCAGTAGAATAGGAACATGTGGCAGAAAACTGAAAACTTCACCCAGATGTGACAATGCGTTGTGTCATTTATGTTTGGAGGACAGATTTGCTACCTCGGAAGTGCTTACGGAAAAATGGAGGGAAACCTCTGGGGTTGATGTTTGTTCCAGAACTGTAAGGAACAGATTAGAAAATTTGGTTTGGTGTGTAAAAAGGCAGGGGCTGCCTGGCCGAGGCGGTAAAGGCGTGCTCGGTTCGCCCGGAAGGACGTGGGTTCGAATCCCTGTCAGGAAGTCATAAAATTTAAGAAACAAGATTTCCACTTCCGGAGGTGCATATGGCACAGGTTCATTCAGCCTACACCAAAAATGAGTACCAGGTTAATTCCTGGGGACAGTAAAGAAACCAATGCTCACCAAACAACAACGTATGAAGCGTGTACTGTGGGCTAAAGGGCTAAAGAACATCAGAACTGGCCAACTGAGCAATGGTGCAAAGTTCCGTTCAGTGATGAATCTGAAATTATGGAACATTGATGGAACTGATGGGGTTTCTAGAGTGTTTCGGAAGGCAAGTGAAGGTTTGAATCCTGCCTGTACTCTAAAAATGAAGTTTCTGGCTAGTGTTATGCTTTTGGGGTGTTTCTCATACAATGGTGTTGGGCGTATTGATGTCTTAGAATCCACAATCAGTGGAGAGAAGTACAAGAAAATTTTGGAGAAGATGATGTTAGCATCAAGAAGGGTTTAATTTGCAGGACAACCATTCATTTTTCAGGACGAATCAGCACACTGCCATCTTGCAAAAGTGGTCAAGGAGTTCCTAAGTGAGCAAGAAAATGTCACAGCACTGTCTTGACCTGGAAATTCACTGGATCTAAATCCAATTGAAAATTTGTGGATGATTTTAAAGAAAATAGAGAAAGGAAGCCTAGAACAAAACTGCAATTGATTGAAGCCATTGTGAACATCTGGTATCATGCTATGCTCTTAGAAATCCTCAGACATCTAGTAAATTCCATGCCAACAGGGTGTGCACAAGTTGTACAGTCAAAAGGGTATCCAACCAAGTACTAATGCGGAAATGAAAACTAATTCAAGATATTGTTATTGTGCTTTCCATTAACAAATCCTACAAAAACTGCCATCTATAAAGGTCATAAATGAAGTTGCTACATACCTTTAGAAAGGGAATAAAACAAGCTTTCAGAAAATATATAGATTGTGTTACTTTGTAAACACCCGTCACATTAAAACGTTATACATTAATCCAAGAGAAAAGTCAGCGAGTTGCTATTAATTTTTCTGGCACTGTATATACTTCATCATTAACATGTAATTTTATCTGTTTTCACTGTTTAAATTTCTTTTCCCATGTTCCTCTGATAATGTTACATAATTTTTCTGTTATTCCTGGTTACTTTCAAGTGTTTAACGTTAAGAATTTCATTCTTCGGGTTCTCTATTGAATCAAGATTCACAATAAACAAAGCAAATAATAAGATACACCTTTTCAATACTATACGCGAAAATTTCTACATTTCTGTTAAATCATCACGTTTATGAACTTTTGGTACTGGTTTCAACAAAACTATATGTCATCATCAGCCTAGGATAAATTATAGAAAGACAATAAAATACATTGATCATGACCCTTATAATTATATCATAATAGTAAAATTAGAAAATATACATATTAAAACTAAAGTAATATTTACATGTATAAGCTGATAGTCATTAATACAATAGTGGTCGATTTTTATAAGGTGTACACCCTAGTAATTGTAATTAAAAAGAATGACATGTTAGAAGAAATTTTGGTTTTTGCAGTAAAATATAATGATCAGCTTTTGATCTGTCGTATTTTAATCTGTTGAACAGTCTGATTAATTTTTAAAGAGGCGTTGTAGCTATGTTTGACATGTTAATAGAAGTAAACAAACACTTCGTCATAAGTTGTTCCTCACGAGTATATACACAATAGAATGTAGAATATTCTAATAGGGCTTCAACTTAGACTTAACAGATGAAGAATTTTAGTACAATGTCCAATTTAACCAAGATAAATAAATTTTGTATGTCACTGCAAGTTGATATTGACAAGCAAAGTGTTTTATTGGAAAGTTCTTTTTTATATTGGCTTGTCCTCATGTATGTTTATTTAGGTCATATTAAGTGATATGGGTTGAACACTGTAAAATAGCCGAGGTTCTTGTTGAAATGGTGCTTGAAAGGATCTTATGAAGCAAGTTGTAAATACAGTGGTTGATCTAGAATGGTCTTGAACTAAGATGGAACACTGTAAATTCTTCATTCCATTTTGGTTGATATGTACACTTGACTACTTCTGTTTTCCTGGGAGCTTTGTCATCCACAGACAGCTCCATATATGGGTTAGGTTTCAAGAAACTGCCATCACTTCGTAAATGTGCGCATTCAATTATTACACTAAACTGATAGAAACCAGGAGATGCTGCTTCAGACATTCTCAATTTGCTCTTATAAATCTGAAATGCCGATACCTTGATGGCATGTAGTAACTAAGTGGATATGAAAACCATGGTATGATCAGTCATATCTTTTAAAAAACATTTCCATATTATTTTCGTGCCACATCAAAATTCAGACAAATTTCTAATCTTGATGACAATCTACTGATCCGCAGCGGTGTGACAAGTCCATCAAAATTTGATATTTTTCTCTTTTCTGTCGATCACTTGGATGATTAGACAGCAGTCACAAGACAGCCTAATATTTACTCACAAACGAATATCAAATTATGATGTCAACTACGAATTAAGTTTTGTTTCCCTCAGCAAGTGGGCCATTTTCAATACGTCCAAGAAGAACAGAAAATATCCACTTTACATTTGTCTTAAATGCGTATACCTTCAGGTAATCAAACTCCATAACCCACCATCGCAAACTAACGTGATGATTTAACAGAAATGTAGAAATTTTCACGTAATATATAGTATTGAAAAGGTGGATCTTATTATTTGCTTTGTTTATTGTGTACTTTCAAGTGTGTAAAATTCAGGTTCATTTTCAGTTTTACATATCTCTTTCACATCTATATATTTCCCTCTGATATTTCTCATTTCCTTACAGTCTTTTGGCAGATGGACCACTTCCATTATGTATATTACATAAAATAAATTTAATTTTGTTATTTTATTCTCTTAAAGCTTTATTTTGCATACTCCCGTCAACCACCAAATTATTCCTGTCATTTACCTTTTTGTTAATATCCTTAATGCCATATTTTCACTAATTTGCAAAATTCTATTAGTGTACTCTTGTTGTTTCGTTCTGTTCCTATTAGAAGTCTTTCACTCTTTGGGCTACCTTCTTACACAATCTCCTGTCATTCCTTGATAAATTTCTTTCCCAGTGTTACCCTGTTCCTGTCTCTTCTAGTAGCTTCTTCACCCCCATCCACCCAGTAGCTCTCATTTTGATGTTTCATTTGGTGCTGATATGCTATGCCTACAATTTCACCTTCTCCCTTTGTTTTTAATTTCAACCAATACTTAACTGATCATTTCATAATATCTGCCCTTCACACACTATTTGTAGAACAGCTTGGCAATCCCATAATTATTTTGAAAATTTACTAACGACTACATGTTAACCTACAGTTCCATGATCTGCTCGCCAAATTTCAGATCTGTATAAACCTTTGCTTTAACTACTTAAATATGTTTTTCTGCACTTTATATTTGACATGAGGCATCTTTTTATCCAGTATTTTTATAATAGCCAAGGTACCTCTTCCCTTCATCTTTGTTCTTTTTATCTGATCTGACCATCTATCATTGCTGCTTATAATCATCCTTAAGTACGAAAGTTGATCAAATATAAATGGGATTTTTGTTCCTGAACATCAGCAGTTGGTAGGACTAGCCCCATGCTTCTGTTGTGCTTAGGCGGCACTGTTAGGAGTGGGGAGAGCGTGCGGTTAGATATTTCTCACCGTTTTGCATTAACGCTCACGGTGTCAGAGCAATAGGTGCACCCCTCCACTTTGCAATGCATAATTATAAGATTTCTTGCTCATGAAAGAGTTACAGCAGCAGAAATTTGCCAGAGATCGACTGCACAGTTTGGTGATCAAACGTTGTCAATGATGCATGTGTATTCCTGGCATAAAAAGTTCAAGGAAGGACGAGAACATGTGGAAAATCAGCAACACGATCGCCGTCCTCAGACCAGGCGAGGTATTTTGCCGATTGTTTTTTGCATGAGCGACGCACAATCAGTGCTGCTTACTACTGCGAGCTATTGAACAAGGTGAGGGTTGCATATCGCCGCAAAAAGACGAGACCAACCGATTCAACAGGTCATCCTCCTCCACGACAATGTACGGCCCCATACTGCAGCTCTGCCTCCAAGCTACAGGAAATGCACTGGACTACACTTGCACTTGATCATCCTCCTTACAGCCCGGACTTATTGCCCTGCAATTTCCATTTGTTTGGACCCCTTAAAGGAGCTCTAGGAGGGCAACGATTTGAAATGACGAGAGTGTGGAAGGTCGTGCGCAACTGGCTGGTGACACGGCCCTGTTCCTTTTATGATGAGGGCATCAAAAAGCTGCCCATACGCTGGGACAAATGCATTTCCAAAGCAGGAAATTATGTGGAAAAATAAATTTTAATTGCCTTGTGTTTTTCAATAAATTAATTTAAATAAAAAATAATATCTTTGTATTTGATCCCCCCTTGTATTCAATGTTTTTTTAAAAGCAGTTTTTAGCTTTGTCGTACTAATCCATCACTGTTCACTCTTTGAAAGCTTGTCACCCCTTTTACAAACCATTTCTCTGGTTTTCTGTGGATTATTATTATCTATTAGCTCCATTGTCCGTATTGATGATTCTAGTATACACAAACATAAAGACAGAAACCTTCCACCTAATCAATGTCTAAAACATTTCTATATCACAGTAATATCACAGTACCGGTTTTGACCTTTTACTCAGGTCATGTTCAGCTGCTTGAAGAACCTGGTAGTAATAACAATGCACAATTCTAAAACACTACTTAATCTAATCATGGGATTAACCTTTAGATTCCACTCTTTACAATAGTTTCTATCTCATTAATACAGTTTTGCATCATGACAGATGTTTAAGCAATGAATAATGAATGCTTAATGAATCTAACAACGTTGTCCTTCTATAGTTGCTTGGATTAGATCTTTTACCATGTTTTTTATGTATAGGTCAGATGCTTCCTTGTTAGGCATGATTTTTGGAATCTTGTTTCGTTAGAAATGTTAAATATTTTGACTATGCCTGCTAGGGTAAATCCTAGTGTGAGAAATTAAGATTTAGCCTGATTGCACAACAGCCTACTGGATGAAAACCAATGCATTGCAGTTGCAAGAGCTTCCTGCGACATCTGATGCAAACCTGAGATGCTCTAGTGTTTTGTAATTAATGTTGTATTGTCCATAAGAGCATGCATGAGCTGTGACATTTTGCGATACATCATTGACTGCCAGAGTGAATAAAAATGGACCAAGGACGGAGCCTTGTCGCACACCTGTTGTAACTTTTTTCAAAATGGTATACCTATTTTTAATTGATTCCGTCCTACACAGTATCCCACTGATGACAATCTCTGCTTCCTTAAACTTCTCCCACGCTGTCATAAGCAGATCCCACACAGTCTCAACTACGTTAGTACCTTTTCCGGTTTGCCTTACGTTGTTGGTACCAACATCGAAAATTACCACCGTTATTTCCAGCAGGAGCTATTGCAGCTTGTAAAGCACTCACAAATTTTCTTTATAGTTTTGGTTGTGTTCCGGAGAATCATTTGTTGACTATCGGTGCAATAAGATCTTTGTGTGTTTCTCTGTGTGTAAAAATATGAAACAGTAGTGTTGAACAGTGCTAAAACAACAGTATTAAGCTGTGAATATTATAGTTCTTTGCTAATGTGAAAAGCAAGTTTGTTCAAACAGAACAAAAATGAGTTAACATTGTAAATAACAGCATTCCATACACTGTTGTCGAATGGAACAAGAGGTAAACTATTATATTTCTAATTTTTATGTATTTTTGTTTTATGCTCCCAAATCTCTCATTTGTAGGAGTTAAATGTTATGAATAGTGGGATAATTAATATAGTCCAATTGTAAGATGTTTATGTATACACCTACTGAAATGTGAATGAATTACAGCTAAATCCTCGATATAACAATAACTCCCTCTACAATAATACTTTCCACTGACCTGCCTTGTACCGTTGTATCAATATTTCACTATATGTGACTTGGTTTTGTCACTCCAGCATATATCCTGCCTGGTAGTAGGGTCTTCTGTGTTGCTCTGTGTGTCTATTTCATTCAGCGATGGGCCATGTCAGGCTGTAGATTTTTGCAGTAGGGCTGTGCAATTTTATCTACTTCTGCTTACAGCTCATGTCCAAACAATCGGTCCTCTGATATACAATAGAACTTTGATATCTTTGAAAACATGGGAAAATATCTTCAGAGCTGTCAATGGTGGGATTTGAACCATCTCCCGAATGCAAGCTTACAACTACACAACCCTAACTGCACAACCAACTTGCTCGGATCACCTAAAATCCCATTGTTGACAGCTCTGAAGATATTTTCCCATGTTTTCCCGTTTTCATACCAGACAAATGCTGGAGCTGTAAGTCGCTAAATATCTCGTTCTCTTTCACTCACATTGAGTTTCTCATTTGTCCAGGTAGCTTTCTCATATTTACATTGAAAATGCAGCCCTGGCTAACCATCACAACATTCTTTGTTTGCATGATTCTTGGTCTTAAGCTCTGTCTCTTTTGTAGTGGGCAATGTTAAATATGACAGGATTCTAGGACTGATGATTGTTCAGTAGATCTTTGATATCTTTTGATTCTAAATACTATGGCTCCTCATTTTGACTTCCTCTAATTACTTCATTACAGTGATAAGAATGACTACAAAAATCCTTTGATGACAATCTCTGAGCATATTTATGTATTAGATAAAAGGGTAGACAGGAACAATAAGGTAAGCTATGAGACAGTGGGAATTTGTCACCTTGAGTATTGGTAGCTCTAGGAATGCTGTTGTATTTACAGCCATATTCCTTTTAAACCAGAAATTCTGCATATTTTAAAATTGCCGTACAATCCCGAATGCTACCCGCACTTTTTTCCTCCAAAATATTGGTTCTAAATCTTGGGTGCAGGTCGTATTCAAGCAATTCATTCTCTTAAATATTTACTACGTTTACATGGAGTATTGAAATAGATTTGAATACGGTTACCGTACTCAATATACCACATATAAACGGGCATTCAGGTCTTATTGTGTTTTAGTTGCGTTCTAGAAAACAAGATCGATTTTTCTCAATACTGTTACAGTGGCATGTAAACGTGAAATGTTAGTTAATGAAATATGGTATATGGTATATGTGGGTAAATATGCGCTAAATATGAAAGCCGCTGCTGCAGATGCTTGATCGTCATTTGTTTCACAAGTGTTGCAGGCATGGTGGGTGCGCGAATAGCTGATCTCGCGAGATATCGTACTTTGTGAGAGTCAAGACTGTTGGTTACGGAAGTCTACCTCGCTCACATTCGAGTTCTTTACCTGTCCCACGAAAGTGCTGTCTCGATAGTAAGTAATAGATTCAAAACGGCGTCTGCAGTCCTTTACTGTACGTGAGAAACTTAAAGTTGTAAGCGAAGCTGAAATATATGGAAATCGTGCCATTGGTAGAAAGTACGATATTGATGAATCGTGTATTCGTGATTGGCGGAAGAGGAAGGAAAATCTTCTAAAAAGTAACAGTGATCGCAGAGCGGACGGAGTGCCACGTTTCCGGAAAATGAAGAATGACTCCACAAATTTGTGATAGAAAAACGTGAGTTAGGATATGGTGTTTCTAGTGAAATGTGTCAATTGAAAGCACTAGTGATCTCAAAAGAACTCAAAACACAGGATTTTACTGCAAGCCGCGTATGGATCCAAAACTTTTATCGGAGAAAGGGATTGTGCTTTGGGAGACATACGTCTATTTCACATCTCCCTGGGGCGTATGAAGAAAAATTAATGGCATTTCAGCATCGCATTATTCATTTGAGGAAGCAAAATTCTTATTTCAGTCGCAAATTGGGAATGCTGACCAGACACCTGTCTCTTTTGAAATGCCGTTAGAAAATACAGTGTATACGAAGGGTTCTAAAAGTGTAACCATCAGAACAGGTGGTAACGAAAAGCAACGATGCACGGTAATGCTGTGCGTATTAGCGGATGGAACCAAACTCCCTCCATACATGGTTCTGGAAAGGAAAACACTTAAAGGAGAACAATAAAACTTTGATTTCCACCTATTCAATACAAAAGCAATTATAAAATTAGGATCTCATCCTTATTTTATTGCTTAATTGTTAAAACATAGGGTATGTTTCGTACAAATTTGGAACATCTTCAGCTATAAATATTCTTACAAGGTTAAACCGGTAACATTATTCTAGAACTTACACTTATGGTTTGCCGTTAACAAACTTATCCACAATAAACTTTAAAAAACCTCTTAAATATAAAACGTTTATATATTACGTTGTCTTATTAAAAACAATATGACTATTTGTTAAGTTTGAAACTTCAAAGCCTTATTCTAATGTTTAAAAAACAATGCCATTAGTTAGTCTCTGTATAAAAACATTTAAAATCTGTTAAAATTGCTGATTATCTTAAAATTATTTCTTGAAATACATATTAAAACATTTTGTTACAGTTGGCGTGAGCTTTTCCACACGTTGTACCATATGGAAATTAAATCTTCATACACTCAAAACAGCTGAGTTTAGGCGTGAATATTATTCATTTTGTCCGTGAAATGTCAAAACTGATGCACACTGTTGATTGTAGGTTATGAATTTTGTTGTACTTTAAATATTTAATATCCAATTTTTCAAATTCATGAATTGCTTGTAGACTTTACCATTGTAAGGCAATCCTACAGACATAAGCAAGGACTCAGTTAAATGAATTGCTTGTAGACTTTACCATTGTAGGCCAATCCTACAGATATAAGCAAGGACTCAGTCAAATGGTGACTGTCAAGTTTTGGTGATAAGCAAGTGGTAACTTCATCAAATTTTACAAAAGTAAGTCTGTGGACATTTCTGTAACAGGAAAATATTTTTGTAAGAATATGTTAGATGGTTTAAAAGTTGAAGAAACTAACGTTGAAGGATCAGCACTTCCCCTTCTACTCCTGCCTGCATTTACACCAGTGCACTCAGCTGTTTGATGACTGCTTGCACTCCTCGTGTTGTATGTGTGTGTCTGTATGTGCAGGGCATTGGGAGGGGAGGTAACAGAGAGCGGCGTTCTAGCGAATGATGTAGATGTTGATTCCCATAGGGAACCTAAAATATTTGTCCCGAATGAGTAAATTTATAATACCAATATAATGGTCCGTTATTGGACATTATAAATTTTCCAGCTAACTCATTCTTGGTTGCCTGCGTTTCGCCCTCGTGTGCTAAGTTAGGCTCATCAGTTGGGACTTTGCGTGATTCATGCAGGGGAATGGTCAGAAGTTGTGTGGGTGGGAGTTTGTATATTCGCAGATTGACTATTATTATTATTATTATTATTATTATTATTATTATTATTATTATTATTATTATTATTGGGGATAAAATTGCTTGTCAATTTTTCTATTTCGTCGTTAAGGTTTTTATCTCTATTGAAGTGTTTGTCTAGGTAGATATGTATGTTCTCCAGCTCATTCATTAATTTTCTTTTATTGACCTTTCTGATTATTTTAAAATCTTTTTCTATTGTAGTAAAATGGTGTCCTTTTTCTTGCATATGATTACTCAGAGCGGAAAATTTGTTATGTTTAGCAGCGTTTGCATGTTCTAAATATCTAGTTATAAAACTTCTGTCAGTTTGGCCAAGGTAAGAAAAACCACAATCCGAGCAAATCAGCTTATAGATTCCTGAACTTTGGTATTTGTTGTTGCGTGAATTCACACTATTATTATTGTTGAAAAATATATTTGTATTTGTATTTTGTGTTCTAAATGCAATATTAATTTGCCGTTTTTTGATCGGATTTGTGATTTGATACACTGCTGAGTTGATGAATGTAAATGTTGCGAATTTTGGGTTTTCAGTTTTGATCGGAATAAGGTTAGTGGCTAGTTTCGATTTCACTCTATTAATAATTTTGTTAACATCTATTTTATAACCATTGACAGAAGCTAAGTCTTTTATGAATTTAATTTCCTACTTTAAGCTATTATCAGAGTGTGGCATTTTGAAGGCTCTCTATATCAGACTAAACAATGTGGTTTGTTTCTGTGATTTTGTATGTAGGGAATCTTTTTGATAGCTATTGGAATGTAAGATGGCTTTCTATAAATCTTAAAGTCAAATTTATTTTCTGTTCATGTTACTGTAATATCTAAAAAGTTTAACGAATTATTTTCTTCCTCCTTAGTGAATTTTACTCTTTGGTCTAGGTTATTTAAGAAGTTTAATATATTATGACTGTCATTAAGTTTGCTATCTATTATAACAAAGGTATCGTCTATGTATCTCAACCACAAACATAGTCCTTTTATGCTTGTTTTTATTTTGCTGTGCTCTAGATGATCCATGTAAATATTTGCTAGAATTATAGACGTGGAGTCTCCCATCCCTAAACACATCTATTTGTAAATGTTATTGTTGAATGTGAAATAATTGTTGTTTAAAACAAAATCTAATAGATTTATAAACTCTTCTATTTCGTATGTACTTAATTTGCCCTGTTTGGTTAGATTATACTCGATGATTTCAACGGTTTCTTTAATAGGTATGCTTGGGTACATATTGGTTATATCATAGGAACACATCTTGTGATGCGATTGTAAGCTGAAACAATTCAATTTTTCGCAAAATTCAATTGATCTGTGCCAGTGCGACGTAAAACAAATAGCAAAAAAAAAAAAAAAAAATTGATTCAACTACTGGTAATGGAATCGCTGTTAAATTTGTAATGTTTCTTTAAAAATTGACGTATGAATTTTGAGATTTTATAAGTAAGACTTGCTCTACTATTGATTATAGGTCCAACAGGCATATTTGCTTTATGGATTATAGGTAGAGCTTTAGCCGTTGGTAATTTGGGATTCATATTGATAATTTTTTGATACTCTTGTTTATTAATTAAAAAAGTGGAATTTTTAAGTATATTATTCTTTAGGTTCCTCTGAATTTTATTTATTAAGGTCTTTGTTAGTTATTACATTATTATCCAAAAAAATGCTTCTGATTTGCTAATGTAATCATGTTTGTTTGTAACTACTGCAATCTATAGAAAATATGAAATGAATTAATGGTGAGTGAAATAAGTATAAATACCAAGACAATGGGTGCCACCTGTAAAACAATTACAGGAATATATAACTATGTAGAGCAATGAGTAACTCCCTCTCCCAAGGCGACGGTCATCAAGCTGACGAAGCTCCAGACTTACTTTATAACCTTACCTGTTTACCCCTGAAATTAGATTTGGGTAGCAAGCCGGGTTCATCCATACTCTACTGATAAAAGATTTACTGCAAGTTTCCTTCCATGACTTTACTCCCAAAATAAATAAAATATATGAATTACCTCAATGAGACCAACACCTGCTCGCCGTTAACAAGGGGCAACTTTACAGACCACTAAAAACCACATACAAAAATAAATGATTTGACGAGACCAACTCGTGTTTGCCGCTTACACGGTCTAATTACAAACATCTACAAACCACGAACATGAAGAAAGAAACATCACTTTACGAGACCAACTCGTGTTTGCCGTTTATGAAGGCAAATTACAAACGTCTACAAACCACCAACATGAAGAAAGAAACATCACTTTACGAGACCAACTCATGTTTGCCGTTTATGAAGGCAAATTACAAACGTCTACAAACCACCAACATGAAGAAAGAAACATCACTTTACGAGACCAACTCGTGTTTGCCGTTTACAACGCAAATTACAAACCACAAAAAAAAAACCCACCAATTTAAAAAATCACTTGAGACCAACTCGTGTTTGCCGCATATAAAGGCAAATTACAAATATCTTCAAACCACCATAAAATTATTTTCACTATTTACATTTATCATACCTTCAGGTAAGAGTCGCACTGCACTCTACTTTTGCAGATCAAAAATCGTATTCTGGTAGAGAAAAGTACGACTTTCTCTACGTACGGATGTAACCTTCTTTACGAAGAGCATCCCTAACCTTATTTATACACTTCTTCATCGACGTCTTGGATCCTTACCGATTGCTGCACCGGTTAGTGTCATGCCTCACGTTTCTCCCACCGAAACAGCATACTCGGCCGACGATGAATTACTTTATGAAGAAATGTAGAGTTATTCAAGCTGAATGATAGAAGATCGCATTGGTAACTCCCTAAAATATGTAGCTCCCGCGCACCGGTCCGAATGAGACACACAGAATCAGCATCAGAATTAGAATCAGAATCAGCATTAGAATGACTTGCCGCACATGCGTACCTGCTTATATAGGCTTGCTACACGTGGTTATAGCGTCCTGGAAAGTTTACTGGTAGCAACGCTCTCACAGGCACTTCTTGACGCGTCACACAGTCAACCCAACCTCGCTTAAAACAAAGCCCTCGTATTGACTATCGTGCGTCTGATGTGACATCGAACGTCCACTCATGTACATCCACATTGATCCACTCCAATTCTTCAGCCTATACTACCTGCCATACCCCGTGTTTCCAAGCCACTTGTTGCAACACATCCAACTGACTTCAACTGTTCTTCCCGATATAGTCGCAGTTTTCCCGGTTGCACAATCCTTGCGGCTAGGCCATATTTACAGACACTTTCCCAAACGGAAATTTATACAAAATATAATGATGCACATATGCAACATTCCCTAACTACACATTCTTCTTATAATATTACGTTTTTACATTCTAAATAAACAAAATTACATGATTTTAACATTACAAACTATATACGAAAATTTCCTAACCTAAAAATTCGGGGATCGTACATACGTACGGTTACATGTTTAGAAGAACTGTAGTTTCACCTTTGTCTGCTTTAGTTACTATTACATTGCTATTCTTAATTTTGGTTCTTAAACTATTGATTTGTTTAGATAGAGTAGAATTTGAATTGTTAATTAATTCTTCAACTAAGGTAGGAAGCTTCTTTTTGATATCATACCTAGTATTATTTTGGTACTTTTCCTACATTCAACTCTGCTTCTGCTATTGTAGTTATCAAGTCTTCCATTATGTGTGGGTTAAGCCAGTTGAATTTTGATCCTTTATTAACCCATATGCACCCACCCGCCCTTTGCTCTGACATTGCTAGGAATCCGCCAACTTTTTAGTATGCAACCTGGGTGTTGCAAGCTTTCGGTTAAAACAGTATAGTGGGTGATCGACTGCGCGTATTATCTCGGGACCTGTTTTATATTATCGAGAAATTCCACACTATTGCTCATGACACAAAAAAACAGAACAATACAGAAATATAACACAAAAAAATCCCTTTGAAATCTTAAATTTTTCATTAACTTATCTCACCTCGGAAGTTCTTTAGTGTAGTTATGGCCTTAATTATATGACACGAGCCTAACATTTCCCTGATTTTGAAATAATGAAATAATAAGAAACCAATACAACATGAGCGTATCATTTGCCTGATTTGGAAATAAGGAACTAATGGGAAACAAATCAAGAATAAGCGAATGATGAGATTCGAACCTATATCCCAAATACGAACTTACAGGCGATGTCTCACTTGGTGTATTATTATTATTATTATTATTATTATTATTATTATTATTATTATTATTATTATTATTATTAAGATTCAGTCTGAGGATCAGTGGTAAAGTGTTCACATCCAGGTACCAAGATCATAGGTTCAAATCCGGCAATTGCAATCGGATCTTGAGGGGCAGGAGAAAGTTCATTCGGCATTCCATGTTGTACGATATTACTACGCAAAATATCTCTGGTGATATATTTTGTGTTCATTCATGTACAGGATCACTAATAACTTCTTCCTCTCTAACACTGCTGAAATCAGAGCCTAAAACATGAAATATGCTTTGAATTTTGCTATTACTGAGCATTTCGCGCGAGCAAGCAACTTCCTCCTCAGCCACCTTGTCAACAACAGAATACAGATTTCTTGATCGATATTAATCAATTCTCTTTGCCAAAGAAGCACACCAGAGCACTCTGGTGATACTTTGAGACACCAAGAACAGATTTCAATTAGAAATGTTTCTGGAAAAAGCCAACAGATGTCACAAATGTCTCCAATATGCGACCTTGCATCCCGGCGTACCAGTCCGTTTGTGGAGTACTGGCCCAGCCGCTCAAGCGCGTACCAGTCCGCTTACGGGTGCATAGGGGTTAAGTAAACTTATTTCGTTCTCATTGAAAGTAATGCTAAACAAATTTATCGAAGAAATTAAATTTATAAAAGACTTAGCTTCTGTCAACGGTTATCAAATAGATGTTGTTAACAAAATTATTAATAGAGTGAAATCGAAACTAGCCACTAACCTTATTCCGATCAAAACTGAAAACCAAAATTCGCAACATTTACATTCATCAACCCAGCAGTATATCAAATCACAAATCCGAACAAAAAAGCGGCAAGTTAATATTGCATTTAGAACACAAAATACAAATATATTTTTCAACCATAATAGTGTAAATTCACGTAACAACAAATACCAAAGTTCAGGTATCTATAAGCTGATTTGCTCGGATTGTGGTTTTTCTTACCTTGGCCAAACTGGCAGAAGTCTTATAACTAGATATTTAGAACATGTAAACACTGCTAAACATAACAAATTTTCCGCTCTGAGTAATCATATGCAAGAAAAAGGACACTACAATAGAAAAAGATTTTAAAATAATCAGAAAGGTCAATAAAAGAAAATTAATGAATGAGCTAGAGAACATACATATCTACCTAGACAAACACTTCAATAGAGATAAAAACCTGAATGATGAAATAGAAATAAAAACCCATTAATAGAACAAATTCTGAAGTTAATACAAACATTCAAACTCAATAGCACAAAATTGACAAGCAATTTTATCCCCAATAATAATAATAATAATAATAATAATAATAATAAATCTGCGAATACACAAACTCCCCCCCCCACACACAACGTCTGAACATTCCCCTCCACGAATCATGCCATTCGCTAGAACGCCGCCCTCTGTTACCTCCCCTCCCAATGCCCCGCAGATACAGAGACACACATACAACATGAGGAGCGCAAGCAGTCATCAAACAGCTGAGTGCACTGGCGTAAATGCAGGCAGGAGTAGAAGGGGTAAGTGCTGATCCTTCAACGTTAGTTTCTTCAACTTTTAAACCATCTAACATACTCTTACAAAAATATTCTCCTGTTACTGAGATGTCAACAGACTTGCTTACGTAAAATTTGGTGAAGTTACCACTGGCTTATCACCGAAACTTGACTGTCACCATTTGACTGAGTCCTTGCTTACGTCTGTAGGATTGCCCTGCACTGGTAAAGTCCAAGCAATTCATGAATTTGAAAAATTGGTCGTTAAATATTTAAATTACGACAAAATTCATAACCTATAATGAACCGTGTGCATCAGTTTTGTCATTTTACGGACGAAATGAACAATATTGGCCTAAACTCAGCTGTTTTGAGAGTGTATTAATAGTGTATTAAGATTTCATTTCCATATGGGACAACGTGTGGAAAAGCTCACGCCAATTGTAACAAAATGTTTTAATATGTATTTCAACAAATAATTTTAAGACATTCAGCATTTTTAACAGATTGTAAATGTATTTATACAGAGACTAACTAATGGCATTGTATTTTAAATATTAGAATAAGGTTTTAAATTTTCAAACTCAAGAAATAGTCATACTGTTTTTAATAAGACAACGTAATATATAAACGCTTTATATTTAAGAGGTTTTTTAAAGTTTATTGTGGATAAGTTCGTTAACGGCAAACCATAAGTGTAAGTTCTAGAATAATGTTACCGGTTTAACCTTGTGAGAATATTTATAGCTGAAGATGTTCAAAATATGAACGAAACATGTCCTATGTTTTAACAAGTAAGCAATAAAATAAGGATGAAGATCCTATTTTTATAATTGCTTTTAATGTATTCAGTAGGTGGACATCAAAGTTTTATTGTTCTCCTTTAACAGACTTTCAATACGAAAAAATGAGGATAGTCTCTTGCAAAGGAAAACACTTCCGAAAGGAAACTTGCCGTCCGGTGTTATTGTTAGAACATATGAGTCCGTCTGGATGGACAGTGCGTTAGTTGAGGACTAGGTGAAGTGTGTTTGGCAATGTCGCCCGGGAGCTTTGTTACAAAAACTAAACATGCTTGCGTTGGACAGTTACCGAGGACATACGACTGATGCCGTAAAAGATATGATGAGGAAGGGATAAACTGATCTTGCGATAATTCCCTCAGGACTTCTTTTCTACAGCCATTGGATATGTGATTGAACTGGCCTTTCAAAACTGCAATGAAACCTTTGTACACCGAATGGATGTCTGATGGTGATCATGCATTAACACCAACCGGACGAGTGAAGAGGCCTGAAGTGGGACTAATATGCAACTGGATCAAGGCCGCATTGGACGCGCATTCCCAACGATCTAGTATCCAAAATCTTTAAGGAATGTGGAATTTCAAAGTTAGTGGACACTAGTGAGGACGACTATTTGTGGAAAGATGCCAGCGACGAAAGTTCCAAATGGTGAAACTTCAGACGACGGTGAATTGTGAATGATCTGAGTATTGGACAGATTTTTTTTTTACGATTTTTGTGATGATTTTATTAATTGTAAGCTGTTTGAATTTATATTTGAAGAAAATTAAATATATATGTAAGTTACTTTTTTAAATTTTTTCTCCATATTTTCTCGTCTCTAATTTAGGGTTCGGGTCTTATTTGGTGGCGGGTGGTATTTTGGATTATACGGTGCAGCATTCCTGCGTCCATGTCAGCTCGCAAAGAAATCCAGACTAGCTCATCTTCAAGTAAATTTCTAACTTTCGTCATTCCTGGAGGTCGTGGGTCCGGAGAGATAAACGGTTTACTGTTTTCGCCAGCTGAATTCCCTTCAATTCAGTTAATGGACGTCTCCATTTCGCAGATCAATCATTTTACATAATCAAATTAGTAATTCTTAACCTAAGGTTCACGATAGCTATTGACTTATCCTATTATAACATAAAAATGCCAATAAGTTTGACTAATATTATTTATTATGAATGAGAATCTTGGAAATGAAAGAAGAATAAAATATAACTCTTTTCATGTAAAATTCGTTAATTGATAACTTATTTCATTAAAGATCTTTGATTGAGACAAAAAATAAATAAATTATTTACAATTATTTTTCAGAAAGTAGAAAATATATCTGAGATAATTCTTGGAATTCTGTTGCCAGTAAATTAAAATCACATCTCTTGTTCAATTCCTTTGTACTTGCATGAGATTATATTCCCTACCTTTGTTAAAGTTATAAAATTGTACAGATCTATCTGGAAATCATTGAGCATCATTCGTTGGGGTATATTTTTTGGCGTATGCCGTGTAATTAAATATAAAAACACACTCAACACATTTCAACCAACCTGATAAATCAGCTGTTGCTGATCATGCCTTAACACCTGGTCATGATGTTTTGTTCCAAGAAGTGGATGTTCTTGCCCGTATAATGCAATATCGCCCAAGAATTATCAGAGAGGCGGTTGAAATACGTAAACACCCAGATAATTTCAACCGCGATACAGGCTACAACCTCAGTGAATCATGGCTACCTATTATCAGAACCATTAGAGAGTAATGCTTTACTGTTGCCATTTGTTGTCTCCATCTGGGGCTAAAATGGCATCCCGTTTACATCTTAGGGCACCATTTCAAGTTCCTTGTTGCTTTCTCCTAGCAACCTGTTATGCGGCGTTTCATTTCTCTGTGTCTCCTGATGAAGAAAGGCAAGTTTCCTTTCGAAACGCGTTGAGTGTGTTTTTATATTTAATTACACGGCATAAGCCCAAAAATATACCTCTTGAATAGTTACACGCGCCGTGAAAGTCTAAATGATAATATCATTCGTTGCCTTGACTTAAAAATCCTAACTTCATTCATATCATCATAGTTAATTAATAATAATATTGAGGATAGCAGTAGTTTCAGTGATCGCTGACGATTTCTCTCATTTCAGTTTTCTTATATGCGGATACATCGGGAAAAAGATAAGCGATAAGTCATTCATTACATATACATTCTAAAAAATTATCATCTATCATTATCATTAATAGCTCATGTAGATATCATCCCTATCTTAAGTTCTATGAATCAAGTTAATTGCATAAATGTATCACATACAACACAACAAGTAACTTTCCTGATACGGGCTTATCTCGATCTATATGTGCCTACTCGCTATATGTGAGATAAATAACTCATATTCAACGTTGGATTTGGAATACCTAAGGATTATTATTCATCAAGGAGTCAACTATATATTATTAACCTCAACTCGCGTCAGTCCTTTAAACATAACCCTTGCAACAAATCATTCTCTTCTTTATCGACAAAGTGATAATTATCACCATCATTCTTCTTCTTATTCACTTAATCTTCATATATGTATCATCCATTTCATATTTCCTCATCATATTTCTTCTTTCATCTCAACAACTTTCATATACACGTTGACTTGACGCAGATTATTCCCTAATCATAATCTCTTTACTTACATATTCCCTTTCTTCTTAATTCACTTCGGTATCCTTTTATATTACTCATATGTCTTCACATAATCCAACTATAACATCCTTAAGGCACTGTATTATCCCCATTTTATAATATATTACCCAAAACTTACTCGTTACATTAACCACAATGTCGATATCACTCTTGTAATTCACTTGTACTAACCTCTTTTCTATATTTGACAACATTACGAATGCATTGGCAAGTTACCTATATCACATATCCTAGCCAAAGAATTGCTATTTCATTTAGATGACTACCTATGAGCCTTTACACTGTCACATGTATATGATATCACACCAAAAATCCACTTTTTATGAGCTGATTCACAAATTTCACTGCTTTACTACTTACTTAACACACCATGAAATAATATTTTGTTTAAAAAATGTTTCCAATTTACTTACTACATAGACATATTTGACTTATCTTTTTCCCTCGGCTCCATTGACGTTGAAATCAGATGTATTGGTCCATCTGCGATCTAGGTCTCGCTGCTACATCGTCCTGGTGTCTGGGATGCTATGGGACAGGTCAGGCCTCATTCTCTGTCATCTCAGGTAACGCATTTTCCGGACATCGGCCATGGTCTTCTTAGTTCGTGTTGACGGGCATGTCTTGTGCAAATGTAACAGAAATGCAAACATACATGGTCAGTTTCGTCATCTTCGGATTGTCACTGCCTTCTAATATGAACTTAGGTGTTAAATGAAATGTTTCTAAGTTTCAATTCTGAATATTCTCCTTTAGATTACCAATATGTCTGCCTGTCATTCACTTATATGTTCTGATTTCTGTTATATATATCGACTCTAATTGCCGTGATTTTTAATCTCTCTTGCTGCTGCCATTCGGTATTTGTGACGTAGTGCTTACGTAATCTATTTCTTGATGTAATGTTTTAATTTCTTGGCGATTCTTTTACGCGTTCCAATGCAATATTCTTATATATCGGCCTTCTTGTCTCAAATGTTATACTAATTCTTTCCAAATAATTGGTAGCTGCTAGAAATATTTGCGTATTTCTCCCATGGCGGTACAATGCTTCCTCTTGCTTCGAGTATTTATGAGAAGTTGTGATAATAATGCTGTAACAATCTTAATCATTCCTTTCTTCTTCTCACCGCTGCCTTGATATTTCTCGGCTCGATTATGCTATATTTTATTAACTTTGCGATATCAATGATTGAACTTCTGTGTTATATCTATAATTCTCGCAGCAACTACGTCCATCTTAGTTCCAACTGTCAATTTTTTGACAGTGAAAAAAAAAAGAAAAAAGAAAAAAAGTATGCACCAAAATATGCAGTACTGGAAATTATGTTAGTCTTATTGTCATTACCTTACTTATCGAGATGATAGTGCAAATGTTCAAAGTGTACTCCATTACACTGTAGGCGGTGATCATAACGATCACGCAGATTTTCCAACATATTCTGGAACATAGGTTGCTGCAGAGTCCCGAAGAACGAGACGATGTTCGGACGTAATGCAGGCACGGTTTTGGGTGGATCTGGACAATTGAAAATTAGCTCCTTTAACATTCCCCACACGTAAGCATCAGGTGGTGTGAGATCGGGGTAATGTGATGGATAGGGGAACTCAGCCCCGCGAGAAATTACTTGTCCTGGAAAGGTTTCTTGCAGCATAGCCATAGTCTGTCAAGCGGTGTGGCAGGTCGCCCTGTCTTCTTGGAACCACGGTCTATTCATCTGCATGTTCCTGGCACAACGATACTGTTGTATACAAGGAGCTTGATATACAAGGCACAACATAAAAGTTTATTGCTTGGAAATTTTCATACTGTATGTACACAAAAAGAACAAAACTGGTCTTGATGTTTAATGTGCTGCACATGTTCAATGATAACATAAATTAGTAGACTGAGGGTCTGACAATTATTTACAGTTATACACATTAATATTTCTATGTACATTGAGTTCTATCTTGATAAGATAGGCTGCTCGGATGAATGAATGTCCGTGATAGTTGACGACTATCTGTAGTTGGTAGAATGACAAGTGGAACTTGTAGAAAGTTCGTAGTAGCAGAATGCTAGCTAGGAGTTGTAGAACTTGCAAGGAACTTGCAGTAAAGTTCATGAAAAGCAGAATGCTTGGATTAAAGTCGAAGAAATTGCAGGGAACTTGTGTTAAAGTTCATGAGTAGCAGAATGCTAGGACAGGATGCACGACGGTGATACAGGAGGCAGGATACATGAGGCAATGTCCTGAGGTGACACCTCCCGACCAGAGTTAGTCCACCTGCTCGAAACACTTATTTAAGAGGGTACCTCCGTGTTTGACATACAGTGTAGTCTGATCGCAGGACACTGTGAGAGTGCCTGGAGAGGCGAAAACGTCGCTCAATTTATAGCGCTGGCTGACGTCACAGACGATTACATCAGTGCACTGCAGTCCACCTCGTGGTCTCTCGAAACGTCGATGCTGGGCGGGCTGCGGAGCTTGCAGGTGGCGGAGGACACACGCAACACCATCCCCTCCTAATTATGTTGGTACGGCGCGAAGCGGCGACGGCGCTGGCGGCGGCAGCGATGCTGGGCTGGAGAGTCGGCCATGTCTGTTGTGTTGTCCGGAGCCTGGTCTAGGTGAAGGAGCGTAGAATCATCCTGAAAAGAACCCATGTTGATTAAATGGTCCAGAGCTCGTTCTGCAATGGATTTCTGAGGTGTGACAAGGGAATCAACAGAAGGAGATGGACGATAGCAGAGGCGGATCTGGTCCTGGTGGCGGCAGATGCGTTTCTCGGCGGTCTGGATGTCATAGAGACGATGGCCCAAGGTACGGCAGATGATACCAGGTATCCAGGGCGGATTGGACTTGAAAGTCCGACATACACTTCGTCGGCGGCGTTGAACTTTGGTTGTGAGTGCTGCGGCTGGGCAGGAAGAGGCTGCAACAAAGAAAGCAAAATTCGATGAGGGCGTCCACGGAGCTTGTGAGCTGGAGTGAAGTTGTCGGTACCAGGCATAGTCCTATATCTTCCTAGGAGTTGTAACAATGCCTGATCCTTCGTTAAACCTGAAGATACGGCTTTCTTCATGTTTTTCTTGAAAGTCTGGACAAAACATTCAGCTTCACCATTAGATTGTGGGTGAAAAGGAGGCGCCAAAATATGCCGAATGCCATTATGAGTACAGAAGTTCTGGAAGTGAGTGGCAGTAAATTGAGGTCCATTGTCTGAAATGAGCACTTGAGGTAAACCTTCAGTAGTGAAATTCTCTGAAGTGCGCAAATGGTAGCTTCTGTAGTAGTAGAATGCATTTCTACGACGTAAGGAAAGTTGGATAGAGAATCTATCACTATGAGCCACATAGAGTTGAGAAAAGGTCCAGCAAAGTTTATGTGTACTCTTTCCCAAGGAGAAGTGGCAGGAGGCCATGGAGCGAGGTCAGACGACGGTGCGTTCTGATGTACCTGACACTGGTCACAGTGGCGGATGTGTTTCTCGATATCGGCGTCAATATTAAAAATTAAATAATTGAAGTTCAACCAATTCAATACCGGGGCAATAACAGTGTTGATGGGCGAGTTGCTTTGTGCATGATATTCCCCAATGACCTTCATGTAACAAGTCAAGAACTTGTTTGCGCAGACTAAGTGGGATAACCACTCGGAATAGGGTGCCTGTTTCTAATAGGATTACTCCGGCATGAACTGTGAGACGATACTGAAGACGATAAGGTGCAAGGTTGGTAGGAAGCTTGTGTTGAAGAGGCCAACCATTGTGGATATAAGTACGAACTGTAGCTAGTGTACTTTCCTTATCAGTCGCTTTGGCGATGCAAGTAGCGTCAATGGGAAAACTGGAGACTGTGTCTTCAAGCTCAATGTCTAACAGAAGACATTCAGATTCTTGAGAATCGAAAGTAGTATCAGGACCTACAGGTAAGCGAGAGAGAGCATCAGCATTTCAATGCTGGGATGTGCTACGATATGCAATCTGATAGGAGTAGTCAGAAAGAAATATTGACCATCTCTGAAGTTTCCAGAGAGAATGTTCAGGGATCTTATTACCAGGATGGAATAATTGAACAAGAGGCTTGTGATCAGTGATTATGAGGAAATGGTTGCCATATAGATACTCATTGAAACAGCGAATACCAAAGATAATAGCTAAGGCTTCTTTCTCTATCTGAGAGTAGTGACATTGATGTTCGTTGAGTGTCTTGGAAGCGAAGGCTATAGGAAGTTTTTGTCTGTGACGATCCTTCTGGGAGAGAATGGCGCTGTGTCCGTGGCGAGAGTGAGGAGCTTACCGGGCTGAAAATGAGTAAGCTTGACAGCGTGGACAAGTGCCTTGTTGATGGTCTGCCAGGCATGTTGACATTGCTGAGACCAATGAAATTTAGCACCTTTCTTGCTTAAAGCATTCAGAGGATCTGCTACTGAAGCGAAGCGTGGAATGAACTTGCAGTAATAGTTTGGTTTTCCGAGGAAGGATTGTAGCTGTTTGATGTTCTGCGGTACGGGCATGTTGACAATGGCAGAGACGTTCTGTTCGCTAGGTCGAATGCCATGCATATCAATGATATGACCTAGGTATTGAGGTTGAAAGAATGTGCACTTAGCGAGATTAGCACGTAGGCCATTTTCTTTTAATTTGGTGAGGAGCAGGCGCAGATTATTCAGGTGCTCTTGATGATCTTTGCCGGTCACAAGAATGTCATCAAGGTAATTAGCACAACCGGGAATGGAGGCGGTAAGCTGTGCTAAATATCACTGGAAAATCGCAGCGGAGGAAGAGATACCGAAAAGCAGGCGCTGGAATTGTAGAAGTCCAAGAGGGGTATTCAGTGTGAGGCACTGCTTGGATTCTTCGTCTTAAAGTAGCTGTAGATAAGCTTCTTTGAGATCCACTTTAGAGAAGACCTGTCCACCGGCTAAACAGCGAAATAAGTCTTCAGGATGGGGAATCGGAAAAACGTCTGTTTCAATCTGAGAGTTGATTGTAGAGCGAAAATCACCACAAATGCGGATATTCCCATTAGCTTTTTTAACTACGACGAGCAGAGTAGCCCATTTACTGGAATTGACTGGAGCTACGATACCGGCTGCTAGCCATCTCTGTAATTCTTGCGTAACTTGATCCTGAAGTGCAAGTGGGACTGGACGTGTTTTGAAAAAGCGAGGCTTGGCTCCTAATTTAAGCTGGATATGAGCTGTGTAGTCTTTGGCTGTGCCTAAGGTAGAGTCGAAAACTTCTGGAAATTGCTCTAGGAGATCAGTGACATCAGAGGTAGGTTGTAAGGCGGAGACTACATGGATGTTGTCATGTACTTGAAAGCCGAATAAATTGAAGAGATCCATGCCTAGAATATTGGATGCAGTGTAGTTACTGACAACCAGTAAGGTAACTACCTTATGAATATCTTTATATCTTGCTGGAACAGTGATTTTGCCTTTAATATCAATTTTCTTCTTGTTAAAAGTAACAAGCTGGATAGCAGGAGAGAAAGACGGCGATGCTAAGCTGTGATATGTAGCAAGATTGATGATGGAGACAGGCGATCCAGTATCTAATTGAAAATCAGTAGAGTGATCTGGGAAAGCGATCGGAATGATGATCTTACTGGAATTTCTGGTAGGAAGAATGAGGTTGATTTGATCAACTTCCATGCCCTGTCGTGTCTTCTGAATAGGTTTCTTCGCAGGAGGAGTACGGGCAGGGCGGGATGTACTTTGACAGACAGTCTTGATGTGCCTTATTTTATGACAGCGATTACAGGTGGACTTGAAGAAGCGGCAGTCACGGCGTTCATGATGCTTAAAACATCCTCTGCAGGAAGGCAGGAGCTGAGGAGTTTTCGTAGGAATGCGTGTCTTCGTAGAAGAGCAAGAATGAACCTGTTGGGAACGCTTCGAAGTGAGCGAGCTGACCTGGCAGTTCGAAGGAGCAGAATGCTTGCTGGCCGTATGAGATATTTGAGCGACTTCGATGTTTGATAGCTATTTCAGCTGCAGTCTTAGTAGTCATTTCATAGACTGTGGCAATACGCTGTACTTCTTCTAAAGAAGGGTTACTACTCTTGACAGCGTCGAAACAAACTTTGTCTTGGGAGTATGGAGAATAACCATGTCCTGAATGAGTGAATCAGTGTAGGGTATGCTACAACCATCCTTAGAATAGATAAACTTGCAACTCTTGGCGAGGCCACGTAATTCTGCAATCCGTTCTGTGTGAGTGATGCGGCTTCATTCTACATTGAAAAAATTATAGCGAGCTGCTACAATGTGGGGATCCTTAGCATATTCATTTATGCGAGCTAGGAGCTGTGCGAAAGGAACTTCCGAGATCTGTTCGTCGGGGCTTAATTTCTGCAATAGTTCGCAGGTTGTATTTCCTACAGAACAGAGAAAAAGAGCCTGTTGGCACGTCTCGTCCATAATGGAGTGACAGATAAAGTGCTGTTGAAGGCGAGATAATATACCGACCATTCTTCTTTCTCTGGGTCAAAGGCAGAAAATCAGGAACGGTAGTGTTCTGTGTGGAGGAAGAGAGAGCCTGAATGGCTGTAAGCAATGCTGATTGCTGCTGTTGCATGAATTGTGGTTGCTGCTGTTGCAAAGCCTGCAATATAGCTGCTAATTGTTCGGTACTAGCCATGTTGGCGGAGGAGACAGTGTGCACAACGTTTGAAACAGGGTGTAGTGGAACCAGCTGGAAGCGTGACCGTCAGCGAGCACCTGGAAGTGAGAGAGAAGGCCCTGGCGAAACAGGTGCTGGTTCGTGACGTGAAATGCTGGCTTGATGTCTGCAGTTCGAAGAAAGTGGGAAGAAAGTCGCTGTACAAATACGAAATGTTGGCGATAGAATATCGTCCTAGTGAGCTGAGGAAGAATGAAAGTCTGTTGTATGGCTTACTAACTGTTCCTGTTGCCAGAGTGTTAGCGTGCCTAACTTGTTTCTCGTCGCCAATATTGTTGATATGGCGTTACCAACTTTGACTTTTCTTCGTCGCCATATTGTTGATATGGCGGGCCTAACTTTTCCTCATCGGCATATTGTTGATATGGCAGGACTAACTTTTACCTCGTCGCCATATTTTTGATATGGCAGGACTAACTTTTACTTTTCCTCGTCGCCATATTGTTGTGTTGTATGCAGGGAGCTTGATATACAAGGCACAACATAAAAGTTTATTACTTGAAAATTTTCATACAGTATGTACACAAAAAGAACAAAACTGGTCTTGATGTTCAATGTGCTGCACACGTTCAGTGGTAACATAAATTAGTAGACTGAGGGTCTGACAATTATTTACAGTTATACACATTAATATTTCTTTGTACATTGAGTTCTATCTTGATAAGATAGGCTGCTCGGATAAATGAATGTCCGTGATAGTTGACGACTATCTGTAGTTGGTAGAATGACAAGTGGAACTTGTAGAAAGTCCGTAGTAGCAGAATGCTAGTTAGGAGTTGTAGAACTTGCAAGGAACTTGCGGTAAAGTTCATGAATAGTAGAATGCTTGGATTGAAGTCGAAGAACTTGCAGTAAACTTGTGTTAAAGTTCATGAGTAGCAGAATGCTAGGACAGGGTGCACAATGGCGATACGGGAGGCAGGATACATAAGGCAATGTCCTGAGGTGACACCTCCCGACCGGAGTTAGTCCACCTGTTCAGAACACTTATTTAAGAGGGTACCTCCATGTGTGACATGCGGTGTAGTCTGATCGCTGGACACTGTGGGAGTGCCCGGAGAGGCGGATTTAAGAGGGTACGTCCATGTGTGACATGCGGTGTAGTCTGATCGCTGGACACTGTGGGAGTGCCCGAAGAGGCGGAAACATCGCTCAATTTATAGCGCTGGCTGACGTCACAGACGATTACATCAGTGCACTGCAGTCCACCTCGTTTTCTCTCAAAACGTCGATGCTGGGCGGGCTGCGGAGCTTGCAGGTGTGGAGGACACACACATTAGATACCTTCTGAGATCATGAATAAATGACCTGATCGCCATGTTCCTATAGTGTTCCTGGTTAACAGTAAGGGGTGCACCATAATCATTCTGAATGAAATACGGATGTAGCACACTGTTTCCTGACGCTGCACACCAAATTGTCACACACACACTATGTAGCGGTTTCTGGACTATAGTGTCTGGCCTCTCGAAACCAAGAAAGCGAGTTGTTTCATGATTGATAAAACCGTTCAAGTGAATGTGACTTTCGTCAGAGAACCACACGATGAAGAAGAAATCTGGATCCTCGTACACCATGGCCAAAAATCGTGCACAATATTCCACCCTGACATGCCTATCGTGCTCCGTCAATCATTGCCCAACCTGTATTCAGAACGAAAATCCACCTGTCTTTAAACAGTTGTCGAAGTGACGTAGCGCTGATGTTTAATTTCAGGGTTGCTCGCCGAAGACTTTGCTTTGGAGACTGCAACACCTGATTGAGGACACGTCCATGATTTTCATTTGTGGACACAGTTACTGGCCTACCAGACCTTCCCTTGTGTTGTCACAATACACTACCCGTACGACGAAATTTTTTAAAGATAGATAGCATAACTGTGTTGCTAGGTGCTGGCTTATTGAAGTGTTCACGATATTGTTTCGCCACTAACTTTAAACTCGGCCCCCACCTTGATAACCGTTTCCGTACGAGCTAAAATAATACTCCACTATAAACACTTTTTCCTCCGTCGCGAGACCCATTGTCACTTCCAATCACAGAGCACAACGTTCTTTACACAAGTAACAATTCATCATGGCAATGTAACAACATGCAGACGCTCAGGTGTGCACATGCGCACTGCGTGAAAATGAGTATTGTGTATTTTGGCGCATACCGTATTTTGTTGGGTAAAAATGGAACGTAGTACAATATGAAGAAATCCAGGTAGATTTCTTCCCCATGAACTTAGCTCCACTCCACACCTCTTCCTTCCAGATTCTGCTTTATTTTGGAAATCCATCCTCTCCTTGGTTGGCCTCTATGTCTCTTCCCAGGTCTTTCTTGAACCATTCTTTTGCATTTGTATGTCCAAATCTAGATATGGGTGTGTTTCATCTGAATCTCTTGATGGATCATATCATTTCAGATCTTTTCTTGACTATGAGAACATTTCTGCTGCTTGGAGTTAATTATCTCTGCTGTTAATGGTAATTTTCAAGGCTATAGGTTGTTATTAGTAAGCCTGATAAAGAATTCTCTTGGTTCATAAAGGGATTTGGTGTTTTTCCAGAGGAGATGACTAACTTGGTGGTAAAACTGAGTTCCTTTTTGAACACTTAATGATTTCTGCAGAGGATTTGGCTGTCTGTGGTTACAGCACTACTGAGGTACTAGAAGTGGTCAACTTCTTGCAGGTTGACTCCATTCAAATTGATGTTAATGCATTGCTTTTGCCTGCTAACTGGCTGAACAACTGCTTTCATGTGACTGATTTTTAGGTCAAATTGATTGAATTGGTGGTTCCAGGTGTCTTTCTGTTCTTTCTATAGTGCTTCCCCCAAATCACCACATCATCTGCAAAAGTGAGTGCCTTAAAATCCATGTTGCTGTTGTTTCACTCTCTACATGATTTTGTCCATTACAGAGATGAACAGCAGAGGACACAGTGGACTGCCTTGGTGCACTCCTTTACATGTGCATGTGACAAACCATTCCGAGATTCCGAGTAACCTTCTATCCGAATGCAGCTCTAGCAGAGGTTATACAACAATGTATCGTAATTGATGATATACCTTGGTACAGTTTCTTTGTTAGATATTCTCATAATTTCTTCCTAGGCATTCCTCTCTGTATCTAGGAACACAAATATGATATCTCTTCCTTTCTCCCTGTGTTTTTCCATAATCATCCTGACAGCAAAAATGAGATCTGTTTCACTCTGATATCTCTAAACCTCCTCGAGCTGAGATTCAGTGATAGATATTAAACACTATTCAATAATTTTCTGCAATTAAAGTCTGCGAGACAGTAATATGATTCCTCTACGGTTGCTACATTTTTGTTTGCTTCCCATTTGGAAGAGGAGAGCTATAATACTGCCTGGGATTTTTCCTTCTTTCCAGATGGTGTTCATTACCCTGAATGGCCACTGAAGTCCATGAATTGCAGCAACTTTAACCACATTTGCACTCCCTTCGTCAAAGCCTAGTGATTTGGCTGTACTCATGCTGTTCAGAGCATTTTTAACTTCTGTTGTGTAGTCAGTTTTTCGGGTTGTTACGGAATATTGCTACAATATATCTTTTTTCTGTCAATCTTCATAAAAGAATTATGCAGGGCAGTGTGTATCAAGTTCTGTTTTTGTGATATATGTAAGTTGACCATTTAATATTAAGTTTCATTGCTGGGTCTGTGATTAAACGTTTTAATACTGTCAAAAGTTTGATAGTATTATTGATTCTTCTTTGTATTTTGTCCCTTTCTTTCTCCATTAAATTGTATTTCTTTTCTCTTTATTTCGTGCCTTATGTAGTTCCATACAATTTTACTATAGAGTGATATATTTTATTTTTTATTTTGCCGACCAACTTCTTAAAGCATCTTGGTTTCGATGCTTTACCTATGATGACAGGGATACACTTGTCCGATCTGTGACTGTTGCAATCCAGTTTTACTGCTATTCGATTACTCTCTCTGCTGTAGTCATTGCTCATTCATCTTCTTTAAAATGAAGTTAAAAATTACAGAGTTTAATATCTTTTTTAGGCAGGTCCAAAGGAAGCTGATCAACTTCACCAAGTTCTTCAAAATCGCGTAGCAAGCCAGAGACAAGTAGCAGAACGTCGTGGAGCTTCAGTAGTAGATGAAGATCTCTCCCCGCGTCAACTCCCTCCTGAGCCTGAAATGAAGAAAAGGCCATCACAAGTGGAAGATACAGGAGGTGGGGATGCCCCACAGGTACATTGATATGGGGAATTTCTGTTGCTTGCCAAATCTTTGGGTGTACTTCTACATTGAAATACTGTGTATTTAAGCAAAAGTATACTATAGTAAAATTTAATATGAATCTATTTCAAATATTTTATTATATATTTAATGTATATTTCAAAAAAATAGATTAACTGAAATCTTCATCCTGAAAATACTGATTTCTAATTTATTTTATTTTCCAATACACGGAGGTGTGCCTAACTAAAACAGATGGATGTAGCTGAGTATAGAGTGAACTATATTAAGATATTTGTGCTCTCGTAACAGTTATTTAGAGGCTGAATTCAGATGTGACCAGTGATTCAACACAGTGTCCTGATGAATCTTCTAGCAGTATCCAGCAGATGTTCTTTTACATTGTTCCTTTGATTTTGATATACCGAGAGTCAACTCAAGACCTTAGCGGCCCCTTTGATGTTAGTCAGACTTCTGGTCGGTGAAAAGGCTTCCGCAGCGCCAAATAGTTCCCTAGGTTCGTTACTTGTTCCTGAAATCAGGAGCTTTTTTCAGTTTGGTTAGATATTCTGGTGAACTGACTTGATGAATTAAAATTTTTGCCCTGTATAAATATGGAAAATATATCACAGGTTGTATGTTATTCGGGTTCGTTACCAACTCTTATATTTCATACTTAGATGGCTATGAATAGCTATTGTTCTTAGTGGTGTACTAGTTGATGTACCCGTGCTTCGCTACGGGATTCTCAGAAAGACTGACTTTGTGGTTTTCCTAACCTGAAATCAACATAGGTCATTACAAAAACGTAAGTATGAATGTAGCGATTAAAAGCAATGCTATCATATAAAATACTCGATCAAATGGAAAGCCGCGCGTATTATCACTTTTAACGAACAGTGCTGCGGTTAGATTGCGGTGCCAATCTAATAGTCCAAAGTTCCAGAGCTGGGATGACCAGGCCGCAGATTGCCATGAACACTCAGCTGCCATTATTCCGCTAAATATGCACACTGTTCATTCCAATCAGTGCCTCAGAGTAGGGATTGAATAGCCCGAATGCTATGATGATCCAGTGTGTTACGTACCAGTAGTATCAGAAAATTTATAAACCAGGGGAATGGCATGCTAAAGAAGAAAATTATCTAATTCCCCAGCTACTTCCCATCAATATTCAGACAGGCTGTTACACACTGTACGACTGGGCGAGTTGACCATGTGGTTAGCGGTGCGCAGCTGTGAGCTTGCATCCGAGAGATAATGGATTCGAACCCCATTGTTGGCAGCGCTAAATATGGTATTCCGTGGTTTCCCACTTTCACAGCAGTCAAATGCTGGGCCTGTACCTTAATTAAGGCCTATGGCACTCCTAGCCCTTTCCTATCCCATCGTCGCCATAAAACCTATCTATGTCGGTGCAACGTAAATCAAATAAAAAGTACTCTGTACGCAGCAGTAATCCTATCTATCGGAGATGAAGGGCAACAGAAGACACAAAGCACATCACGACAAACAATGGTCAATGTAATGTTATTGTTGATCAATGTTATGAGCTTTCTATATTGTAGGCCTTCACATTTAGTTTTCTTTCGACTCTGTGATTTGTTAAATATTTTATACCATAAACTGTAGTTTCTTATTCACCGACTTTACATGCCGATTTTCATTAAATACTGTTTACCCATTTCTGGTTACTCGGCGCTGATATGGACTTAGTAACAAAAATCCGAAAAATTTAATATCTTTGTGATCATAGCCAGTACGGTAACAATCTATAAGACATAAATAATAGGAAATTTAATACTATATAACCCTAGTTATGTAGCATTCATCGATTACACCTCCAATAAGAAATATTTGAGAATTACATTTTAGGCCTTCCCCTCAACTACCATTTCACTCAGCGTGAATAAAATAATTTACAGCCTAGACTATAACGACTTATTTCCTGACGTTGCATACCGACTTTCATCAAGATAGGACTACTAATAACAATATTTGAGAATTATATTTTAGGCCTTCCCCTAAACTACCATTTTCTCAGCGTGAATACAATTATTGATAGCCTAGATTGTAGCAACTTATTCCCCAACTTTGCATACCCATTTTCTTTAAAATACGACCACTAATAACGTAAATAGTTGAGAATTCAATTTTAGGCCTTCCCCTAAACTACCATTTCACTCAGCGTGAGCAAAATGATTTATAGCCTAGATTGTAGAGGCTCATCCCCCGACTTCACATACCGATTTTCATTAAATTCTCTTCAACCGTTTTCTCATGATGCGTGTACATACATACATACAGACAGACAGACAGACAGAAATTACGGAAAAGTAAAAAGTGCATTTTCATGTTACTATGGACATGACCGATACAGAAATACCATTATTTTCAAATTCTGAGCAATGTACAGACAAAACTCTTATTTTATATATATAGATGTAGCAAAATAATAATTATTTAATATGGTATTGATATCTTATTGCACTGTGTACTTAGTAAGAATGTTCGAGTTCATTCCACTGCTGATAAGTTCGCATAATATGTGCGACGTTGAAGATGGATCCAAGAAAACTGTTGGCAATACTGGCTGCAACAGCGTGTTCAGTATTCATAATGGCTGCCAGCTGTGAGCAAGATGTGTGTGATGCTGTGACGCTTGAGTCCCCTGTGAAATACATTAAAGCTAACAAAAGTGAAGAAAAATTAAGTAGGAAATCTAAACCAAATTGTTTTAAACGTTTACAGTAGCCTATGAGGTTAGAATCCACTGTGGGCTGTGAAAGACGTGAAAAAGACCGCGAGCTGATCGGCGTTTCTGTGTACAGTGTTTACGCCGCTTGCTTGGAATTTAAACTCCACGGAAAATCCAAGTCTCCAGCAAAAGATCGATGTGTCAGCTCAGCACTCGCCGTAGATTAAACAGGAAGGGCCTTAACACGGTATGGGAATAATATCCTTGGCTTATTCCATGATGATGATGATGATGATAATAATAATAATGTGTACTTTACTTTATATTCGTAACCGCCCTCTACCTGCAGAAATGTTGTCATGAGAGGATCATGAGTTCGTTTTTACCTTCTGAATGACGAGACTACAATATTTATAACATTCCTGGAAGCATTTTATTTTGCAATCCCACTCACGGGTGGGTTTTTCAGCTTTTTTAACTCTGAGAAACTGCCACTGACAGTCGTTGCACGAGAGCGGAATCGTATACTTATGTTGTAAGTCTCCATGTGCCTCACACAAATTGCATTATGAAATAAAAATAAACCTTGCTTCTCTTGTCTCGGTATTCATCAGTAATCTGTAGGTTTGACATGGTCACTAAAGGAATAAATAGGTATAGTACGTAATCAAAGTACAGCTATGTGAAAGGAAGTGATTTCGTTTGATGCTTCACTATTTCAGAATGAAGTACTGTACTTGTCAGATGGACGCACGGCGTTAATGATAAGGCGGAAATGGAGAACAGCAACGAGATGGGAAGGGGGAACAGGGGACATGCTCACATGCGGAAGGATACTTTTCCTAAGCTCTTGACTTGAATTTCATTGTAGTAACTGTTAGACAGGTTCAGCCCAGCTTTCTTATTAATCTTCAGATTAATCATGATAATTACAGTATTATCCTTTAAAATGTTGTCCAAGATTTAGGCAATTTCATTTTAATGTATTGTTATCCATTTTCAAGCCTAAAAGCAGTGGCAAAACTACTTAGTCATTTGAGGCATTTACAAATTTATCTGCTTTTATTGTGTTAAATCAACAATAATCTCTGATATGTGCTACATGATGACAGCAGATGATGTGCTTCGCTGATCACCCCACAAGATGGCGACAGCAGACTACGTCTTGTTCTGACAGGGAGGCAGGCTGTAACTTGACTCATTCAGTACTTTTTATTTTGTTTGCGTTCTGTCAGCTTGGGGATTGGAGTGGTGTGGTGGAGGAAAGATAGGTTACTGCCCGTGCTCCTCTCTCCGCTAGGTCTAGACCCCAGTGAGATATGCTTCCTCTGCTATTTGAGAGTGTAGAAACTCCCAGTGCAAAGGTGACAATGAAGTACCGTATTGTTAATTAGGTGCTATTCTTTTGAATTAGTAGGCAATCAGTGCAATATTGGCTTTACTTGTGACAATTCAGACATGGAGTGTTAGTTGTGTAAAACAAGACTGACATCATCTGGTTGAAACTTGCGTTGAAATAATGAGTGAAGTAGGCGCCCTCAGGAACTTAACGAGTCTTTTGAACTCTATAAAATGTAAACCGTTCTCATCTTGGACTTACAAAGAGAAGTGTAAAGCCAAAAACAAAAGATGTATGCCTAATTTGGATATTAAATATTTTGATGGTAAAGTAGCGAGAAAATTTCAATTTTCTTGGTATACACGATATTCACGGTTAACAGCCTGTTCCGAAAACAAGAATCTTTTTTGTTATACTTATATTTTGGTTGGTAATGGAAAGGAATGGACTCTAAATGGGGTAATTGTTAAAAAATCTTTTTTAGAAATGAAGAGAAGTATCAAAATTAAAATAAAAGAAAAATTCACAATGAAGAGAGATTCCGTTTACTGGGGAGTGGAAGGATAGAATATTCTTTATCTGAAGGTGCAAGAATTTAAGCTGTTAAACTTAACAAAGTCGTGGAAAATAAATTGGCCTGTTGTTGAGAGACTAGTTGACATTGTGTGTTTTCTTGGGAAACAGGAGCTTGGATTTCGAGGTCATTTTGAAGGGGAAAATTTGATCAACAGGGGCAGTTACCTAGAGTTGTTAGCCCTTCTTTCAAAACAGGAACAGTACATTCAAGATCATCTCCAGTCCATATCGGTCTTTAAAGGCACATCCAACAAAACAGAGAATGAATTGAGTCTGTAACTGCCATAATTCAGGAGACAGTCAAAGCAGAGTTAGATTCTTGTGATTTCATTGGTATTCAGGCAGAAAAGACTTTTCTTTCTTGGTATCAGCAAGGTCAGGTGTAATGAATTCTGGTAAATGGTAACAGACAGGGGACTACTTCTAAATCAGAATACACTGATTCTTTCCCCGTTTTTCTCTTCTTTGTGGACAACCCACATTACTGTTCCTGTTCGTGTATCTCTTGTTTTTTAGTTGTCCCCGCCTCCGCATTATGGTATTCAGCATAGAGACAGGTTAACCTAGCTGATTCACAATTTCAACTTGGTTTGGTAGAATATCTTTCAACTTTGTCAATAATCCAAAGTTTTTCTCACAGGGTTTTCACGTGCTTTACAGTTCGTGTCATATTATCGTAAGCAAACCGAAACACTACCGTGTAAAGTGCAAGGTTTTGCCAGCTAGCAAAACAGCCAACTAAATGAAGCATAAAACAGAAAGCTTGTAACAACAGCCAGTGGAGGCCTTTATTGTTAACCTGGTACAGAACGCTCTACAAGTATGATTGTGCAAGGTATCCGACCATATAAAAACACTACATTCATATTAGAAAGAGCAAGTTCAATTCCTGTTTGAAATCCCAGTAACGAGTGCCCCGAGAGAAGTGCCGGAAACCTGCTCGGCGATACAATTGTAAAAAGTCTGTCACATATAAACATATAACCATGGGCATGATGTAGATTTTTTTTACAAGTACAGTAAAACCCACACCACTCTGAGGACTATTTTGAAAAGGTAGAAAATCAAGAATTTTTTGGGCAGGTTTTGTTTGCCATGCAATTAATAATAATAATAATAATAATGGAATGTTGTTAACTTCCAGACTTACCGTCACCATAAGACCTATCTGTGTTAGTGCGACATAAAAAACTTCCGGACTTAAGATTCTTTCTTCAGCCAATCAAGAATAGACACTTGCTTTTTCTTCTCACATTGTTTTACCAAATATAGTTCATTCTCTAACACATTGTCATCGATATTGAACTGCTGCAGATTCTACATCTTAAAGCACCTCCATCTTTTCTGCCACATCTTTAGCCTCCTCCACTTCATCTTCATCATCATCATTCACCTCTCCAGTGTGTAGTCCTCCGGTATTTGATCTACAGTTTAGACCTCAGCAGTGCTCACATCATCATCATCATCATACATGATATAATTAATAAAGTCTGTGTCAGCTGGCTTACACACAAGCCAGTCAACTGTCTCGTGCTCTGTTAATACAAGCACATCTTCACTGTCACCATATTCACCTCCAGTTACGAAGCCACTTTTTCTGAAGCATTTCTGAATAGTTGACATTGTTATGTGCCTCCAAGTTTTCAGCCAGAAAGTGGAGAGCTCATGAAACATTTAATTTCATTTTAGTTGCATTGTCAAGTAATCCCCCATCAATTGCCACAGCCTTTCTGATAAGCTGCTTGCGATAGTGGTATTTGAAAGCATGAATAATGCCCAGATCTAATGGTTGCAGTTGGCTTCTCCAGTTTGAGGGGAAAACATAACTTTGTAGATAATTAATGTTCGTGGGATGAGCTAAGCATTGGTCAATAAACAGAAGAATCTTTCTGTTTTTGGAGCCCATTGCTAATCCAGTTGATTGAGATACAGTAGAAGTCTGTTACAATGAGAATTCAAAACGGTGAAAAATTTACTCATTTTAGCGGATTCTCGTTATATCCGATTTTTTGTAAATGTTGCGGGAAAACCCATACACATTAAAATTGGTATGAGACAGCAATCAGTTTGTTCAAAACTTGCATTTTCGCAGATGATATCCACACTGTGGCTTACTCGTTTGTTTCATAATTTCATAATTAGAACTATTACAAAATTGATCAATATCTGTTGCTTTTGATTCTTTTCGATCAGGGATAGAACATGAATTGCGCTCTATTGAGTTTCAAGATAATTGCTGTAGAAGTGTCGTGTCTGTTCCTGCCATCTTGAGAATGTTTTGTGAACTATATATAACATGAAAATTCTTGCCACTTATACAGGGGAAGTATAAAAGCAAATACTTTGCAGATTTTTTTTTCTTCACAGGCGAGAGGCTAAACAGTCACAGAGGAATGGCCGGGTCGTCTCATTCTCTTATGGGCAGAGATTATTAGTTTGATAGATGACTGTAGTGGAAGTGATTTATCGGGAATCTATATTTTCAGTAGTGATACTGACTGTGACTGTGCACAGCAAGAGGTTATTGGAGAAGTGACAGACAGCACAGGTGTAGAAGAAATAGCTTCAGCTGTAATAACATTGTCTGCTGTTCAGTGGTCGTGGCGAGTGGTAGATTTCATAATGAGCGCACAAAAGATCCTCTTCACAGGTATGCCAAGTACAAGAAAGCATTTCGTGTCTGTTTTAGATGCTTTTTTGCTGTTTTTCGGCGACAAAGTGATTACAATAATAACATTACCTTCACAAAGGAAGTTGAAACCAACAATCCTAGATGTAACCATAAATAGAACCCATAATAAATTCAAATTCCAAATCTATAGAAAACACACTTTTGCCTCTCTGACTGTAAGAAAAGAATCTATGCACCCGCATTCTCACAAATTAACAACCTTCTACAGCTTAATCCATAGAGCGTTCAAAATTCCTCTATCCAACGACAACCGAAAAAAAGAACTACAATATATTAAAGAACTAGCTAAACTTAATGGCTACAAGCTAAACATGGTTAATAAAATTATAAACAAAATCAAATTAAAAACTGCTACTAACCTAACCCCGGAAAGACCTAAAAAAAAAAAAAAAAAAAAAAAAAAAAAAAAAAAAAAAAAAAAAAAAAAAAAAAAAAGTTTTGCTGCCTTCACCTTCACAAATCCGGCTCTATACCAAATCACCAACCTAATCAAGAACCAGGACATCAATATTGTATTCAAAACCCGTAATACAAACAGAAATATATTCTTTTACTCCCACACAGTAAATTCAACACACGACCGATACTCTAATTCAGAAATTTATAGACTCAAATGCACCCAGTGTGAATTTTCTTATGTTGGGCAAACTGAATGCAGCTTTCATACACGATATTTAGAGCATTACAGCGCATCTAAGCACAACAAACACTCCGCTATGAGTATTCATATGAAAGAAACGGGGCACAACTTCACCACCGTAGGCCAGGACCTTCAAATTTTAAAGATCATTAATAAAGGTAGTCTAATGACTAAATTTCAAAATACCTACATCTTTTTAAACCAACACTTCAATAAAAATAAAAATCTAAATGACATTGTAGAAACTAAGAGCCTGGTCACTGAACAAATTCCTAACTTATTGTCATCTCTTAACATAAACAGTAATTTTTTTTTTTTTTTAATCTTCAACTATAAATCCAACAATAATACCCATATATCACCAGCAGCCATTGCCCCCTCGCCCAGCCACACCCTTTCCCCCCACTCGTATCAATACCGAAATTAACGCTCTGCCTAGCCCACTCCACCCAGCTCACTCCCGGCCAACATTGACACACTCCTACAATACAAGAAGCAGAGGTAAAGTGACTGTTCAGACCACCTCACACAAACAACACAACCGAACTTCCTCCTAAGGTCTAAAGGGTAAGTGTCAAGAATATCAAATCCACTAATAAACCATCCTAATATAGCACTCACACTTTTTTGTTTTATTCCACAGATTTCAACACGCCCACTAGCCGCACACTTATATTCAGAATCCAGTTGAACTCCTCTTTAGGCTTACACGGAATAACTTCAGAAAGCTTCACAACATGAACAACATACAGAATGTTTATACGGAGATGTATAATCCGTTATTTAATGAAACTCAATCAGGCTCTCTACCAGCATTCTTGCCATCCAACTGGCACTCCACTTTAATATTGATTCTCGTTCTTCAAGGAAGTGATGTTGATCTATAGAATATTTAGGCCATCCCAAAAACCATATAAGCTGAACGTGTTTGATCTCCTACAAATGTAAAAAGAAATGTTTAAATGTTATGTTTCCAATAGACTACAATTGCCATATCAGTATCGGCATTATCTCCATTCGACGTGGACATGAGTAGGACGTCCCATTGGAACTTTAAGACAAGATCGACCAGTTCATTTCCAAATTGTACCATATTATATATATATATTTTAGTGTAAATTGTGTAAAAAGTTTTTATGAATTGTTCTAGTACAAGTTGTAGTTGTTATATCACAAACATTGTGGTTGGTAAATTAGATGCCACAGAGCCTGGTAAACCTCATATTATACCATGCAAGATGCTGGAAAAAACAAACCATAGCACCATAGCTTGCACTGTCCGAGATGCTCTTTGCATTCTTTGGTCAAGAGAAAAACAGGATGACAAGTTTTTACTTCTTTTGAGTGACAGGTCGGCATATATGATAAAAGCTGGTGAAGTATTGAAGAGTTTCTACCCTAACGTGCTACATGTAACTTGCATAGACCGTGGCTTACAAAGATTGGCTGAAGAACTTAGAAATAATTTTTCCGACTGAATCCAGAACATGTTCTCTATTCAGTCTGAGGGTCCCAGTAACATTTATGCCCTATTCTTTAAGAAGAATAGAAAGTGGCAGAGAATTATAATAACTAACCATCCACAGCATGTACCCCTTTTGCACTAGTGGCTCACAAAGTGTAACCACAATTTTTGAGCTCTTCAAATCATCACATACCTCAATTGAAGGCGTGATATCTGTGTCAGCCCCACTGCAAACAATAAATGACGACGTATCTTGAAAAGGATTCACAGAGCTCAAAAGTTTTGATTCTGAATTTTGCATCCTTTAGAGGAATATAAATTTTTATTCCACGTCTGCCTTTTCACAGTGTAAGCGACACAACCATAGAAATATTTCTGGTGGGAATGTAAGCTGTCCAAAAAATTTTGTGTATAAGTTCTAGGAAAGGCTGAATTTTGAAAAGTTTTTTAGGTCTCATATTTGTATCCCATGTAGAATTGTCAACAAGATGTAAATATCGCAAGATGAGTTCAAACCTGTCATTTTGAGGAAATGCAGGGGTTCATTTTGTGGGTACTCCCTAGTACTATTACTCATTTGAGGTTTGCTTTGCAGCAATCGTCTTATGAGCTTTCAACCATAATATTTATGTTAACTCATTTATAATTTTCTATAAAACTTGCTTTTTCATTACAGTAATGGGGATTTTTTTTATTAGGGGTATGTTAAACAATTCCTTACCTGCTTTTGGCAGACTTGACAAAATATAATTTTACCAACTTCGAGATGACTTGTCTTTAGGCATCGCTACTTTTGAGATGAGCAAACTTCTTAAACTGCCTTCAATAATTGATTTATAGGGAAAATTAATTTTAGTTTCTCGCACAATAATGTGTATAGAGCTAAACAGTGAACAGCGCAGTAGCTGGCGGTAGTCGACCATACACAATGAGAGATGCACTGAAGCTGGCAAGTTAGGCGGGCTTGTACCTGCTAGATACAGGTCAGTGAACGCCAGGGGGCTGTGTCTTGATTTGTGCTGCACCCTGGAGGAATAGTAGCATATCACGTTTCGCTCGCACAAGTTATACTTACAAACCACTTCCAGTTCCAAACCATAAAGTTGTACATAATTTTTATTTTTTAAAAAATCATTCACTTTCATTAATATTTGGTACTTCTATTTCAGAATAATGTAATATTGTCTTGAATAGCCCATTTAGTTTTTTTAGGTTTTAATGTTTTATTTAGCCATTTTTAGGTTTTTATAAGATTTGAGTAATTTACTCCAATGGTAATGAAATGGATAAGCAACTTAAAATACTGAGCAAGGAATAAAATAGTTTAAAACCTAAAAATCTGGGCCGTACTGATGACCATACTGAAGGAGGCAGGTACAGATGACAAAAATAGCCACATAATTGAAAACCCATATTGGAAACAAAAGGCCCGTGTTTGGGGGTGGGAGACAGACTCATGAATGAAGTCATAATCAAATGAGGTGTTAGGCAAGGCTGTATTCTGTCCCCGCTACTGTTAAACATGTACTCAAGAGACCTACTTCAGAGAGGCTCTGCATGATATAGTTTGTGGCATCAGAGTGAATACAGTGACTATTAACAACATCATATATGTTAACACGTTCAAGTCACATTCAAGGGTGATGGTTACAACGAGTACAGATTCATAGAGCCCTGCATCCCAGTGGGACAACTAAGCAACGCTCACGGAAAGAAGAAGTGAAGGGAACTCCTACCTGCCTTACATTCACAACACCGCAGACCAAATTGACGAGTTCCTCCGCAAGCACAATATAAAAACCGTGTTTGACACCGTCACTAAAATAGCTCACAGTTTAGGTAAAAGCAAGGACAAATTGTCCCCACTATTACACCCTGGGGTGGACAAAATTTCTCTACTTGCGGCAAGGTATACATTGGCCAAACGTGCTGATCCATTGGGACTCGCATCAAGGAACACCAAAGAAATATCCGTCTCAACCAGCCAGACAAATCAGCAATAGCTGAGCATGCCCTATCGTCGGGTCATGATGTCATGTTCCAAGATGTTTGAGCTCTTACTCACACTAAATACTCCAGGTCTAAGATTATATGGGAAGCTGTGGAAATACATAAAAATCCTAACATTTCAACAGGCATCAATTAAGTAATACATGGTTGCCAGCCATAAAGAATTTACGTAGGTAGTTCTCTTCCCTGCCCTTTCTATCTTGTTACAGTAGAACTCCGCTATAGCGAGTATGGCATATAACGAGAACTCCGTTATAGCGACGACTTTTTTCTGTCCCTTCAAAATTACTATATTAAGCACGCACGATTTTTCCCGTTACCAAGTTTTATACACCCCAGCGATGATATTGCATGCGATAGATTACCTTCGGCATCGTTTCCTCGCTATGTGCACTAGCGATTTATCTCATCTACATTCGAAGGCGATGTCAGAGTCGATTAGTAATACCCGCCGACAGCTGTTCTGTAAAGAAAATTCGAAATGAAAGAGAACATATTTTCGTAATATGTGCGTAAATAAAGTGTCCGATAACGGTTGTTAACTCGTTAAAAATTAAGGCTGACTAAACTACCGCTTAATTTTGAGGCTAAATACTGCAATTAAGTAAGAATGGGATAAACCTCGAGATATGGCAGAGTGTTTAATTGATTTCAGAGGTTAGTTTATATTTTGTCGCGTCTGGTTAAATTACGGAAAGGCTATTATGAAAATTTATAGCGAGAAAGTTATAGTTTCTCTACTGGCGCTTGAAGTGTGTTTTCATCATACGTATAGTACGGTTAAGTTAGGATACGTGACGCTGTTTGAATAAGAAAACTGAAACGTTTGCAACAAAATGCGATCGATCATCTTCGGTACAGTATAGTTTTCTCACTTTGTGCATTTGCGATCTCTCTCGTTGACATTCAAAGGCGATGTTGGAGTTGATTAGTAACACCCATCGACTGCTGTTCTCTAAAGAAAATTCAAAATGAAAGATGATAGCACGTTTTCGTAATAAATGCGTAAATAACGTGGCCGATAGCAGTTGTTAACTCGTTAAAAATAAAGACTGAAGTAAACGATATCTTCATTTTAATGTAATATACGGAAATTAAGTAAGAATGTGATACACCTCAAGATATGGCAGAGTACATCACTGATTTCAGAGGATATTTCATATCTTCTCGCTATTTACATGTAAATTTTTCGCGTGGAGGTTATTTCTCTACATGCGTTTCAAATATGTTTTCATGATAGGCTACATATACAGTTAGGTTAGATGACGCTGTTTGAAGAAGAAAGCTGAGGTGTTTGCCACAGAAATCTCTGGAGTGATACCGTATTTTTCCGAATCCAAGACTTTTTTTCTCAGAATCTCATACGAAAACTCAAGGGTTGTTGCATTCGTGGCCTAACAGTAAGTTAATTGATACCACTGGGAACTACCGCGGTAACCCAAGGCCAACTAGATAGACAGGTCATAAGGCTCCCCCTCCACTTCGGGCGCTACGTCACACAAGTAGCCAGCTGCTTCACTTCTCGCCATTGACTTGTAGGCTGATCTGAACCTCGCAGCAGTGAGGCTATCGATGGTGTTGAATGATATAAACGTGTGCGAACATTGTGAATTATGGCCACGTCGTGTTGTATACCTGGTTGTAGAATCAACTACAATTCAAAACAGCCTAATATTTCAGTGTTTAAATTTCCTACTGACTTGTTTCGGAAACAAAAGTGGATCGTAGCCATCCATCAAACCAAATTCGTCCCATCGCAAGCTCAGTTGTGTGCATAAAACACATGAAGTTTCGTAATTAGGGACGATTCTGTTAAAAGACCTGATGAGTCTATTTTAACTGTAAAACCTAACCATTTAAAACTCTCAAACGACGCTATTCCTAAGTTTGAAAATGTGCCTGCCTATCTGTCTAAAAATCTTCCAACACCAAGCAAAAATCATATTCAAAGACAAGAAGAAATTGAAAAACGGGAAGAGGAAGGAAAGAAAGAAAGCTGAGGAAGAATATGACAGGATCAAGGACTTCGATGACGTTCAGGGTAATTTCAGTATTAAACGCAAATTAGATTTGGACAAAGTTTTCGTCAATTTTAACAGCCAAAGTCTCTGTATTTTCAAAATGTACAGTATATGACTAAGGAAAATATTCCAAAAATTGGTACTTCCTTAACATTAAACGAGGCTCTTGATTTTAAAGCCATTAAACATGATATTTTCATGAGTGATAACCCTGATATACGTGCATTAGGTGACGGGGGCAAGATATTAAAATGGTAAAATTAGAAAAGTATTTGTAACTTCCTGTTTAGACCTGCTCGTAACTCAAAAGAGACTGTTCACGACAAAATAGAATCTGTGCACAAAATAACCCATGAAATTGAAAGTGAAGTTGATGAGTGTATCATTACTGATAAATTATAATTTTGTAAGGAACAGTTAAATATAGCCTTTGCAAAGAAAGTTATCTTACTCCTGTATACTAATAACATGCTTCACTTCAATATTTTTCGCATTTCCTGGGGCTTAAAAGAAGATAAGACAGTCAACGTTTCTTACAATGCCTCACCCGGTTATTCACAGTCTTTTACTGCAAAACTAGGCACGGGAAATTCGGGTGTTGATGATTCATATTGGAATTACTAAAAAAGAAACTAAAATTGTTAAAGGAGCAGGAAAGATTTTGTAATTTGTTGGATGGAGTCTACGTAAAACGTGAGCTGAACTATAAAGGAGGAAAGGTTTTATTTTTTGTTTTTGTGTTTGCTAGTGGCTTTACGTCACACCGACAGATAGGTCTTATGGCGGCGATGAGATAGTAAAGGCCTAACATCTGGAAGGAAGCGGCCGTGGCCTTAATTAAGGTACAGCCCCAGCATTTGCCTGGTGTGAAAATGGGAAACTACGGAAAACCATCTTCAGGGCTGCCGACAGTAGGATTCGAACCCACTATCTCCCGATGCAAGTTCACAGCTGCACCCCCCAACCACACAGCCAAATCGCCCAGTAGGAGGAAAGGTAGAGGGAGTTGCCTTTAGTAGTAAAAGCAGAGAAAATAATACTACATTAGCTACAACTGCACAAACTTTTATGTTGTCATCCGGTCTTTAAAAAAATAACGACGTTGTTGATTTGTTTCCACGTAAGAACCTAACGTGACATTTCTCAGAAGAACTAACTTTGCAAGTCTTTAAAGTATTAACAGATAGGCCTATAACTTATAAGGTAGCATGCATACTTTCTAATAATAACAGTGCATGGAAAAGGTATTGCCGGCAAATTTTCAGTGGTTTCTAGTCGATATTATGATGCCAATTTTAAGTTGATGTTTATTAAACACTCGAAAATGTAAAATAATTGTGCAGCCGCAAGAAAATATGGCATAGGCCTAACTAAAGCCAGTATTTGGCGTTAGCGTGAAGACAAAGAGCTAAAAAAAATGTGTATTGTACAAAAAATGCATTCAGTGGTCCGCAACAAGGACGCTTTAAAGAAGTCAAAGATGAAATTGTGAGGTATGTGCACGAAAAACACAAGGGCGGAAGGGTCATACCGTGGCGCAATAAACTTGTTCGTTGTCTTTCAACGTTCACGATTAGGCCTATACATCGCTAGCTGCTGAATTTGGCCGAACCCGACAAGCAAGACGTGCGTGTAGCGGTAGCCGGTTATATCTGATGCTGTGTAAAAATAACAGTTTTATAGACAGCAAGAATAATTTCCTGATGGATTGTTGTATTGTAGTGACGCATGGAATAGGTATTGCCGGAAAATTTTCAACGAGTTCTTTTCGGTATTATAATGCCAATGTTAAGTTAATGGTCCTTAAACCCGCAAAAATAAAGAATAATTGTGCAGCCACAAAAAAAGAAATACGGCGTGACGAAAGTCAATGTCCGGCGTCTAAAAATATTCTAAAAATGCGTAGGCCTAATGTACAACAAGGCATTCATATGATTTTACAAACTTCTTTTTGAGCCTGATTTAAATTTTTTGAAGGGAAAAGTGGGGTTCATCTTGGATTCGGAGAAATACGGTACTATATTTTTTTCAGAATGAAATTAAACATACACTTTCACGTTGTATCGGATTACGAAAAATAACAAACAAGTAAGCCGTTGTGTGGATATCATCTGCGGAAACACAAGTTTTGAACAAAATGATTGCCGTTTCATACCGATTTTAATGTGCATGAAGGGTTTTCCGACTTTTATACAAAAATCTGATATAACGACAATCCGTTATAGCGAGTAAAATTTCGTTGTTATGAATTCTCGCTATAACGGACTTCTACTGTCTTTCATTTAGGTGTTTTCCAAATTTGTACGTTCGTCATCACCAGTTGGTTCATTCCAAGCTGTGTGTTGTGGGTTAATGTCATACTTTCATACGTGTGTACACTGGTTATGCCCCCCACCCTCCCTCTCACACCATTATCATCCTCTGGTTTTCTCCACATAGTTTCTTTCCATTCTTCAGCTCTGTTCTATTCTATCCTGGCGTCTTTCGTTTCATTTTATTTTATTTCATTAGTTTCTCTTTTTTTCTTCTACCACATTCGTCCCTGATTCGATGTTCTCTCTGATACTTCTCATGCACACACATTGTGATAGTACATCTTAATTGGAGCTTAATGTTGTCATCAGCTCCCGCTTGGATTGCTGTGCCAGCATACAGCGAGCCACCTGATGACGAACAAATGTACCATTACAGCACTCCAACGGTAAAGCATTCTTAAATTCAAACCACAATAAAGGAAGTCTACCAAGCTCTGAATAAATTAAAAAACTACAAAACGCCAGGAGAAGATCAGACCTTTGCGGAAATCTGGAAATAAGCAGGAACCTCAGCAAAAGTTGCCCTCCATCAACAACTTGTCTCTATCTGGATTAAAGAAGAACTACCAGAACACTGGACAACAGCCCTCATCCATCCTCTGCACAAAAAAGGGGACAAAACCGACCCTAATAACTACAGGGGAATCTCGCTCCTAGACATAACATACAAAATATTTTCAATAATCATCCTTAATAGGATAAGTTTACAACTTGAGAAAGAACTAGGAGAATATCAAGGAGGTTTCAGACCCTGGAGAAGCTGTCCTGATCAGATCATGAGTCTTAAGTTGATAATGGACTATAACAGGAGAAGAAACAGAGATATGGTGATAACATTTGTAGATTTCAATTAAGCTTATGATTGCATCCATAGAGAATCTCTGTTTAAAATTTTAAGACACCTTGGACTACACCCCAAATTAATAAACATGATAAAATTGACTCTCACCAATACCAAGTCAAAAGTGAAGTTTAGGGGTGAAACATCAGAGACATTTGAAATTAAAACTGTACTACGGCAGGGAGATGGGCTCTCACCACTATTATTTAACTGTGCTTTAGAAATGGTAATGAGGGAATGGTTTAGAAAATGTCCTCCCAAAATAAAGATTGGCCGAAAAATCAAAACAAATTGCCTGGGTTTTGCTGACGATTTAGCATTACTAGCAGTGGACATAAAAGAAGCAAAAACCCAGATATCAGAACTTCAAAACATTGCAAATAAAATTGGCCTCAAAATATCATTTGAAAAAACAGAAATTATGCCCCAAAAACCAACACAGCTAAAAGAAGTCACCATAAATGGTAATAAAATCAAAATAGTAACTCAGTTTAAATATCTTGGAGAAGTAATAACACATAACCTAAATAAAAAATCTCAATTCAAGAACAAATAGATTAGCTAAAGCACAAAAATTAACATGGGATATCTACAAAAAGAAATGTCTATCAATAAATACAAAAATAAAACACTACAACACAGTTATAAAACCGGAAGCTACATATGCAGCAGAAACACTCTTTTACCTGAATAAACAATCAAAGACTGACAGACTTCAGAAAATTGAAAGGAGGATTGGAAGAACCTGTATCAACAAAAAATATCAGAAAGATGGACAGTGGCGGTTAATACCTAACAAAGTCGTGTACAAAGAGCTAGAACCCATTACAGATACTATGCGTAAGAGGAGACTGGGATTCTTTGGACATATCATGAGGATGCAGGACTCGAGACTTCTGAAACAACTAGTACAACACAATCTCGTCTCAAAAAATACCACAACAGGATGTAAATGGATCAGAGAAGTAAGAGAGGATCTGAAGGAAATAGGCCTTACAACAGAAGACACCAAAAATAAGATAAAATTGAATACAAAACTCAAGAATACAAACCTCCGCTTTACCCTTACACAAAACAAACCAACAACACGCACATTTTCAACTGAGGAAAGGGCACGAAGATCGGAGCGTCTGAAGAAGTACTGGGAGGACCGCAAAGCCCGAACAATCCCTTCAAAGAGACCTGAACGACGGACTGACTAAAGTGATCCTATGTGGTCATAAAAGAAGAAGAAGAAGAAGAAGAAGAAGACTTCCTCTTGAACAGTGGAGGAGATTTTCTTCTGAAGACGCAGAACAAAGTTTTCTGTGAAATGTAAAGAGTTTCACCTGTTTTTTTTTTTTTTTTTTTTTTGCTAGGGGCTTTACGTCGCACCGACACAGATAGGTCTTATGGCGACGATGGGATAGGAAAGGCCTAGGAGTTGGAAGGAAGCGGCCGTGGCCTTAATTAAGGTACAGCCCCAGCATTTGCCTGGTGTGAAAATGGGAAACCACGGAAAACTATTTTCAGGGCTGCCGATAGTGGGATTCGAACCTACTATCTCCCGGATGCAAGCTCACAGCCGCGCGCCTCTACGCGCACGGCCAACTCGCCCAGTCACCTGTTTTTTGACACTGCATAAGCCCAATAGCACTTATCATGTCAACATCAGATATGCTGACAACACTGTCCTTATGGATAATAGCACAGTGAACTTGTAGCAGATATTGTCAAAAGTGGTGGAGACATGCAGAAACTTTAGTCTAAACTCGAACTTAAAGACCAAATATATGATCGTGAGCAGGGGCCCTGTCATTGATCCCGGTCATCGGGGATCCGATACAAAGGGTCGAGAAAATCGTACCTAGGCAGCATCATCAGCAAACACTGGGACCATTCCAAGAAATAAAGTGCTGCATTGAGAAGGCCAGGGAAGCATTTACAAGCTTCTTTCAAGTGCTCTGTAACAACGAACAACCATTGCATTACACCCTTTAGGTGTATGGAGTAAAGTCCTGACAAAAGCCGCCGTGAGGATATTAGAAACGTTTGAAAAGTGGGTTTACCGTTGCATGCTTTGTATCAGCTGGGTGGACAGAATACTCAATGAGGTGGTACTGACCAGTATGTATGAAGAAAAAGAACTGTTTAGGTCTGTAAAGATCAAGAAGTTCTCCTACTTTGGTCATATCACGAGGCACCTGGAAACTTACACCCTCCTCCAAAATAATTATACAAGGGAAGAGAGGTCCTGGGAAACCCTGCACATCTCGGCTGGAGAACCTGCGATAGTGGTTTGATCAAACAACTATTTTTTTTATTCCATCAGCTACCAGTAAAACTAAAATAGCCAAAATAATCATCAATATCCATTGACAGATAAGGGATTAGAAGAAGACTGTAGCTAGTGAATGCTACTATAGTGAAATTTTTCTTCCCTGTATGTGTCAATTTTGAAGCACTGTTGAGCCCAAGTTTTTGTTCATTGATGTTAATGATGTTGATGTATTGCAGCTGTTGATGAGCTGTTGGTCAGTGAAGAATTTTCACGGATGGATTGACCTGTCTATTCTTTTGATTTAACCCCATAAAATTTAGGGTACATCATGGGAAGATGCTTAGTGGCACGTGAACACCTACTTCAAAATATATAGAAGCTGAAGATGATGGTGAATGAGGAATGGGTTATGTTATCGTATGAATTCCTCGTCTTAATTATGGGGAGGCAATGTAATGCATGCTTAATTGTTAGAGGAGATCATGTCACCTACTTCCCTTCTTAACATTTCTGGCATAGATGCATCTGAACCATTTAGTGCTGTGTAGCCATTTCTGAATGAAACATCATTGTAAGTGTTTCTGTTTATTTTATTTTTTCTATTCATTATTGTTTATCACTTCTGGAATTAATGCAGAACACATCTGGTATGATTTTCTCTGAGATACACTTCCTATAATGCACTATTTGAGAAAACTCTATTTGTCCTTAAGTTTTGCAAATCATTGCACATTCAGTAAGGACCCAAAATATTATATATTGCATTCTGCATACAAAGCAAAAAATTGGTCTGTACAGCAAGAGTTTTGACTTTAATTATATATAATCTTCATAGAATGAATGTAAATATAGAACTATTTGTGTTGAGACATTTTGACCCCATCAGAATGTGATTTTCTAACTTCCTCAAAATATTGAAGGACATTGGCTCCATGAATTAATTCATGGTAGCTTTAAACTCATTTCATCTCCTTAATTCCTCTGATGAGGCTAATGTCAGGGAGGGCATTCAGTCATAAAAACTCACTACGAAGATTAATTTTGCTTTCATAGTCAACTACGGTATTGATACAACTGCATTGTTGATTGTTAGGTAACAAGCCAGAGGTGACTAACCCACAACATCCCATTATTGAGAATAATCAATTGTAGCCTCCCATCTGTGTTCATATGAAGTGAGGGCATTTGACACTGTTGATGGTGATTTGTCCATCGGATGGGAATGTTAAGCCTTCAGCAGACCCATTGAGGTGCCATTTGACAGGAGCAGACTATATGCCAACATGGGGTTTCATCCTCTTTCTTTCTACTGTCATACATGTCATTTATTTCATCTCATTAACTCCTCTAATTAGGATGTCAGGAAAGACACCTGGTCATAAAAACTCACTACAAATATTCATCTCACTACATACTCAACTGTTAGAGAAATGGGGTAAGGCTTGGACATGTATACATTGTTCCTATAAGCTACCTGTAACATAAGATTAACTTAATTGCTTATAATTTTGCTGCGAATATATAATGTTATTTTATTTAGTCAATAATTCCCTAATCATATTTTCTGCTCCTTTTTTCTATTGTGTAATGTATAGTCTGTGGAAGACTTAAATGAATGAAAAGTATGTTAGTAAGTGTGATTATCATGAAGCTAACGTATAATCATAGTGTTTTATGGAGCTGTGCTGGTTCACTGTGTCTGAAAATCTTTTGATGTTAATATCACCAAACAATGAAGTTACTTTATTTTTCTTTAATAGCTGTCCCTTCTACATTACATGCATCTCAGATTTGGCAAGCAATGATATGCGAGTTGGGAGTAGGGCCTTAAATTTACTTTTATATAAAAAAATTGTTATAAGGATATGATCTTTGAGACATCTGTAGTTGGTTACTAATTTACATGTTAATACCATATTTTATTTTGCTTTCATCATTACCTACGGTATTGATACAACTGCAGTATTAACTGCAGTATTAAGCCAGAGGTGACTAGCCCACAACCTCCCACTATTGAGATTTTAAACTGTAAACTTTAAAACTGTGAATGGAGTTATGCTGTGGAAGAAACCAATTTAGAATGTCAATAGAATGTCAGATAAGAAAACAACATCTGTACTTGTCATATAAAGCAATAAAGAAAAATAATTTCCCTGATATAACTTAATGTGATTAGGAAAACAATAGTCATATCTAGGATGAAATATTTTTCATACTGCAGGCATTAGTATGGATTAATCTCATTAATATAAAATTGGTAATGAATATCAACTTGTTCATAAATATTTGAGTTACAATTTTACTTCAGTTACAATGTTACAAGTATCTTATCAGGGAAAGGAGGTTACATAATAAGACATGTGGAGGCCACACGCCATCACTCCATCCATCTTATTGAATGCAGCATTTACATAAAACCAAAATATTACCGTATTTATCCATGTAATAGGTGCATTTTTCCAGTTTTTATAACAATAATATTTCCTTCATACAAAGAAAAATTTATATTGGAAAAATTAAACATATTAGTCGATGTAAGTATTTGGCATGTAAGGATATACTCTAAAAAGCAAAAATATCGCCACCCTATTTTTCTAATGGCTCATCACTGCTGCCAACTTGTGTGGTAACATATTGAAATTACAAGGCATAAACATCAACAAACTAACCTCAGTATAAGTATCAAGTATAAATGATCAATCAAGATATTCATAATTCAGTTTTCAAATTCAGTAAGGAATTAAGGAAATAAATACTCTCTCTCACCCTCACTCAGTGTAATGATATATATTTCTACCTTTATTTTGATACACACATTACTATAACCATATATTCTTTGGTGTTTGCCTTGTTAAATAATTCAGCTCCCTTTCTTGAAATTTGCTATCACTTGACGGACTGAAGTGAAACCACGCTGTAATAATATACAAAAGCAAAATAATATATTATCTGTACATATACCATATGTCATTAAGAATACTGTCTGTCTGCAAACCGTACCAAAGTCGTAACAAGACAAGATTAGGTTAGGTTGATAACAAAATTTCCTTCCATTTCAACTGAACTGATCTATATAGAGGAGGTAACATTGCTTTCATTTTTGGAGGAGTTCTTGCAGATTTTTCTTGCTTCTTATACATCCTAGTTTAATTCTGTACATACGAAATGGACAAAATAAGCCTGAATTAATAAAATTCTGCATTCGTCATTTAAGACAAACTACATAATTAAATGCATTATTCGAACATGCCACAATTCTACTAATGTAATATCCCCAAACAGATTTACTGTCGTACAAAAAAAATGAAAATATGCATTACTTACTCCTACAAGTATAACACTAGTGATTTTCACAATACTGCAGTGACAGTATGTATTGGTACGTAAACAGAAGTCATGAAAAAATCATGACTGTGTAGTGCCAATGTGCAAGATTAACATTAACTGTAAGGCATCATATTGGCAAGTAGGGTCCCTAAACTGTATGGTTAGACACACTGAATCGAACCCAGCACTTCGAAAATAACTATAAATCACTACCCTAAGTATTAACAGGGAAACAGGAGTAAGATTGTACCCTAGTGTATAAGCTTACATGGCAGGGACTATATGTTCCATTTCTGTACTGCTAACATTTAAAAAAATTTAGACTTCTGACAAAAGCTTGATTTCAGACCATGAGTGCCATCTATTCATAATCTTACGGAAGTACTTTGTCAGAGGGATTACAAAGAGAAGTTCTGATGCTGTAGTTAACTTCTGTGGTATTATTGTCCTTAAAATGACAAAGGTTTGACAGTGCAGTATGTAGTAAACAAACATATGGTGACTGGTAGAATAAATATACATATTGGATAGTATTGCTACTATAACTTGAGTATTTCAGATGAGGGAAGTGATTTATTATCTGTTGAAAATTATGATGCTGATGATTAGGGAGCAGATTTTAATGACGTAAAAATATTTTAAGACATGCAATCAAATATGACAAAAAAATGACAACCTTACAGATTTATTCATTTAGGCCTATGTACAATTTTTTTTTCTATTTGTTTTACGTCGCACCGACACAGATAGGTCTCATGGCGACAATGGGACAGGAAAGGCCTAGAAATGGTAAGCCATGGCCTTAATTAAGGTGTGAAAATTGGAAACCGCAGAAAACCATCTTCAGGGCTGCCAACAGTGGGGTTCGAACCCACTATCTCCCGGATGCGAGCTCACAGCTGTGCACTTCTAACAGCACGGCCAACTCGCCCGGTTATAAAAATGTGATCTTACACTTCAATTAATTCACATATAACTACATAGGTGGATCAAAAGGTTAGTTGCACTAACACGCCGCAGCTGTGCGCTGTGTGTCGCAAATGTGGGCACAGCAGAGAAAGGGACAGACACTGCTCACACATCTGTTAGGCAGGTCGCTGTGGTGTCTCGTCTAGTATTGTGTGAATAGTGGCCAAATGCAGTGGCGCGTCAACTGGACGTTCACTCCAAATATGAGGTGCGTGCGACAATCCGATTCCTATGGGCCAAAAGGAAGAATTGCACGGACATTCATCGTGAAATTAGTGCTGTGTATGGGGAGCGGGCCATTTCCCGGCAAGGTATCATAAAGTGGTGTCAGCAATTCGAAGCCGGACGCACGGATATCACGGACAACCATCGCGAAGGCAGGCCCGCAACGTCCAGGACCCGTGCAAAGGTCAACAGTGTGAATGCGATCATTAGACAGAACCGGTACATTAAACTGAGAGAAATCGTGACGCAGCTGAACATGTCGTATGGCAGTGTGTTCGCCATTGTTCACGAGGACCTTGGATATCGTAAGCTATGTCAAAGATGGGTCCCACGCCTTCTCACCAATGAGCACAAGGGACAACGTTTCCAATCCTCCCTGGCATTTTTGCAACACTATGCCGCAGATGGCAACAGGTTTCTATGGCGAATCGTCACAGGCGACGAAATGTGGGTCCACCACTTCACCCCCAAAACGAAGCGAACATCAATGGAATGGGTGCACCCCTCATCACCACAACGAAAGGAGGTCAAGGTTCAACCTTCAGCCGGTAAGGTTATGGCGACAGTGTTCTTTGACATGGAGGGTTTGCTGCACGTGGAATTCATGCCAGAAGGAACAACAATCAACGCGGCGGCGTATTGTCAAACATTGCACCGGTTGTGTAAAGCGATTAAAGAGAAGCGCGGGGGGAAATTGAGTGCTGGTGTGATTTTGTTGCACGATAACGCAACACCTCACGAGGCCCGCCAAACGAGAGAACTGCTGCAGCGTTTCAAGTGGTAGGTCTGGCAACATCCACCCTACAGTCCAGACCTAGCACCATGTGACTTTCATCTGTTCGGTAAGCTCAAAACGTAGCTCGGTGGTCGACATCTCCAGACCGATGAGGAGGTGAAGACCGCTGTCTCCGAGTGGTTGCAGAACGCTGGAGGAAATTTCTATGCATCCGGCATCGACAAGTTGGTTGTGCGTTCGCAGAAATGTTTGGAGTCTCTTGGAAACTGTGTGGAAAAGTGACGTTACAATGTATGTCATTATAGTCATGTTGCTGTTGTATAGGTGGTGTAATAAATGGCCATAACTGGGAAGTGCAACTTATTTTCAGATCTGCCCTCGTAACATCTCACAATCATTACTAAACCAAACCCCATAGCGCAACAGCACTGAAGGACATGGCCTACCAAGCGACCGCTACTCAGCCCGAAGACCTGCAGATTACGAGGTGTCATGTGGTCAGCACGATGAATCTTCTTGACAGTTATTCTTGGCTTTCTAGACTGGGACCATTATCTTGCTGTCAGATAGCTCATCAATTGTAATCACGTAGGCTGAGTGGACCTCGAACCAGCCATCAGATCCGGGGTAAAAATCCCTGGCCTGGCTGGGAATCGAACTCAGGGCTCCAGGTAAGAGGGAGGCATACAACCCATACATTGTGGGGCCAGCTCATAATCATTACTGGTTATGTATTAATTCTATAATCTATCAGAAATTTCTTTATTCCACTTCGCTTTCAGCTACAGCAAGTTATGTACCCTTAAAAAAGTAATCAGTACCTATGTACAGTACTTGCTTAGTGTGTGATCAGCAAATCATTTACAAAAGTGAGAATAAAATATATTTTCCTTGTTTTAGTTCCCACTGTCTTTGAAATTACAGTAGATAATCACGTGCATTTTCAAGTTGGCAAACTGGAAGCCTCTTCAGTTGTCAGCCAGGATGTTTTTACACCTGGAGAAATGCCACTTGACATCACATGATGTTATTTGTTTCATCTGAGGAAAAATTCTGGTTCAGAATCCTCAAATTTTCTTTCGTGTCTACAAAGATTGACACTTAACCTTGTGAAGCTTAGAATAACCTACATTAGACAGCCCCCTTTCCAGTTGTACACTGTATCAGCCACTTCACCTTTTGCTCGCTTTAGATCATCCTCAGTTTGTTTTACGATTTCCTGTGCATCAAAAAATGTTGAAGCCCTGTAGTTTTAAAACAAGTAATTGACGTTTATATCTTGCCGAAGTTTGATGATATGTATGCCAAGCTCTTGGAAGAAATCAAATCTTGCACAATTTTAATACACGATGTATCATAATTTCTGCAATAATATTGAGTAACATTTAGTCATGTCTCCTCAGCGAATAAGGATAGGTTGAGGAGGAGGAGGTTGAGTAGAGGCATTTCTTTCATCTTCTGTACTTGAATTGGAGCTTTCAGCTTTCTTCCCGTTAGAAATTAATCTCTCTACTTTGGAGTAGTTGCTTCGAATCTCTTCTGCCACTGTATGCAGATCATGTATGAGACATATAAGATGAGCCATTTGGGGGCAAAATAGTTTCGAGTCTTTTTAGTTAGAAACAGTAGAATGTCACACCATCTGGTCAGAGTAGCTTCATCATCAGACAGCACTGCAGTGGCGGAATAATTTATTTTCTCCAGAACTTCACATGTTAGGAACTCTTCATTAGGACAGTTCTCTTTCATTAAACCATAATAAATTACTTCAGCTACCCGTTGCCCTTATCTTATCGATGAGAACTGTAGCTCTTATCTTCTTTAACACATCCTAATAGCAAGAGAATAAATAATTTTTCTAAGTGCCCGGCTCCATGGCTAAATGGTTAGCATGCTGGCCTTTGGTCCAGAGGGTCCCGGGTTAGTTTGTTGGCTGGGTCAGGGATTTAACCTTAATTGGTTAATTCCAATGGCTCCTGGACTGGGTCTGTGTGCCATCTTAAGCATTAGAATTCTTCATAGGTAATGCCCCATCCTCATAGACACGCAGGTCACCTATACAGCATCAAATTGAAAGACCTGCACCAAGCCTCTCCGGAGGCCACATGCCATTATTATTATTATTATTATTATTATTATTATTATTATTATTATTATTATTATTATTATTATTATTATTATTATTATTATATTTTATTATATAATTCACAATTTTATAATTGGGTTTGTGACCTCCTTCGGTATAATGTACATGGAAGAAGTACTATTTAGTTCATACGCACATATGCTTCATACATATCGGTATATACTTACATTGTTGACAAATTTGACAGATATTTATGAGATATTTACTATACATAAATGGTCAAAATTATTAGTGGACGATTTTCATTAGCCCTCTGTATATGGTGGATGGTTCATGCCAATAAACTTTCTTACTATATGGCAAGTGGCCAGGATTGCTGCTTTTTGTAATTCTCTGTAAGTGAGAGGGTTGAGATTAAGGGCTTGAATGCTCCTGTGTAGTCTCTTTGGTATAATACCATTACATCCAATCACTACTGGAATTATGATAACATTGTTGAGTTTCCACATGGTTTTTATCTCTGTGGCCAGATCTGTGTATTTGGAAATCTTCTCTGTATGTGTTGATTGGAGATTGTGAGTATTAGGGCATGCTGTGTAAATTATGAAGCAGATTTTCTTGTTTTTAGCTACAAAAGTTATATCTGGTCTATTGCAGGTAGTAGTTTTATCCGTAATGATACTTCTAACCCAGTAAATTTTGTAATTTTCACTTTCCAAGACTGATTGGGGTTTGTACTTCCAATATGCTGTGGTACAATGGATTAGGTTATTTTGTTGGGCTAATTTCTGGTGAATAATTTTTGCAATTTGGTCATGTCTGTACTTGTAGTCTGTGTTTGCCATTAATTGACAACCTGAGGTTACGTGCTGGATGGTTTCTGGAGATGTATTACATTGTCGGCACAGATCTGAATAGACAGACAGATCATGCAGTATATGCCTTCTGTAGTTCCTTGTGGCAATGACTTGATCTTGTATGGCGAACATGAAGCCCTCTGTTTCTGGGTATATATCTGAGTGTGTCAGCCACTCATGCGATGCTTGTTTGTCGATATATAGCTGATTTAACTCATTTGGATACGTCCATGAAGAGGTTTCTTTTTCCACAGAATGATCTTTTCCTCATTTGTGGAGAATGATATTGTAAGTGAAGGGGTGAAAAACCGTTATCTGCTACAACCATTGCACTATGTAGGGAAGAGGTTTCTGATTTATGTTTGAAGTAGCACTTTAGTGATGTAATTTGTTCATTGTGTAATTTCTCAAGGTCTATTAGTCCACGACCACTATCAGAACGAGACAGAGTGAGTCTTTCTGAGGCTGATTTTGGATGATGCATGTTGTGTTTTGTCAGTAACACATTCACTTTCGTTTGAAGATCCTTCAACTCAGTTGTTGTCCACTTTATGACTCCAAATTAGTATGTGAGAACAGGTATAGCAAACGTGTTGATGGCCTTAACGATGCTTTTTCCTGTGAGCTTAGAACGCATGATTCGCCTTACTCATTCAATGTATGTCAGTCTCAATGCCTGTTTTGTGTCCTTGTGTTGAATCCTTGCTGATTGGTTATATCCAAGATATCGATATGTTTCATTTGTTGTCATTGGTGAGATATCTGTTGCTTCAGAGTGGATGCCCTGTGCCGAGAAAGAGCCCTTCCTAATTGTGTGAGTAGCACATTTATCGAGTCCAAATTTCATGCAGATGTCTGTAGAGAAATTGTGGGTAATTGAAACAAGGTGTTCAAGTTGTCTTTGTGATGCAGCATATAGTTTTTGCCGGGCTGAGTGGCTCAGACGGTTGAGGTGCTGGCCTTCTGCCCCCTACTTGGCAGGTTCGATCCTGGCTCAGTCCGGTGGTATTTGAAGGTGCTCATATATGTCAGCCTCGTGTCGGTAGATTTACTGGCACGTAAAAGAACTCCTGAGGGACTAAATTCCGGCACCTCGGCGTCTCTGAAAACCGTAAAGCAAATAGCATTATTATTATTATTATTATTATTATTATTATTTATTTATTATCGTTCCGGCCATCTATGGACCACGTTTTACAGTCTTTACGTTATTTTTCACCAGTCCTGACGTCACATTCTGCCAGTACTTCTTCATCCTTGCACTGACTTCTTTCTTCTGTTCTTCTGTGTAGGTTCTCTTCTTCTTCTTCTTCTTCTACTTCACAAGTTCTTCCCCAGTCTCCTGGAAACCCTTGAACTTCTTCACTTTTTGTCTAAATTTGTTTCTGTCCAGTACGTCCTCTTTTTCTACTCCTATCCTGGCCAGGTTGGTCCTTACTTCCCGAAACCATTTTGGTTCCGTCTTCCTTAGGCTGAAGAAGCTGAAAATCCTTTTTGTCAGTCGGTTGGTGTCCATTCTCTGTAGATGTCCATAAAATTGAAGCCTTCACTTTTTCATCAGTACGACGACTTCCTCTGTCTTCTGGTATAGTTCTTTGTTGGGTCTAAGTCTCCTCTCCCCACCTTTCATTTTCGGGCCCAAGATCTTCCGAAGCATTTTCCTCTCTTTCTTTCTGATGTTCTCTAGATCTCCCTTTCCAATCATGTCCAATGTTTCTGCTGCGTATAAGCATTCAGGTCACCGGGCGAGTTGGCCGTGCGCGTAGAGGCGCGCGGCTGTGAAGCTTGCATCCGGGAGATAGTAGGTTCGAATCCCACTATCGGCAGCCCTGAAAATGGTTTTCCGTGGTTTCCCATTTTCACACCAGGCAAATGCTGGGGCTGTACCTTAATTAAGGCCACGGCCGCTTCCTTCCCATTCCTAGGCCTTTCCTATCCCATCGTCGCCATAAGACCTATCTGTGTCGGTGCGACGTAAAGCAACTAGCAAAAAAAAAAAAAGCATTCAGGTCTGATGACTGTGTCCAGATGTCTTAATTTGGCTCCATATGACAAAGCTTTCTTGTTGTAGGTGTCTCTAGTGAGCTGATATGCTGTTTCCATTTTTCTCGCTCGTTCTATCAGAGATAGCTTCTCTGATCCATTCTCTTGAACTATTTCTCCAAGATACTTGAAGCTCTTTACTCTTTTGACTTTCCCTTCTTTCAACTTTAACATTTGGGGAGCCTCTTTGATGTTGGTCATAAATTCAGTCTTACTGTATGGTATTTGCAGTCCAGTCATTTCTGCTATGCATTATTATTATTATTATTATTATTATTATTATTATTATTATTATTATTATTATTATTATTATTATTATTATTATTATTATTATTATTATTATTATTATTATTATTATTATTATTATTATTATTATTATTATTATTATTATTATTATTATTATTATTATTATTATTATTATTATTATTATTATTATTATTATTATTATTATTATTATTATTATTATTATTATTATTATTATTATTATTATTATTATTATTATTATTATTATTATTATTATTATTATTATTATTATTATTCTAAGTCTTGATTCATTAGGAATTAGCTGACTAGTATACATATCTAAGAAGGCACTATTTATTTTTATTTTAGGAATATTGGAAACAATCATCATCATGAAGAGATCTTTACAAAATTCCAAAGTATTATCTAACAAGGCCATTTATGAAGGAACTCCCTTCAAAAGCAGACACTAAGACACTACCTGTTCTCTGTAGTGGAAAATCTTGTTGCAACTCTGTTGTTGCACATTAAAATACTTTTGAGTCGCTATCTTCACACAGTTTACAGTATAAAATAACACCAGCATTACTTAAAATACCTTTCCTCAAATTCTTGGAATAAATTGCTGCACTCTCTATCACTTAAGCACCTACATAATCACACCAGTTCCACAGTTACACACTCCTCAGTTTCCAGTATTGCATGTAGTGCACTGTCTGCTTCAATAAACCACTGTCACTCGTTCGTGGGTCACACACTCCACAGTCTTCGTTTGATGTCTGTTGTTGGTCTTCTACAGATTACACGTTGACACACAACAAATGGGACACTCTCAGGTAGACTCCAAGCACATCTTTGCAGTGAGCACTCAACTGGAAACAGCTGTGCAACTCAACACCACACAATACATCAATGAACTGAACTGAACCGCTGACTGTTTGTCCGCCTTTTATAAGATAGGTCTACTGCACGAGATATTTCCAGTAAGGAGAGGTCTGGGCTAGCAGCAATATCAACTGCTCTCAGGCGGTGCAAAACCAACTCGCTCCACAAGGTCCACAAACAAAATAGTGGGCATCCTCCTCCACTTCTTCTAGTCATCGGACCGGCAATCATTTTGGTTGTGTTACTTTTGTTGGTGGCTGCACGGAATAGTGAAATAGATGATTGTCCAAACCATTATCACAGGTTCTCCAACAAAGTCGTCGGGATTCTCCCAGGACCTCTCTTCCCCTTAATTTTCCCATTTGCGGGAGGGTGTAAGTCTCTGGGTGCCTCACGATATGACCAAAGTAGGAGAGCTTCGTGATCTTAACAGCCTTACACAGTTCTTTTTCTTTATACATCCTAGTCAATACCTTCCAATTGTGTATTCTGTCTGCCCAACTCATATAAAGCATACGACAGTAGACCCACATTTCAAACACTTCTCCCTCTGTGAAGGGGGTGCACAGGTGAAGAATACACCCATGGTATCCCCTGCGTGCCATAAGAGTATAGCTACTAATGTTTCTTTTGAAAATTCATTGTTATTTATGATCTAATTTGTGACATTATTCTTGTATTTATATTTATCTTTTCAAGAACTTGTATATTTTACAAATTTTGATTCCATATATTAAATTTCCAATCCTGGGTATTATGTTAAACCACATTCACAGATCGAGTTGCCACTGGTATAAGCGGTCCCCCTCCACCCAGTGCCAACAGTCTCTTTGGTGGGTGGATAAGCGGGAGAAGGTCAAGGGCACTCTATTATCCTTGGGGTGAGAAATCACACCCAAAGGTGGATGGATCTGGTCAATGGCATTAAGATGCAGATGGCAACAGAAAACCAGTATGTTGGTGCTGTGCATAGACTTGATGCTGGCTTCCCATAGCCTGCCGAAGTTAGGGGAGTTGGAAGGAATGAGGTGCCACTCGATTCCTTCCTTTACAGTGAACTTTGATACAGCAAATGGTGGGACATTACACTCAATTTCTTCACACCAGTGAAGTATGTCCTATTGTCACTGTAGATGTGGCTGCTCAGACTACATCTCGATATGAATCATCTTAAAGCAGCGATGAAGGCCTTGGTGGTTAGGTCACTTAAGAGCTCAATGTGAACTGCCTTGGTCAACAACACCACAGTGAGAGAATGGTCTGCTAGGTTTGACTTGAGGTACGGGTAACTGTCCCATGAGTTGAGTAGTAGCTTTGGCCCTTGCCTTGAAGCATGTGATGCATTTGCGTGTCACCTGTCTAATAACTGACCAGCCATTGGAAATCCAAAATCGTTGCAGTGAGGCTAAAAAAAGTGCTCTCAGCATGCAACAACCGTACATGTTCATTTCAAATTAGCAGTTTGGTTATGAGATACTTAACTGGTATTTTCAGGAGGTGTTTTTGGTCAAATGGTACATTAGTGTTCTGCAACCTAACACCCACCCTCAGCAGATTGTCCCTATCTAAGAATGGATTTAATGTGAGGAGTTTTCTCTGAGAGGGTATTGCCTTCTTATGCTGCAAGATTTGTACTTCCTGAGCATGAGATGAGTGCTGTACAATGCGCACAATAACTGTTAAAGGCTCTCACAGTTCGACAGTAGTCAGCGGTCAATTCTGTCTTGGTGCTGTTACCTGTTTCTCCTTGTTAAATCTGAGAACATAAGCAATGACTTGATGCAGTCTCGACCAAGTAGAAAACTTGCTGAAGAGGTTCTCCATCTCTGCATACTGTATGTAGCAATAAAGCACATTTTCATTCCGCATCATTCAGGTATTTCCTTGTGATATGCCGTGGTTACTGTTAACCAGCTGGAATGATCCATAAATAGCCAGGAGAGCTCTGCCCACCATAATGTGTTGTTTTGAAATTATTGTAGTTCCTGTCATCTGGAAATGATGTCTGCTGGATTGTCAAGTGATCCAACATGTTTCCAAGCTTCTCAAGTTGTTAGTCACTGGATCTCCAAAACCTTGTTGGTCACATAGGTTTTCCGAGATGACCATCACGCAGCAATACAGGCCAGAACAATGGTTGAATCCGTCCAGCAGTATCGCTGGCTGATTTGGAGATTGAGAGTACTTAAATCTTCTCCATCAGTTGACTTAAAAGCAGAGCACCATTCAATTCTAGTCTTGGGAGCAACACTTGATTCAAAGGAGCAACCCTCGATCTGGAAGACAGTAGATGCACTGAGCTGTTTCCACTCAGGATTGTCAGCGAAGGTAAACACAGCCACCTTAGGCTCTTTCTGAGGCATCAGAGAATCCATGCAGTTCTATGCTGGCACTCATAACAATCTGCTGTTGTCCTCTGTGGTAAATGAATTGTGTTCAGTTCAGGGAGTTGTTTGTGAATTTCCTTCAATTGTGTCTGAAGTTCTTGAGGCAATGACTCATTTCAATTTAAGTGTAGTAGCCAAGGGACTTAATGAATGATTTACATCCAACAATCACTGGCCCTAGGAGCCCTAATGGATCATAGATGGAGGCTTCACTAGGCAGCACCATCCTCTTTGTCCAATACTGGATTCTTGTTGGTACAATCTGCGACACTGAATTGTAATAAATCGCTACTGGGATACCAGATTAGGTAAGGAATCTTTACCGCACCATCTTCTAGGAGGAGGCTGCAAGGTACCTGCTTCTTACGAAGTGTCAACAGAATATCTGTTTAGATGACAGGGTTGTTGGAGCACCATTTCCGGATAGGAAACCCTCCAGTTCTTGGTAGTGAGGTGATATCATTATAGAGTTGGATGGCGTTGTCAACACTGTCTGTACCTGTCAGTAGGTCATCCACGTAGAAGTCTTCAGATGCCAAAGGATATTTGTGTTGACTATGAAGTGCCACCTGAAGTAAGCATTGAGTGGCTAAGTATGGAGCTGCTGCAGTGCCATACGTTACAGTGGTCAAGCGATAGATTTTGAATTGTTGGCTAGGACAGCTGCGCCACATCATCTGTTGGAGATCTCTGTCAGACTCGTTTACCTGGTTCTGTCTGTACATTTTCTCAATGTCATCAGTCAATGTGTACTTGTGTTTACGGAAGCGAAGCACTGTTGAAAATAAATCCTGGTGAACTGTTGGCCCATTCATCATTCATTTAGAGAGAACGAAGAAGTAGTTTTAGTGGAAACATTGTAGACCGCTTTAACCTTGATAATGCTGCTCGTGTCCTTAACTCCTTAACTGGGTTTGATGTGGCGCAGCTGTCCTAGCCAACAATTCAAAATCTATCACTTGACCACTGTAACCTATGGCACTGCAGCAGCTCCATACTTAGCGTCAACAGCTGTCGCACGAATACTGGGTTTGACGCCTTTAGGCGTTCTTGTACTTCTGAATGTGTTCTTACGTAGGGTTAGCTGCCTATAGGCGTCTGGTTATTCTTAATCACTTCTGACATCTACTATCGTAATTTAAAACTAATTGCGTTCATATTAGATGTGATTATTGCTGTCCTATTAATTTTTATCCAGTCGGGTAGTTCACGCCTAGGCAGCAGTCCGACAACTGTCTCGTGTTGCCTCATGCGGTCCACACCAAATTCTTCGTAAAAATTTATTTGTGTATATGTTCATTGAAATTACTAAATTTGCCAGTTGTTGTTGTTGTTGTTGTTGTTACGATACAGTTCTTCTGCGAAGTCCATTGTCCATGTTCTGATAACGTTTTGTAAATTAGTCTGTATATGGTGGTAAACTGTTCCGTGTGACGTGAACATGGCTTGGTTAGGAAAGACGTTGAATTATCTGAGAACCCACTGACCAGAAGTAGGAATCGCTCAAGAAAACATTGTGTTGTGTGCCTGTCAAACCAGAGGCGACGGGAAACTGTCTACTGCTGTGAGGAATGTGACGTGGCACTTTGTGCTTGCCCGTGCTTCTGTATATACCACACTGTGCGCAATTTCTGAATGACCTATGAACCAGAAAGTATGTAGAACCTATTGATGCATATCTGAAAACTTGAAAAATGTCATCATCATAATGAAAGGAACAGTTTTTATATTCACTTTTATATGAACACACTGTGTACGTGTGTAATGTACATATTTACGGGTTTACAAGAAAAACGCTAATAAACTAATGCTATTGAATTTCTACTATATCACTAATAATTTAAATAAATATAGTAAAATATATTTTTCTGTTGAATTTTTACAGTACATCTGCCGCATGCTACTGTACCCATTCCAAAAGTGAACATTGTGCTAAATAATTACCCACTGGCTGGTTGACGTTATGAAACTAGTCCCCAGTTAACGGGTTAACTATAGTATGGTGAGGCAGAGGTGCCAACTATTACGAATTGTCCGTAATTATTACAGATTTCACCTCACTATTACGGTCAAAGTTGAAATTATTACAGAAAAGTGACATTATCATTAAGAAATCCACAAAAAAAAAAAAGAAAGAAGAAAAATGTCCAATCCTTTCGAGCATTACTGCTCAATCCTCCTCATTTCACTGGTTGTGAGTTGGCAACGATCTTTATTCAATAGATACTGGATGTTAGGCCTCTTTACTACAAGCATCATCATCAGACTTTTGCTACCCGTGAGGGTTGTGAAATTCATTGCTCTTCTCCACTGTAAAACCTGGCATAATTTTTGTATTTGTTTCCTGACAGCAACTCTCCCACAGGAAGTGTTTTCAGTGTTGATGGAAAATATCAGGCAATACAGGGCTACATTAAGCACAGCTACATTGAAATCGCTTATGGTTCAGAAGACAAAAATGCCAGCACACAGAGGGGAAGGATGCTTCAAGAAAACGTACACTGAAAAGTAGCTGATAGGTGCAAAATAAGCTAGCCTACAAAGAATGTTCATAAACAGAAACACGTACCGGTATTACATAGCACGACATTCTCTGTTAACCCCTCAGCGCTGTGGATTTAAATGTCCGGTCGACTCTGTGCTGCGGGAGGAGTTCTGAGCGTGGTGTTTAAACTTTCCCAGATTCGTGCAAGGCTTTATTCAAAGCAACACAACTTTGGTACTATTTTACAGATTTCAATCAAACTTGCACATGATTGTTTAGAAAACTCCATTATTTTGGATAATATGATAATATCTTACCTTAATAGTTGAGTTTGGTGTGGAACGTCTTGAAGCATCCCTCAACACAGAGACCCGCTTCGCAATCTGGACACCGAAACCGCCAGACTATCAACTTTATTTTTATGCAGTCTTACTACTTGTTGTATAACAATCTGTTGTTTTATCCATTGCACTTATTTTAGCAACCTTCTAATGTTAATTTTGTTAATACTTCCACTATTATATCTCATCACATTGTATTTTTAAACCATCATTGTTATCTTTGATGTTATTTTACTTCAAATCTCTTCAAGATTTTAAAATTAATTTCATTATTACATGTTATTTCGACGCTTATTTTTAATTTAAGGTTAAGACTATGGCTGATGATGCCTTCAGGGAAGGCGAAACATGTACCACTATTAATTAACAAATTTATGTAAATCATCCAAGACGATTTTGTATTGATTAGGTGGCTTAATGTTATTATTTCAACACTGTCTCTCTCCGAATTTTCTGTTTGTAGCACACGACATAATCGGATAAATTTGGAAAAGTTTGGAGGGCCTCTGATATATATCAAGTGCCTCATTGTTGTTGAAATGCATAAAATTACTAATTGATTCTGATACATCCATTGAAGTAACTGACCAAAAAGTTGGCATAGACAGAATAGAGCTTGTAGAAAAGTAGCTTTGTAGCGTAGGCTTTTGTATTATAGCCATTAGCATATAAAGAGCAATCACAACATATATCTCGTCCTTTGTGACTGGTTTCCAATCCTGCATTCTGGAACGAAGTGGTAATAAGCCCCTAGATTGGATTCTTTGCTCAGCATATAAATTTGTTTCACGAACTATTAGTTCCAATAACTCGTATGTAAAGAACGTCTTAAAAACCGTCACACCATCACATTCCTCAGCTGCTTCATTCTGAGGTCCTGAGTTCCCTATAAACTGTTCTATTTGATCCACGCAATTAGACGTTTTCCCACCGAAATGTATTAGCCGTGACATGCAGATTGCCATTCTGCGCACTATCAATCGTATCTAATTCCGAACCGTACAACGATGTCAACCACATCACTCAAATCACCATCAGAATCTAACAAACTTCCATCAGAACCTCTCAACTGTTTTAAAACATCCTCTATTAGCTCGATAACCCGCACTTGTTTATAAAAGCCATCTCCACTCAAGACCGACGGAATGCAAGACAGCACGTGATAAGGAAGGAGGACGAGAAATAAAAAGAGAGCCTTGAATAGATAAAATTTATGATTCTTTTGACAGCCAGGTTCTTCCCCGAAAGGAAATGAAGGTATAATGCAAGAAGTGTGCATAGTAGTCGCCAGGTAGCAGACAAAAACAGTTCTTGCCCCTGGTGGCAGAGATAAACATTCCTCGAAATATCACTCAAATTTCAGTGACAAAACACTATCAAAATAGGGATCAAGGTATATCATTCGAAAACTCAAAACTTCCGCTGCAAGGAGAAATGAGTTAAAACAAACAGCTTTGATCGTAACCAGCTAGATCGCAGTACAGTACACACATGTACCGCGCTAGCAGTGCTCGCCACTCCACCGCACGTGATGCTTGGCACTCCACGCTGACAGGTTAATCAAATTACATCCAGCACCAGAGGACTTTGACTATAAAATGTTGACACTGTCCACCCTTCTCTCTGGTAGATTATACAATAAACAGTTACATACAGCATGACCAAATTTTATTATAATAAAACATTGAAGCAAAAATACAGGTATTTTTAACATGCAGGTTGCATTGTTGCCAAATCCCTTAGCCAATAATGAGCAGCGCCTGCTACAGTTCGTCACAAGGTTTGTTTTGGTGTGTGCTGCTGTCTGGCGTAACACAGTTCTTTTAAGGCAGGTTGCAGACCACAAGGGGCTGAGATATGAGACGCACCGAATACACTGCATTAAAGATCCTCATGGATATTTGTAATAAAGGCATCATGATGTCTTCTTTTGTTAAATGTTCAGGAGGTAAAATGACTTCCCATTCGGATCTCTGGGGCGAGCAGCAAAAGAAAAATCATTTCAGAGGTGGGAAAGATCTGCTTATTGAGACTTGGAATGTTCAAACTTTGTTGCAACCTGAAAAGTTGGAAAACAGAGAGAGAGAAATTATGATAAACAAAATGGACATGATATACTTAAGTGAAGTTAGATGGGAAGGCCAAGGTGAAATGAGAGTGGAGATGTCACAATCTATTCCTCAGCGGGAGAAAAAGGTGAAAATAAAGTTGGCATCATTGTATTAAAAATGAGATAGCATGACTTGTCCAAAGAGTAATATATATATATATATATATGGATGATAGACTCACTGCACTTAGAATAGGAATGCTGCCAAAAGATCTACTGGGTAGTTCAGGTGTACATGCCAACAGCCTCTTACGAAAAGGAAGTAGTTGAGCAATAAAGAAAATTGAGAGAGGTAAACCAGCAGGATTGGATGATCTTCCTATAGAATTATTTCAGTGTATGGATGAAGAAGGCATAGCAGAAATGACTGCTTTTTGCAATGTAATTTACAAAAGTGTTACATGGCTGGAGGACTTTGTCAAGTCTGTGATGGTTACATTTCCCAAGATATCAGGTACTAGAAAATACATGGAATACAGAACAATAATTATAATCTCTCATACTGTCAAAATCCTGTTGAAGGTAATAAATCATAGAATGGTACATATAATTGAAGAGAATGTAGGAGAAGAGCAATTTGGTTTTACGGAAGGAAAATGTAAAAGAGATGGATGCTGTTGGACTACTCAAATGTAAGGCACCTAGAAAGAGGAAAAGGATTGAGTTTGTGCTTCGGGGATGTAGAAAAAGCCTTTGACCGAGTGAAATGGGACAAGTTAATGGACATCCTAAATCAAAGAAAGTGAACTGAAATGACAGAAGACTAATTAAAGAGTTGTACATGAGAAAGATAGCAACCATGAAGTTAGGAGATGGTGTGACAGAATGGTTTGAAATTGGAGGAGGAGTAAAACAAGGCAAAGAAAAGTCATATGATGAGAGTATATGACAAAGAAGATATGCAGGTACAAAGGATAAGTGGGAAATAAATAAAAACAAGAATAGCAATGGCAAAACAAGCTTTCAAGAAAAACAAACTCTTGTTATGCAGCAAAATGGGAATGGAGTTAAGAAAATGACTGGCTAAATGCCTTTTTGTGGAGTGTTTTTTTGTATGGCTGTGGAACCTGGATGTTGAAGAAAGAAAGAGACAGGATTGAAGCATTCAGGATGTGGGTTCAGAGGAGAACGGAGAAAATAAAATAAGTGGAAAGAAATGAACACTACAATACTGAAAAAGGCACAAAAAACTCTCCTAAACCTGATTTTTAAAAAAGAAGGCAAACTGGATGGGACATATATTGAGAGGAAAAGGATGTTTTGAAGGTACAGTGGAAGGTCAAAAGAAACTAGGAAGGTGAAGAATAACAATGCTGAACAAAGTGAAAAGGGAAGATACCAGACTACCAAACAAATGTCCTAGGACAGGAACAGATGGAGGTAGTTGTTGTATCAGGAAACTGCCAGTAGGCAGAACACCTTATCTGATGATGATGAATGCCTTGTCAGATGGCTGGTAATCCTCTGCCTGTCATTTAAATAGTTAAGAAAATGTTTATAAATCTTATTACTAGGTTAATACGATTACAAGATATTAGAATAATTCCGTATTGACAGTTTTCACTTTACAAAAGTATTCTTGACATCATTAATAAATACTAATGTTAGGCTTATAAGTTGTTCTTCCTTCACTGTCATTTTGCTTCGTGTTGGAAGTTCTTACCGGGCCAACAATGGAAGTATATTATCTTTCTCACTGCGCAATACACACGAATTTCAGCTGCCATCCCAGCTGCTCCGAACAGTAATTGAGTTTAACTCTGTAATTGCATTAAATTCATATGCAATATTACATATAATATGGTGACTCAGTATAAGAGTGTTTCCCAAATTTTTTGTCTCTGAGGACCCCTGAGCATATTGCATGCATGTCCAAGGACCCCTTAGCCACAGAATATAATACTGCATTCAGTAAACAAAAGAACAAAAGTTTGTAATGATACCATGTTTGATTTTATTTGTATAATTTAGGACTAATATTTACTTTCTTTGAACATTTTATTTAACTTCATTTACATAAAGATGCTTAATAAATGCACAGAAATTATAAAACAATGTGACCTCTAGCTAATAATTACAACAGTCTGGATCTGGAAACTTTCTTGAAAAAATTAACTTGTTGCAGTTATTGGATGGATGGTACGAATGGTGGTGTTTTTCAAAAACCAAGTGTTTTACAAGCATAGTCACTCAAATCAAAGATCAACCTCTACATTAGCTCTGTTTCTGTACTTTATTTTCATTTGTGAAGGCGTAGTTCCTAAATTTAGTATAATGGTCTATGATGGATGGCCTAGGGAGCGGTGATAAGGGAACAGGGAACTGGAAATCAAGTAGGGATGACATAAAATTGTTAGTGTTGAACTGTAGAAGTATTGTAAAGAAAGGAATAGAATTAAGTAATTTAATAGATATATATTTACCAGATATTGTAATAGGAGTTGAATCATGGCTGAGAAATGATATAATGGATGCAGAAATTTTCTCACCGCACTGGAGTGTGTATCGTAGAGATAGGATAGGAAAGGTGGGAGGGGGAGTTTTCATTCTGGTGAAAGAAGAATTTGTAAGCTACGAAAAAGTTAAAGATGAGACACATGAAATTCTAGGTGTAAGGCTCATTTCTAAAGATAATAGGCAACTTGATATATTTGGAGTGTACAGATCGGGAAAGGGTAGCACTGACGCGAATTCGGAATTATTTGATAGGATAGTCAGCTATGTGGGAAACGACATGGAAAGAAATGTGATTGTAGCGGGAGATCTGAATTTGCCAGATGTCAATTGGGAAGGAAATGCGAACGACAGGAAGCATGACCAACAAATGGCAAATAAGTTAATATGGAAGGACAGCTGATTCAGAAAGTGATGGAACCAACCAGAGAGAAAAAATATTTTGGATGTGGTGCTGATAAAACCAGATGAGCTCTACAGGGAAACTGAAGTAATAGATGGTATTAGTGATCATGAAGCTGTTTTTGTGGTAGTTAAAAATAAATGTGATAGAAAGGAAGGTCTTAAAAGTAGGACTGTTAGGCAGTACCATATGGCTGATAAAGCAGGTATGAGGCAGTTTCTAAAAAGTAACTATGATCGGTGGAAAACGGTAAATAAAAATGTAAACAGACTCTGGGATGGGTTTAAAGAAATTGTTGAGGAATGCGAAAACAGGTTTGTACCTTTAAGGGTGGTAAGGAATGGTAAAGACCCACCTTATTATAATAGAGAAATAAAGAGACTAAGAAGGAAGTGCAGACTGGAAAGAAATAGAGTTAGAAATGGCTGTGGAAGTAAGGAGAAATTGAAGGAACTTACTAGAAAATTGAATCTAGCAAAGAAGGCAGCTAAGGATAACATGATGGCAAGCATAATTGGCAGTCATACGAATTTTAGTGAAAAATGGAAGGGTATGTATAGGTATTTTAAGGCAGAAACAGGTTCCAAGAAGGACATTCCAGGAATAATTAATGAACAAGGGGAGTGTGTATGTGAGGATCTTCAAAAGGCAGAAGTATTCAGTCAGCAGTATGTAAAGATTGTTGGTTACAAGGATAATGTCGAGATAGAGGAAGAGACTAAGGCCAAAGAAGTAATAAAATTTACGTATGATAACAATGACATTTACAATAAGATACAAAAGTTGAAAACTAGAAAAGCGGCTGGAATTGATCAGATTTCTGGGGATATACTAAAGACAATGGGATGGAATATAGTACCATATCTGAAGTACTTATTTGATTATTGTTTGGCCGAAGGAGCTATACCAGATGAATGGAGAGTTGCTATAGTAGCCCCTGTGTATAAAGGAAAGGGTGATAGACATAAAGCTGAAAATTACAGGCCAGTAAGTTTGACATGCATTGTATGTAAGCTTTGGGAAGGCATTCCTTCTGATTATATTAGACATGTTTGTGAAATTAATAACTGGTTCGATAGAAGGCAATTCGGTTTTAGGAAAGGTTATTCCGCTGAAGCTCAACTTGTAGGATTCCAGCAAGATATAGCAGATATCTTGGATTCTGGAGGTCAAATGGACTGTATCGCGATTGACATGTCTAAAGCATTTGATAGGGTGGATCATGGGAGACTACTGGCAAAAATGAGTGCAATTGGACTAGACAAAAGAGTGACTGAATGGGTTGCTATATTTCTAGAAAATAGATCTCAGAGAGTTAGAGTAGGTGAAGCTTTATCTGACCCTGTAATAGTTGAGAGGGGAGTTCCTCAGGGCAGTGTTATCGGACCTTTATGTTTTCTTATATATATAAATGATATGAGTAAAGGAGTGGAATCGGATGTAAGGCTTTTTGCGGATGATGTTATTCTCTATAGAGTGATAAATAAGTTACAAGATTGTGAGCAACTGCAACGTGACCTCGAAAATATTGTGAGATGGACAGCAGACAATGGTATGTTGATAAACGGGGCTAAAAGTCAGGTTGTGAGTTTCACAAATAGGAAAAGTCCTCTTAGTTTGAATTACTGCATTGATGGGGTGAAAGTTCCTTTCGGGGATCATTGTAAGTATCTAGGTGTTAATATAAGGAAAGATCTTCACTGGGGTAATCACATAAATGGGATTGTAAATAAAGGGTACCGATCTCTGCACATGGTTATGAGGGTGTTTAGGGGTTGTAGTAAGGATGTAAAGGAGAGTGCATATAAGTCTCTGGTAAGACCCCAACTAGAGTATGGTTTCAGTGTATGGGACCCTCACCAGGATTACCTGATTCAAGAACTGGAAAAAATCCAAAGAAAAGCAGCTCGATTTGTTCTGGGTGATTTCTTACAAAAGAGTAGCGTTACAAAAATGTTGCAATGTTTGGGTTGGGAAGAATTGAGAGAAAGAAGAAGAGCTGCTCGACTAAGTGGTATGTTCCGAGCTGTCAGCGGAGAGATGGCGTGGAATGACATTAGTAGACGAATAAGTTTGAATGGCGTCTATAAAAGTAGGAAAGATCACAATATGAAGATAAAGTTGGAATTCAAGAGGACAAACTGGGGCAAATATTCATTTATAGGAAGGGGAGTTAGGGATTGGAATAACTTACCAAGAGAGATGTTCAATAAATTTCCAATTTCTTTGAAATCATTTCGGAAAAGGCTAGGAAAGCAACAGATAGGGAATCTGCCACCTGGGCGACTGCCCTAAATGCAGATCAGTATTGATTGATTGATTGATTGATTGATTGATTGATTGATTGATTGATTGATTGATTGATTGATTGAAATGTGTGTGTACAATAAAATTTCACTCTTCAAATACTTACAACTATTATTATTATTTGGACCCCTTGGATTAATGCTGCGCCCGCCCCCCCCCCCCCCCCCAGAGGTCCGTGGACCACAGTTTGGAAATGGCTGCTATATAGTATACGTACCTGTGCTACCGCCCTTGAATAGAGCATTTTTTAAATTTATTTATTTTATCTGCTATGGTTTTTATTATATTAACTTCTTGTACTGTTAGCCCAGTTACCCCCTGTGGGTGTCGATGGTAGAACAACAACCACGGTAACCCCTGCTTGTCATAAGAGGTGGCTAAAAGGGGCCCGAAGGGCTCTTAACTTGGGAGCATGGGTTGGCAAATGTGGGGTCTTTAGCTTCCATTTACTTGTGTCGGGCTCCTCACTATCATCTATCCTGTCCTACCTCCCTTGGTCAACTCTTGGTTTATTTCAATCCCCTGATCTTGGAGAATTTTATACCTGGTGTTAGTACAGTTGATGTTCATTACCCAATAAGGGTCCATCCATTATTTCTATATATGATTTGATTTTGTTCCTTTTCAATACATACTCTGAAATCACCTGAACATAAAATGGACAAAAAAAATGGCATGTGAACTGGATATATTAATCATGCCAAACTTCAGACAAGTTATAATTACTTCAAAACTTTGATTGCTGGATCCTCTGAGAGCACTCAGTGCCTTTGCATGGATTGATTCGATATTGTGATAGCCAAATTAGGCGCTTTCAATTTCTTAAACTCTACACTACAGTATCTTGGATATATCACTTGGCAATCTGTTGGAGCTGGAATGCCAAAGAATGATTATTTTCTTTGTCTGTGTATTTAATGTGCCACTAGTATAGATATTCAGTGGTGATGGATGAGGGACTGGGAAGGTAATAATGGTGGGACAGCATTTCCTTCATTTGTGTGGTGTGAAAATGGGAAACCATCATTACCAACGGTGGGAACCAACCATCCTCCAAATGCAAGATTTCAGTTACATAACTCACGCTACATAACCAAGTTTCTCGGTACCAGAGGAACTGTCAATCTCGTCTACTTCAAGTTTTTGTCACATGATTATGTTGGACATAAGAGTAATCACCACATCTGTGTAAATCTACAAATCTGCATGTGTGCGTATCCTTAAAATGTGCTTCTGGCTCTAAACAATAAACGAAGACTAGGAATGCATTTGCCATCAAACTCATGACCATATACTTAAAACCGAGCTCGATAGCTGCAGTCGCTGAAGTGCAGCCAGTATCCAGTATTTGGGAGATAGTGGGTTCGAACCCCACTGTCGGTAGCCCTGAAGATGGTTTTCCGTGGTTTCCCATTTTCACACCAGACAAATGCTGGAGCTGTACCTTAATTAAGGCCACGGCCGCTTCCTTCCCAGTCCTAGCCCTTTCCTGTCCCATCATCACCATAAGACCTATCTGTGTCGGTGCAACGTAAAGCCAATAGCATATACTTAAAAAGTAAATACAGTACGTTTAACTCTCATTGCGTTGTGTTGGTATTCAACAAACTTGTGTGCGACTCAGTGGAATTCCTATTCAGTGATTAACACTGAATGATACTTTATTATGATTCAGAGACAGTCTAAGACATTGGACAAACACTTCAGCTGCCATGAACATCTCATAGTTATTTATGCAACAGCCATCAAAAGTGATCTTTAGTGATCACTTTAGTGGCTGTTACATAAATTTAATTATAAATAATTTTGATTCATCATGATGCAGATCACCCATGTTTGATTCATACATTGGCGTTTTCTTGTTTTATTGTGTGTGTCTTTGCTAAGCAAGATGTAAGGTTTAATAAAACATAAAAATTCATATTCTTTGAAGCAGCAAACAGTCCACTAGGCTACCAGAGTCATAAACATGGTCCTCTGGTCCTGGATTAAAGAAGGTAACACAAATTTTATGATGCTGTGATATATGTGATATTTATCTGTTGGAAATAGATTAACTTATACATTAGTCAGTATTGTGATGGTGACAGATTACTTGAGCTGGGATTTAGAGACGCCATTTTTTGTGTAGATGAGTACAGAACTACGGTGCTGCAATCGTGTGGAGAAACAATTCTACAAGGTTATGTAGTGTTCCTTGATTCGTGAACTCTCTGACTGTCTGTGTTTACTTTACTCTGAAGCGGAGTTCAACCAGTCAGAAACTATTTGTAATAAAACAGTGCTGACAGTAATTCCAGTACGGTAAAGTGTCATTTTCTGCACTCTTTTGAGGATGGGAAGAAGGCAACTGTTTCATAGTATGAAATAAAAATATATGTCAACTGGGAATTATTCTATGGTATGCGGAAGCCCTGAGAATTATTTCCATCATGTGTAGAAAACTACCTGAACAGAGTCTTGTAATGCCGATCTTTGATTAATGTGATGTGATTTACAGTTGTCCAAGCCATATCACTCTTCGCCAAGTTTCAGTGAGCTCATAATACATCCATTTTATTTATTCTTTATATGGTAATGTTTGACCATATCTCTGCAGTGTTCTTTAAACTGGCATGACTGTAGTTAATAAGAATAGCAGAATTTTCTGTGCTACTACATTGCATTTCATACTGATGGTAAATACTCTAGAATATCTAGTCTCCCAATTTCATTACTTATCGTGTTCTACTAGTCTACCAACAAAATCTTAGCTAGTTCTATACCCATTTAAAGTTTTACAGCAGAATATTGATCTGAGATACCCCATCCGATGGTTATTGAGAGTTTCAGTACAATTTAATGAAATGTTGTAGTCAGATTTTATTCTTCAAGTAGAGGTTCCTTAAAGTAACAAAGACGTTGTGAGCAAGGGAGGAGTACAGTTTGTGTTTTATATCTTACGCTGTCGGAGCTTCATACAGAAGTGTCCAACACACCATAGTTTATTGTGAAAGTGGAAAGTACAGTAAGAGACTTGGATAAGATGGTAGGTTTGCTGCAGGCAGGGATGAATTACTTATCTACCTACATGACTGCCATACAGACTCAACTGAAGTCTAGAATCCTCTTGAAACAGTGACAAATTCGTTAATGAAAGAACATTTGGTTGAAGATTTGCAGAGCCAGTCTGTTGTCAAGAAGACCAGCACTTGGCCAATATTGAGGAATGCAATGAACTTGTTTCTGTTCCTACAGTCTGTGGCAAAGGGCTCAGTCCACACCTGTGTCTCAATGAGGTCCTGATGCATTGCACTTTTAGATAAATGAACATGCTTTGAATGACAGTGCCTGACCCCATGCTGCAAGCTGTGCAAGTAACTTCCTTGGTGCTGTTGGGATACAAACTTGGAATGGTTGGCCAGCAGTACAAATCTTGTAAAAGCGCATGTGGAGGATGCTGGCATGAAGCACTCAATATCGTAACTTCAGCAACCTGTACTGAAGGATGTCTAAGTGAAGAAAGAAAAATCATTCCTCAGATATGTAAAATCTGTCTGCTCAAGAAAGAAAAACTAGAATTCTTGTAAAATTGTTAAAATTGTCTACATTTTTATAACTGTGGATTGTCTTTGAAGTGTATAATGAAGCATATTGTTTGGTTTCCTCTCTCCTAAACATCATTTTGTAAATTTTCTTTCGTTAAAATATATTTATTGGAATAGAAGAGAGATTTCTGTAAAAATTTCTTCAGTGACATTTTTTTGCCAGTCATTGTAAACAGATAAATGATGTCAGATTTTAGGAGTTAACTCTTCCTGTTAAATCTTTACACTGTATTAATTCATAGTTGTTATCATTTTCTGTGAGAAGAATGAAAGAATAGCATTCTAGTTCTGTGATTAAAGTACTTTTTATTCTCTGGAGTCAGTCATGGTTTAATAGAAAATGATTAGGTAAAATATAATTTCAAAGTGAAGTTTCAGTTAACTTGTATGATCAGGAGTTCTGTGCTAGGTTAAAAAATGGTTTAAAATAAAAATTGTTATTGATTACAAGTAGGAGTTTTGTAAAGCAAAAATATATGGAGGAGTTATTTATTTTAATTTAGTTCTTTTTATTTTTATAATGCATCAATTCCTTAGATCTATTTTTGTTTTCTTATTTCAGATGTAGTTCCAGACAAAGCAGAGAGTGAGAAATGACACATTCTTTTAATACATTGTCCCCTCTCCCAAGAAGTACCTGTGGTCGTCACCGAACTGTGTGACCACAGCTGTAGCGTGGGAAAAGTGTGCCGTCTGTTACCACCAGAGAAATTCTTGTATATTCTGCAGCCAGTCACACTAGTTCTCAATTTAACCAACAAATGAGGGATGTATTCTTGTGTAATTATCAGACCTGCCATCAGAGTTTGAGAATAAAATCTGAACACTTGTAATTAGTGATTCCAGGTGAACATTGTTAATAGAGAAAGTCCATTCAGGAAACGAATGTCCCAACCAGCCTTACAGAAAACAACAAGCAATTTAGTTTGCAGCAATATTCCCAAAATAATATTTTTGTACATATTGTAGGTATGTTTTACCCTGATGCATATTACTTCTGTTTCTTTTGTTTTATACAAATCAAGTAGAAATTTGGACTTCAATTAGAACATGGAGTGAATATTGCTATGTACGTCTTTTGCTCGCCTAAAGAAACATGTTGTATAGAAGTTCATAATTGTTCTTCAACAGGTATTTGAAATTCAGTTTTATGTCTTTAAGTAGAGAGAGGTCTTGCGTGATGTGTGTGCCTGTAAAAATCATGACAAAGCAGCTGAATAGTACTTTTAGGAAGCTGTGTCAGTAGGAATGTGTAAATTATGGGCATTCCATTTGTAGTTTCTTCTAAAAGTAGCCCTGTAAAAGGATGTAAGAAAGTGGATAACCATTGTGTTAAATGGAGATGGAATAGCAGTGTGAAGAAATCAGGAATCTGTTCAGTAAAGCATTTACTTGGGTCTCAGCAGTAAGTGTTGGGGAAATTTGAAAAATTAGTTTTATTGTGAATAGAGGAAAATTATTATAAATATTGCATGGAGGAAGCAGAAATTCAAGGCTTTTAGTATGACTGTCTTTTGCTTGTAAAAGCAGTTAGAAAAGAAGTTTTGATGGTCAAAATCAGATAAATAACAAACTACTATACAGACACTATCAGTATTTGTTCCAATATCATACAGAAAATAAAATCCAAGTTCCAGCTATATAGAGGCTGCATTTGTGACTTGTACTGCTGAATTTCTGTCATCGAGGTGAATGGTTGGTCCGTAGGTTAATGGTGCCATTGGATGTTTCTTTATCAAATCCCTTAACATTTCACATTATAGTCAATAGAGTGGACCAAAATGCTATTCTATTATATAGTTTAATTCTGCAAGTAGGACACTTTTTGCCCAAAAAATTCTCAAATTACATTGACCTTTTTTACAACATTTTTCAGTCATCCTTAATAATCATCACTATAAATCTGAGGAGGTGAATAATCTTGCCATAGTTATATGTAACATTCTAGCATAAAATTGACAGCCTGGGTGAAAACTTCATCTGTATGACTTGTATTTTGTTTGCTATGAATTTGTGATTTGGGTGGAAATCACTTAATTCACATATTGCAGTTGGAAACCATTGTGGATAGTTAAGACTGTTGAGAACTGGAACTTTCCTATGGAGGTTTAGTGTATATTCATTTGATATATGGTGCATATAATATAGTTTGTTTGAAAATGATGTATAAAATAACATAATTTCGAGATATATTAATTGTAGTAGCATTTTGAATAAAATAATCCTGAACAGTGTAGAATCATGAAAACCAGCCTGCAGTTTGGTAATTATGTGAATAAAGTGAAGTTCATTAGTTGGCAGCATTCAGTAATGACCCTTTGCAAGGCAGTTTGAGCAACTGCTTTGTGGATCAAGTGATTTATTTAATCATTGCCTCAAAAACTCTTTATTAACCTTAATTATTAACACAAATTTTCTTCTCAGTGACCTAATAAATTGAATACTTCACCTGCCTGACTTGTATTTTGTTTTCTATGAATTTGTGATTTGGGTGGAAATCACTTAATTGACACATTGCAGTTGGAAACCGTTGTAGATAGTTAAGACTGTTGAGAACTGGAACTTTCCCATGGAGGTTTATAGTGTATATTCATTTGATATATGGTGCAGCTGAAAACTGATGTCCTCTTGAAATTTACTTTTTTTTTTTTTTTTTTTTTTTAAAGCTATGAAGTAATGGTGTAATTTCTTTACAGTAATTTCTAAAGAATTGGTGGGTGTTCTTTTGTAGAAATCAAGTTCCTGATAAAGATTGAAGATATGCTGCTTAAACAAAAATAATTTGGTTTCTACTGAAATCTGAAAGATCATGTTCGGAATTTTTAGTTCTTTCATGCTAAGAAAATAGTGTTACTATAAGTTGCAAACTAGAACTAGCTGTTAGATCTGTAATAGGGGGTTAGGGGTGGGAGACGAAAGACTGTATGGTCATGCAATTGAATGTACTTGAAGTGAAGTTTTTTTTTTAAACGATTGACTGAAAACATTCATAATAAAACAATTAATATTACTATTCATTCACCTCTTTCTTTCCTGCTCTCACTAATTTTTTTTCTCATTATAAAATATTTTTAAAAATCCTGTTTGGTGTTGTCCAGTGACCATTACCCAGATGGATCACACGGTGAGTTTTGTTGTATGTTAAGAGTCTCCATTGTCTTTTGTATGGATAAGCATGTGGATACTGTGTTGAGTCCAAAAACTTAATGACATTTTTGAACCAATGGGACTGTCCCTTTTCTCATGATCTGTTGGAAGTTATTAGGAAACAGAACATCTCTTAAAAGATGAGACAGGTCAAAGTCTTTCAATCTGAGAGTAATTTTAAGAGATGAGATTGTAAGAAGACCTGTAGTGGGCCCCTTGTGTTTGAATTCTTTATCTAAGACTGTGAGACCTTTGAGTAAGAAAGATTTGCAGTTTTATGTCATGTCTTTACGTGTTATAAAATATCCATTGTCTCGTCAAGTGAAAATCTTTGGGGGCAGAGTTAAAAGAGCAAGTTATTTCAGTTGGATGACCTTCAGTCAAGCTTGCAAGTGGATACATCTTCTGATTGAAACAATCAGTTTACTTTTATGTGCTTGCTAAAAAGTTAGCCAATATTATTGTTGTTTGACCTTGTTGACTTCTTCAGGATAGGGACTTTTTGACATGAAATTAAATATCCTCTTTTGCTGGTCTGAGATTGGGTTATTGGAATTCTCCTGATTGCCATTAATTTTAGTAAAGGTGTCCTTTCAGTCTCTGGTTGAAAGAAGGTGAGACATTCACTCTAACTCACATGCTGCATCCTTGTTAGATATGTTATGCTGTCCAAGTTATACGTGTAGTTTGAAGTTTGCAAATTCATTGTCCTACCAAACACTAGCCAGATGAATAGTCAAGATTATGAGCGACCAAATTAGCATCTACAGTAAATATTGCCGTGTAAAATCACATTGTGCATCTTTATGCTTAATCCCTCCCCTTCTTCTTTACTCTCTTACAGTTCTCATGGTGTCTAGTTTTTAATTACGGTATATATTTTTGAGCTTGGAAAGTAAGAGGTTATCATATAAAGTAATTGGAAATTATTTTATAATGATTCCTTGCAACACAGATCTAATTTGATAGATGTATTTTAGAAAATGTTCTTATGAGTAGAATAAATTACAGTTGGCCAATAAAGATGCTGAAAATATTTGTGTGTGTATTCAGAAAATTGAATCAACTGTGAAAGATGACACACATTTTCATTTGCAGATAAATTCTTATGTACCGGGCGAGTTGGCTGTACGCGTTGAGGCGCGCAGCTGTGAGCTTGCATCTGGGAGATCGTGGATTCGAATCCCACTGTCGGCAGCCCTGAAGGTGGTTTTCCGTGGTTTCCCATTTTCACACCAGGCAAATGCTGGGGCTGTACCTTAATTAAGGCCACGACCGCTTCCTTCCAGCTCCTAGATCTTTCCTATCCCATCATCGCCATAAACCTATCTGTGTCAGTGCGACGTAAAGCCCCTAGCAAAAAAATTCTTATGTTTTCAGGATGCTGTGCTATCCCTTTTTTGTCTTCTCCCATTAAGCAATTTCATGCACTTGAAATAATGCCTACCCACAGTAGAGGAATAAAACTGAAGGTAGAAACTTTTTTTATTGACATATTTCTGTAATGAATTACATAATATGTAATTCATGATGGTGAGGGAGAAAGAGAAATCTAATTTCAGCAACTTTGTCTTGCCGAGGGATGTCTAGTAGGCTGCCAGTATCAGTGTCTCATTTGATGCCAGTGTTACACGCTTAATTTAATTTTCTCTTTAGAGGGTTTTTTGAATTAAACCAAAATGTTAGATATACAGCTTCCTCTTTGGGAATCAGGTGCTGCTGGATACCAACATTCCACTTAGTAAGTATTTCCTCTACTTTTTGACCTGCTAACTTTGAATCAGAAGCCAAATTGTAAGGAAATGTGTATTTCTCAACTCACTATCTTGAAATGCGCTTTGGAAAAGTCCTATATAACTTCTCTGTAGTTACATGGTAGGTACATCTGCTAACACCCTGTTCCTTTCTTTTCTTTTGTATGTATGTTTTTAATGAAATGAAAACCCACAGCCTGTTTCCAGTCATTCGACCGGGTCAGGAATGGAAGGAATGAATGAAGCCCCCATCTAGCGGTGAGGATAGGAATTGTGCCGGCTGGTGAAGCCTGTTGCACTCCTCTGGAGCAATGATTAATGAATGACATGAAATGAAATTATATTGGAGTGTGTTGCTGGAATGAATTACGACAGGGAAAACCGGAGAACCCAGAGAAAAACCTGTCCCACCTTTGCTTTTTCCAGCACAAATCTCACATGGAGTGACCGGGATTTGAACCACGGTACCCAGTGGTGAGAGGCCGGCGCGCTGCCACCTGAACCAAGGAGGCTCTTATGTTTTAATCATGCAAGGTATTAGAAAATATGTTCAATGAATTGGGGTAAGAATTGTGCGTATATTGTTGTTTTCCTTATTTTCTTGTCCATTTATGCTTATGAGTAAAATGATCTGTAGTGTAATTTCTCTTTATAATTGTACTATGGTAACAAACTGTGTAAACATTCATGATAGGACACAACTGGTTTAATTAAAACATAATTATTTATAGTAAGGAGTTTAATATGACAAACTGTGTTGTTGGTGGACACTAAGTAATGTTATAGTAGTAGAGAAATCAGTTGAAGAGGATGCAGACATTTCTAAATATTATATACAAGGAGTGAATAAGGTTTTAGAACTGGTATTAGAAGGCGGGTCATCTTACGGTCATTGTAAGTAATGTAGTTATGGTGAGATTTTAATTTGAAATGCGGTTTATATTATCATTACTTTCTGATATTAAATGATAAGATGGTTGTTTCTTTTAAGTATGGCTGATATAACTATTTGACCTACGCGTTATTAATTTCTGCTCTCTTTGCCCACATTGTTAGAGAGGTTTTTTTTAAATGTACTTTTCCAATTCCTTTTTCTTTACTTTCATATCTGTACAATATTTCTAAAATTTTCCATGTTATAAACTTATCCTGTTGTTGTTCATTTTGAAGCAGATTGTGATTCCATATCTCTGCAAGGTCTGAAGTAACTAGACACAAATGCAGATGGTAAAGTCTATTAGCTAATCTTTGAATGTTTTAATGGGAATTTTTAAAAATCTTTTTTGAGTGACTTTCTGATACATTGTTTGTATGATGTCTCTCATAATTTGATTTATGCCCTGTTCTTTTGTGTGTATTGCCATCTAAACCTGGTTAAAATTTTGTTAACACAGTGTACGTATTGTTTATTGACCCCACTTCATTGCAGTGGGACATAAAAATAAATTATGTTTTTCATACAACAAGAGCTTTTTAATTGATTTTTTAATGTGGAAATTTTGCTTAGTACTGTTAAACTTGGGTTGGAGGTTGGGAACTGGAGAACTTCAAAAAACTATTTTATGCCAAGTTAGTTTTAAATTTGTGGCCCTTGAATGAAAGTCTGATGTTGTGTCAGCCTGAACTGTTAGTAGATCTTCACTAGTATACCATTCAAACTAACTCTAGATACTGTATATATTGTGGTGTTATTTGTAAATTGCAGACTGTGATTCCTATTGCAGTGAAACTTGTACAGGCTCACTTTCAAACTTCCAAAATATTGCAATGGAGTGCTATTCAAAAAACAATATATGCTACAATTGGTACAGTACTTTTCAAGATATTTGTAAATTCAATTGTTGTGCCTGAAAGTTCTTGAATAATTTGTTAAGAAGGAAGCCATATTTTTCAGTGTCAACTTAGTTAATGTAACTTTAAAACATTTCAGTCTGTTGTAAACACTAATTATAACACATATAACACTAAACAAAATACACACTATTAAACAAATCCTCAGATTCTATCAAATCACTTTGACTTAAATGTCTGGAATGTGGGTTAGGATATTCTTATCTGTATTTACGCAGTGTCTTTCACTAATCAAGATTTTTCTTAGCTTATTATTTAATCAATAAAAATAATTACAAAATACTCTTCAATTCAGTTCTGTGCCTTTATTTCTAAATCATTAACTTGCATTTACTCCCTAATATACAAAATACATTATAACATGAAGAAGCAACATTTCCCCTCCCCTCTCCAATGAACATTGTCATTGAGCACAACATCCCCCTCACTCTCCCAATTTCCCTGCCCCTCTCCACAAAACAGAGTTCATTGCCTACAGAATTTCCTCTCACCCCTGTACTTAGCTACCAAGATCAAGCAAGGACACTGACCATAGTCCAGAACCAGTTGCTGAAGGTAACAGACGATTGATTAGCAGCTTAAAAAAGTCCAGAAACATTTCTGTAAGTTAATAGCATGACAGCTGAAGAACATTACAATCATTATTTGTTGTTTCTTGTTCATAATATCACCAGCTCACAATCAGTGACAAGTTTACACAATGCAAAATATATTGTACATATATACGTGCATGACTTAAAGTGATTTGATAGAATCTGAGGATGTTCTTATAGAACAAAAGATGTCATATTTATAGGATGTTCTTATAGAACGAAAGATGTCATGTTTATTAGTGCGTATTTTGTTTACAGGTATGTTACACGTGTTATAATTAGCATTTTTAACAGACTGTAAAGCTTTAAAGTTACAGTTCTTGATTTCTCAAATTTGTGAGTTTTTGATGTCATGAAATTTTAATATTGTTGCTTTATTTTTGAAATTAGGCTTAAAGAGGGATATGATGCTGATGTGCAGGATGGAGGTTACTGTACATATAGTAGCTGAAAAGCAGCACAGTTACCCAGTAGACTACATTTTGAAAGCAATCAAAGACAACATGCAATCCTAAAACCGGCTGTGAGCTTGCATCCGGGAGATAGTAGGTTCGAATCCCACTATCGGCAGCCCTGAAGATGGTTTTCCATGGTTTCCCATTTTCACACCAGGCAAATGCTGGGGCTGTACCTTAATTAAGGCCACGGCCGCTTCCTTCCAACTCCTAGGCCTTTCCTATCCCATCGTCGCCATAAGACCTAATTGTGTCGGTGCGACGTAAAGCCCCTAGCAATCCTAAAACTACGTTGAGAGAACTGAAGGCCATTAGTGGTCAAAAACCACACTCTGTCATGACTGGTACTTTCATATTTATATAAACAATAACTGCAAATACAGTAGAAGTCAGCTGTAGTGAGTATGGCATATAGTGAGAACTCTGTTTTAATAACAGGTTTTTTTTCCCCTGTCCCTTGAAACTTCCTATATTAAACTGTATATTCTTACGAATAAAACTCCATCTATTTCATTATTCTAATTTATTTCAGGATGACCTAATAAATGCACACACACACGATTCTAACCAGTTGTGAATGGCCACACGTAGTAATTACAAGTCTTTCTACCTTATGGCGCAGCAGGGGTCCAGCCCGCTCCTTTACCTGGGAAGCTAATCCTTACTTTCACTTTCCCCAGGTCCAGTCACATCCAGCAGCTGTGTGTAGACCTCTGGATTTGAACACAGTGCCACTGGCTACACAACACACGATGACTGTTCGTTAATTCGATTCCACAGACAGTCCAGTAATTCACACAGTCACATGCAGTTAAAAACTAAACAGCTCAACAGTATTCAACAGCAGGACGATACTCACAACAGAGAACATTAACAAAGGTCGATTTACCTTAACACTTGTGATAGTGGCTTCTCTCGCTCTGCCTCAGTCCACAGAAATACACAAACACACAGTGCAGTCTTCCGTTCTGTCGTCTCCAGTTCATGCACTCACTGGTCTCTCTGACACCACATCAACTCGCTCGCAGGGGCTTTATATCTCGATGTTGGGCCACTAGAACATTCGGGATTCAACTGGAGATCTAACTTTCCTCACGTATCTTCCAGAAATCGCATGGAAAAACTAGATGAAGGGAACAATGGAGGAAGGACCGTGGGCTGGGAAGTTCCCCGAGCTGGCTTAGTCATCCTCTTTCAGGTAATACCGAATAGGCTGTGACAAGGCTGACGGTCGCTTGAGCACGTAACATCTTCCTCCTTCGAGAGCTGATCGCCCCGATCAGTTACCTTCTTCATCTGCTGCCCGGTAAAGTGCCAATTGGTCCAGATCCACCCCCTTCATCTTGCTTCTCGGGCTCCGTTGTATGCAATAGATGATGTCGTTTAGCCTCTTGACAACATGGTAAGTGCCTTCCCACGCGACTGGAGTTTGGGGGACAGACCCCTCTTCCTTATCAGGTTATACAGCCATACCAGGTCTTCTTCCTGATATCCGGTAAAATCCTCTTTGGTCGTATCGTGCCTTCATTCGGTCGCTCTTTCTTCTCAATCTCTTCAGGACAGTGTTGGGTACATCCTCTAGATTCCTTGTCATATCAAGGCAGTCCTGGTCGGTAGGGGCAGGATGATCGTCATGTCGACCGGACGCTAAATCCACCGGGAGGCGCAGTTCTCTCCCAGACAACGTCCTAGGTGGTGTGTATCCAGTGGCCTCGTGCACTGCAGATCAGTACAATAAGAAGAACGGGGGAAGATTGCGATCCCAGTCTCTCTGATGTTCGGTGATGACTATTCGCAGGTGATTCTCGATAGTCCTATTGAATCGTTCCACCATTCCGTCCGATTGGGGATGTAGAGGTGTGGTCCTTGTCTTCCGGGTACCCAACAAACGTTACAGATTTTGGAAGACCACTGACTCGAAGTTCCAGTGGTACGCCGTATCTACTGACGAACTCGTTCACGAGGGGTTTCGACACCGTAGTCACCTCCTGGTTCGGAAGCGCACGTGCCTCCGGCCACTTTGTGAAATAATGACGTTGAGTGTATAACAATTTCCTGTGTCACTGGTAGGGAATGGTCTGGCCACATCAACTGCCACACTCTCGAGGGACGCGCCCACATTAAAGTCTTCATTCGGCCTTACTTCTCCGACTTGGTCCCTTGCTGGCAGCACACTCGTTGCACCTAGTGCAGAAGCCTTCCACATCAGATCAGCACCTTACCAAGTAGAACCTCTCTTGGACCTTTTCCAAGGTCTTCTTGATTCCGAGGTGCCCTCCTGAAGCTCGACCATGAACTTCTTTCAGAACTTCCGCTACCATACTGCGTGGGACAACCACCTGCTCCCGGAAAGTCTTCCCGTCGCTGCCTTCCCAGACGCGCTTTAGCAATCCATCCCTGGTCACCAGCGAGTCCCATTGCGAACAGTACGACTTAGTTTTGGGGTTGAGGTCACTGACGTTTATCCATCCAGGCTTTGGTACGCGGGCGATATGCCACTCGGCCAGCAGTCTGATGCCCTCGTCGTACCTCTGCGCATTAATCCAAGCTTTGCGACTCCAGCTTTCCTCGAACTGTACGGTGGTCCTTCAGCAGGGAATGTCTGTTCACCTTCCCTCTTGGAGCAGAACTGACAGTCTTTGGTACAAGGCCTTCAAGACAGAGCATCGGCGTTGGAATGGACCCTTGCGGTGTTCGATCACATAATTGTACTGCTGCAGTTTCTCTAGCCATCACGCGAGCTGTCCTTGTGGGTTCTTGAAATTTAGAAGCCACCTGAGTGATGCATGCACAGTTCCAATGAGGAATTCTTGGCCATACAGGTACTTATGAAAAATGCGGGATGGTCTTTACAATGGCCAGCAACTCTTTCCGGGTGACGCAGTAATTTCTTTCCGGTTTGGAGAGGGCCTTACTGAAGTATGCAACTACTAGCTCTTTGTTGTCCATGACCTGAGACAGGACGCCCCCAGTACTAAATTTGCTGGTGTCCCTGTCGAGCACAAATTTCACTCCAGCTCTGGGATATACCAATACCGGTGCTGTACATAGCGCGTGCTTCCGGTGGCATTCCTCTGTCCAGGTAAACCGTCATTCTTCGTAAGACGATGCAACAGCTTGACAATGTTGGCAAATCCCCTGGCGAATCAACGGTAGTAGGTGCAGAGACCCAGGAAGCTTTGAAGCTGAGACGTGTCCTTAAATACTGGCCACTCCATCACCATCATGGTTTTCTCAGGATCCGTTCAGACTCCTTCCCATGAGACGATATGGCTGAGGTACTGTACTTCCTACCTGAAGAGCTGGCATTTCTTTCGGGCTCAAGTTCAGCTGGGCTGCTCTCAATTTTCCCAGAATCTCCCTCAAATTCTTAAGGTGTTCGTCGAAGGTGTTTGCAAGAACGATGACGTCATCGGGGTAAGTGCAGCCCTCTCAGCACATATTCCATAAGGCTCTCAAATGTTGCCGGGGCGTTGCACAACCCGAATGGCATTACCTTGAACTGCCACAGACCATGTCCATCTGAAATTGCAGTCTTCTCTCGGTCTTCAGGAAAATCTCTACTTGCCAGTAGCCACTCTTCAGATCCAGCGTAGGGAACCACTTCGACCCTGATATCGTATCCAGAGTGTCTCAATCCGGGGTAGCGGGTAGCTGTCTTTCTTCGTGACGTCATTTACTCTGTAGTCGACACAAAATTGAGTTAGTCGTCCTTCTTCACCAATACTACCAGGGAGCTCCAAGGGCTTACCGAGGATTCTATTACTTTCTGTTCTTTAATTTCTTCGATCATCTGGTCTACTCATGTTGCTTCACGAGTGGAACTCTTCAAAACGGAGCCTTGATCAGCGCGCTGCCACCCACATCAATCCGCGATGTTGTACGAGTTTCGTCCGGCCGAAATCGTTGCTGTCCAAGGAGAAGACTTTTTGATACTCCAGCAGTAGGTCTTCCAGCTTCTCTCGTTGCCCGCGTTCTAGGCTTCGGTGGATTTTTCATACACCTTCCGCAGGGCCTTTGGCAAGTTCCACCCTGCTCTCGCGCCTGTGTCTGGCTAATCCGACTCGATGGCTTCGTATTGAGCAATGCATACGACGGGCTCACAAACTCCAAGCGTTGTGCCTTGGTGGATGGCGAAGTCGTAGTCATTCAAGTTAGTCAGTCGAACGTAAGGCTGATGAGAGGTGCTGATCAAGGTTTTGGCGATCAGTAATCCCTTTGTTTGACCATCATGATATTCCGGCTCCGCAATGGCAGTCAAACCTCCAGCAGCTCCATCCACACACTCAGCTGCCTCCACCTCGGTCCTCGCTGGGATGGTCAGGTCCGCTCGCAGCTTAACCTGGTGTAAAGCAGTGCCTTCCCGTGCTGGTTGCATGGCAAATTCTTCATCCCCATATCGAAGCATGTTGGAGCTCATATCCAGGATGATTTTATGTTCGTTCAGAAAGTCGAGTCCATGATTATCTCATCCACGATGTCCGCAACGAGAACCCGGTGGTGCTTCACTGTCCGCCGCCCTATGGAGAATTCCATCACTCTCTTGCCGTGGACAGGCATCATCTCTCCTGTGGTAGTAGCCAGGCTGAGGTTCACTGGCAGGGGTCGTATTCTCCACCACTGCGCAACTGTTGGCCTCACAATGTTTCTCGTTGCTCCAGTGTCAACCAGCATGCTCCGCGCTATCCTGTCAACGACTCCGTCTACCATTAGGCTGCTACTATCTGATCACACTCTCGTTATGCGTGCGTGGGCTGCTGGGGCTTGACAACTTTCCTGAGCCAACCTTCGCCGCCGCCCCCCACCCCGCAAGGCTGGCTAATAGTAGTATCCCTGACTGGTGTATTTCTTGGCTGTTGGGACATCAGATGGAGGCTCCCGTCTTCGGCGGTCTTCGCAGTTCCGGCTTATATGGCCCTTGGTACCACAATTCCAACAGGTGACAGGTCTTCGAGGTACCCAATGGCTCGAGCGTTGTTTCGTTGCCTCGCTCGCTGGGTTCCGCTTGGCTTCATAGAAACTTCCCACTGCTTCAAGGAAGTCGGTCAGGGACTTATCGTCCTGTAACCGCGGAGTTTCGTCCACTTCCAATTGGCACACCCTAGTTTGTAGTCTCGACTCCTGCTTCGCAGCCTCCAACTCCAACGCGTGGCTGAGAGCGTCTCCTAGGGTCTTGCGGCGAGCGAGGCGAAGGGCCCGTTGAGTATCTGGGACGCGTAATACATCTATGAAGGTCTGCCTACCGAGCTGTTCGAGGAACTCTTCTGGTGCTGAAGGATAGGCCAGGTGAACGAGACGGGCGACATCTGTCTCGAATTCCTGGAGTGTCTCCATACTCTTCTGAGTTCTGGTTCGAAGCTGGGTCTGGTATGCCTGTTGTAGGTGGCGATCTCCATAAATGGTGTCCTTTGGGCTAGCGCGGTGTAGTTGTTCTGACCGTCTTCTGGTAATGCATGTAGTACATTGAAGGCTTAACCCTCAGAGCCACGACGAGGGCTGTAGCTTTGTCCCCTTCACTCCAGTGGTTAGCGGAACAGGCTGTCTCGAACTGCCGCAGGTACGTACTCCATGGTATCTTCCCATCGAACGTTGGTGGCGTCACCTTGGTCGAACTCGGTACTGCAGACGATGGCCCATATCCGTAGGTCCCGTCTCGTACGTTATCGCGTAGCTGGGCGACATCATGCTTCAGGTCCTGGCAAATAGCATTGAATTTTTGATCGACTGTAGCTATTTTATCGTCAACCGTCCCTATTTTTTCATCAATTTTCTCATGTCTTCAAGTTCGTCTTTCATTTTAGTTATTTCTACGTACAGAATATCCTTTATCCCGGGGTGACCCTGCTTGATCTGCCTCTATATGTTTTCTACCTTCTTCTGGCCTTCTTTCATCTCCTTTTGATTTTCTTCCATCTCCATCTTCTTTTGATTTTCTTCCATCTTCATCATTATATCAAAGAGCGCATTTAACTGTCCTCAATTTTCGTGTGGCCTCTGGTATCAACAGGCTTGCAGTAATTAATAAAAGATGAAAAAGAGATTTGTACGTGTGTGCATTTACTATACACCGACGTTCTGGAATGTTCCCAATGACGGTCGAAACCTTCAGTATCTGGTCCGCTGATTCACGCTGATTACAATGATGTATCACACAAGGGGTCTATTCTAACTTCTGACACAGTTTTGTTATGAATAAAACTCCATCTATTTCATTACTCTAATTTATTTCAGGATGACCTAATAAATGCACACACACACACATATATATATATATTTAAACGCACACAATTGTAACCAGTTATGAATGGCCACGCTTAATAATTACAAGTCTATTGACAAGTCTCTCTACCTTTTGGCGCAGCAGGGGTCTAGCCTATTTCTTTACCTGGGACGCTAATACTTTCACATTCCCCAAGTCCAGTCACCACCTACAGCAGCTATGCGTAGACCGCTGGATTTGAACGCAGTGCCACTGGCTACACAACGCACGATGACTATTCGTTGGTTTGATTCTACAGACAGTCAAGTAACTCACACAGTCACATGCAGTTAACAACTAAACAGCTCAACAGTATTCAACAGCAGGACAATACTCACAACAGTGAACATTAACACAGGTCCATTTACCTTCACACTCGCGATAGTGGCTTCCCTCGCCCTGCCTCAGTCCACAGAAATAGGCGAACACACAGTAGCCTACAGTCTTCCGTTCTGTCTCCGTTTACGCACTCACTGGTCTCTCCGACGCAACAGCAACTCGGTCACAGTGGCCTTGTATTTATACCTCAATGTTGGGCCACCAGAACATTCAGGGTTCGACTGGAGATCGAAATTTTCCCGACGTATCTTCCAGAAATCGCATGGAGAAACTAGATGAAGGGAACAATAGAGGAAGGGCTGTGGCATGAGGTAATACCGAAGGTGTTGTAACCAAGGTTGAAGTTTACAAAACACAACTTTTATTGCTTCACTTTATGATATTTACACAAATAACTGAAATTTATTTTGAAGCAAAAAGGAATATTGAATCTTGAGAAAAGTCTGTCTTTATACAATATGTACAGGTTTGCAGTCTTTATATACACTTCTATCTTGAAAAGATAGTATTTCTGAATTGACACTTTGATAGTCGAGAACTATCTGGCACACTAACATAAATGTTCATGAGAGTCCTAGTTTGTTGAAGTGCCTGAATTCCTAAAAAGCAAGTTCAATTGATTGAAGAAATTCCACCTAGCGAAACTAAGGGAGCTTGCATAAGTTAGGGAATGAAAATGGCTTGTAAAAGAATTACGGAACATAGGCAGCGGACACAGGTAAGGAGCGGTGACCAGAGGTGAAACCTCGTACTGCCAGAAATTCAGTCCACCTGGTCGAAGCACATTTTCAAGAGGAGTAGCCTCCGTGCTCGACGTAGGGTGTATTCTGGAGCTGGACACCGGGGCAAGTGGGCGATTGAGCAGGAAGGGAGCTCCTATTTATAGTACACTCGATGGTCAGGCACGCGCACTGAGGGCTGCGCGTCGAAGCTAGCAGAATGATACACAGGCGCGCGTGCAGCTGGCTGGTGGAGCGAGACGAGAGCGCCGGACATACAACACCCTCCCCTCCTAAATGCGCCGGTACGGCGTGAAACGGCGGCGGCGCTGGCGGCGACTGCGATGCTGGGGCGGAGCTGCTGATGTCGCTGTTGTATTGTCCGGGGCTGGAACTGGGCGGAGTGGCGCTGTCTCGTCCTGAAAGGAACCCATTGTTATTAAATGATCTAAAGCTCGTTCTGCAATAGATTTATCAGGTTTAGCAATAGCATCAATAGCTGGACAGGGGCGGTAGCGCAGACGTATCTGATCTTGATGGCGGCAGATACGTTTCTCCGTAGTCTGTATCTCGTAGAGACGATGACCCAAAGATCTGCAGATGACTCCAGGTATCCAGAGTGGGTTGGATTTGAATGTCCTGGTGTAGACCTTGTCGTTGAGGGAGAACTTCGTTGGTGAGGTCTTATGCTGGGCCGGAAGAGGCTGTAACAGAGAAAGTAAAGTTCTGTGAGGTCGTCCATGGAGCTTCTGTGCAGGAGTGATATTATCAGCGCCGGGTAGAGTTCTGTAGTTGTTTAAGAGTTGGAGCAAGGCTTGGTCTTTAGTTAAGCCTGAAGAGACAGCTTTCTTCATACTTCTTTTAAATGTTTGTACGAAGCGTTCAGCTTCACCATTAGATTGAGGGTGAAAAGGTGGTGCTAGGATATGACGAATGCCATTATGTGTACAAAAGTTCTGAAAAGCAGTAGCTGTAAATTGAGGTCCGTTGTCCGAAATGAGGACTTGCGGTAAACCTTCTGTAGTAAAGATTTTCTGGAGAGCACGAATGGTAGCTTCGGTTGTAGTAGTCGAATGCATATCCACGACATATGGAAAGTTTGACAGTGAATCGATGACTATTAACCACATGGAATTGAGGAAAGGACCTGCGAAATCGATGTGAACTCGTTCCCATGGAGTAGTAGCAGGAGGCCATGAAGCAAGATCAGAAGACGGGGCGTTCTGATTCGTTTGACATTGCTCACAATGACGTATTAGCTTTTCGATGGCGGCATCAATACCGGGCCAGTAGCAGTGTTGACGGGCGAGTTGCTTTGTTCTGGAGATACCCCAATGGCTTTGGTGTAATAATCCGAGAACTTGTTTCTGTAGGCTAAGTGGGATAACCACGCGGAAGATGGTGCCTGCTTCTAGTAATACAACTCCGGCACGAGTCGTGAGACGATGCTGCATACGATGATAAGGTGCCAGGTGGGCAGGAAGTGTGCTCTGAAGAGGCCAACCGTTGCGGATGTAAGTACGTACAGTAGCAAGTGTACTGTCCTTATCCGTAGCTTTAGCTATGCAGGTAGCATCAATAGGAAAACTGGATACAGTATCTTCAAGTTCTATGTCCAACTGAAGACATTCAGATTCTTGAGAATCGAAGGCAGTATCAGGACCAACGGGTAAGCGGGAGAGGGCATCAGCATTACAATGCTGGGATGTGGCTCGATATACAATCTGATAGGAATAATCAGAAAGGAACATGGACCATCTTTGAAGCTTTCTGAGGGAATTCTCTGGGATCTTATTACCAGGATGGAATAAGTGTACGAGAGGCTTATGATCGGTAATGATCAGGAAATGGTTGCCATACAGATATTCATTGAAACGGCGAATACCAAAGATGATGGCTAAAGCTTCTTTCTCTATCTGTGAGTATCGACGTTGATGGTCATTAAGTGTTTTCGAAGCGAAGGCGATGGGGCGTTCTTGTCCATGACGATCCTTCTGGGAGAGAACGGCACCGACACCGTAGTCTGAAGCGTCAGTAGCTAGCGTGATGATCTTGTCAGGCTGAAAATGAGTGAGTTGTATAGCTTGAATTAAGGCGTTGTTGATTGTTTTCCATGCCTGTTGGCATTGCGGAGTCCACTGAAACTTAACACCTTTTTTACGTAGAGCGTTTAATGGAGCTGCCACTGTAGCGAAGCGTGGAATGAACTTATTATAATAGTTCGCTTTGCCTATGAAGGACTGAAGCTGCTTGAGGTTCTGAGGTGCTGGCATGTTTACTATCGCTGAGACATTCTGTGTACTAGGACGAATTCCATTCTTATCAAGTATATGTCCTAGGTAGTGAACTTGAGGCTGAAAGAAGGTACATTTAGCAAGATTCGCTCGTAGTCCATTGTCTTTCAATTTCTGGAGAAGAAGGCGGAGATTGGTTAAATGTTCCTGATGATCTTTTCCAGTAACAATAATATCATCCAGGTAGTTAGCACAACCGGGAATTGAGGCGGTGAGTTGAGCCAAATAGCGCTGAAAAATAGCCGCTGAGGATGAAACACCGAATGGGAGCCGCTGGAGCTGGAGCAGTCCGAGAGGAGTGTTGAGTGTGAGAAATTTCTTAGATTCTTCGTCTAAAAGTAGCTGGAGATATGCTTCTTTAAGATCAACTCGAGAGAAGAATTGTCCACCAGAGAGACGACGGAATAAGTCTTCTGGACGTGGAATATGAAAGATATCGGTTTCGAGTTGTGCGTTGACTGTAGATCGAAAATCGCCACAAAGTCGAACATTACCATCAGGTTTCTTGATTACCACGAGTGGAGTAGCCCATTGACTAGAAGTAACTGGTACAACAATTCCAGTTTGTATCCATCTTTCTAATTCTTTCGTGACCTGGTCTTGAAGTGCTAGGGGTACTGGACGAGCTTTGAAGAAGCGAGGCTTAGCTCCGGATTTCAGCTGTATGTGAGCTGTATAGTCTTTTGCTGTTCCGAGCTGAGAGTCGAAGACTTCAGGAAACTGCGCTAGGAGAGCGGTAACGTCAGAAGTAGGATGCAATGTAGATACGACGTTAATGTTGTCATGTATCTGGAAACCAAATAAGTTAAATAGATCCATGCCCATAATGTTTGATGCAGTGTAGTTGTTAACTACGAGAAGAGGAATGGCCTTCTGAATTCCTTTATAACTAGCCTGAAGTTTGATTTGACCTTTGATGTCAATTTTCTTCTTGTTAAATGTCACGAGCTGGATGTCAGCTGGAGAGCATGAAGGTGAACCTAAGTCGTGGTAGGTAGTCAGGTTAATAATGGAGACAGGTGATCCTGTGTCTAATTGAAAATCGACAGATCGATCAGAGAATGAGAGAGGAATGATGATTTTGTGAGAATCCTTTGTGGGAAGAATAAGATTGATCTGATCAACTTCCATGTCTTGGCGGGGCTGTATATGCTTCCGGCGTGCTGCAGTAGTCTTAGCAGGGCGGAGCGAACTTTGACAGACAGTCTGAATGTGTCCAAGTTTATTACATCGTTCACAAGTAGCTTTGAAAAAACGACAGTCACGACGTTCATGATGCTTGAAACAACCTCGGCAGGAAGGCAGGAGTTTCGAGGTGCTTTTAGAATTGGGCTTCCTTGTAGCATTACGAGAGGGAACCTGGCGAGAATGCTTGGTGGAGAGCGCCTTATTCGTACGGTTCACTGTAGCAGAGGACTTGCGGGCCTGAGGCGAGACTTGTGCAACTTCGTGTGGAGAAGCTATGGCTGCGGCAGTCTTGGTAGTAAGCTCATAAATCGTAGCAATACGCTGGACGTCTTCTAAAGAAGGGTTACTCTGCTTGACAGCGTCAAAACGTATTTTGTCTTCAGGAGTATGTAAAATTATCATGTCCCGAATGAGAGAATCAGTGTAGGATGAACCACAACCGTCCTTGGAGCAGATGAACTGGCAGGGTTTAGCTAGACCACGCAATTCAGTTATCCATTCAGTATGTGTCTGATGGGGTGGCTTTCTGCTCTGAAAAAATTTATAGCGAGCAGCCACTATGTGAGGAGCTTTGGCATAGTGTTCCGTGAGACGAGCCAAGAGCTGCGTGAAGGGTACCTCAGATAAGTGTTCTTCCGGACTTAATTTACGTAGTAATTCACACGTAGCATTGCCAACCGAACTAAGAAATAGTGCGCGGCGGCGGTGGTCATCTGTGACAGAATGGCAGATGAAATGCTGTTGCAAGCGGGCTAAATAAACTGACCATTCTTCCTTAGCTGGATCAAAAGCAGAGAACGGAGGAATAGCTGATGGCTGTGTAGAGACAGAAATAGCTTGAATAGCCTGAAGTAATGCTGCCTGTTGTTGTTGCATAAACTGTTGTTGTTGTTGCTGTAAGGCTTGGAAGACCGTAGCGAGTTGTTCCGCAGTAGCCATTGCGAGATGCGTGCAAGAAAGAGTAAGGGAAGCTGTGTGTCAGAACTGGTTGGAGTGTCGTTGTTGTTTAGCACGTCGCCGTAGAGTTGACAACTGGGCCTGTTGAATTGTAGTGTCGTGTTTACCTCGTTGCTATAGAGTTGGCGATTGGGGCTGATGACGTGTAGTTTGTTGCTTTTTACCTCGTCGCTATAGAGTTGGCAACTGGGACCGAAGAATTGTAGTTTGTTGCTGTTTTTACCTCGTCGCCATAGAGTTGTGTTGTAACCAAGGTTGAAGTTTACAAAACACAACTTTTATTGCTTCACTTTATGATATTTACACAAATAACTGAAATTTATTTTGAAGCAAAAAGGAATATTGAATCTTGAGAAAAGTCTGTCTTTATACAATATGTACAGGTTTGCAGTCTTTATATACACTTCTATCTTGAAAAGATAGTATTTCTGAATTGACACTTTGATAGTCGAGAACTATCTGGCACACTAACATAAATGTTCATGAGAGTCCTAGTTTGTTGAAGTGCCTGAATTCCTAAAAAGCAAGTTCAATTGATTGAAGAAATTCCACCTAGCGAAACTAAGGGAGCTTGCATAAGTTAGGGAATGAAAATGGCTTGTAAAAGAATTACGGAACATAGGCAGCGGACACAGGTAAGGAGCGGTGACCAGAGGTGAAACCTCGTACTGCCAGAAATTCAGTCCACCTGGTCGAAGCACATTTTCAAGAGGAGTAGCCTCCGTGCTCGACGTAGGGTGTATTCTGGAGCTGGACACCGGGGCAAGTGGGCGATTGAGCAGGAAGGGAGCTCCTATTTATAGTACACTCGATGGTCAGGCACGCGCACTGAGGGCTGCGCGTCGAAGCTAGCAGAATGATACACAGGCGCGCGTGCAGCTGGCTGGTGGAGCGAGACGAGAGCGCCGGACATACAACAGAAGGGGCTGCAATAGGCTGACGATCGCTTGAGCACGTAACAATATTACAGCGGGAACCCTATCATTGATGCACGAGCGATTAAGTGTGCGTATTTTTTTTTTTCATTGTTGATATTTGTGCACTCCAGCGATTATATTGAATGCGATTGGCCATCTTCGGTATAGTCAAGACCATCTACAATACCTCAGACCTTAACCAACCTATCTAAACTATCCATAATGGCAGCACTTGGAGTGCTAGCATGTGTTTGTTTTGATTAGTGTTAAGACATGTTCTTACCAAATATTTATGGAAATTTGAATATTATTAATCGTAAATTATATTTCTTTATATTCTTAAAAGGCTTTAGAATCTCTTTCATTGTCATAAGGAGATGTTTGTTCTTAAAAAAGCTAATTTATTCGAACAATGTCCGTGGTGATTTGGTTATTGCTTTTTCTCGTATTCTTATCTGAAAGAATGTCCGGCTCCATGGCTAAATGGTTAGCGTGCTGGCTTTTGGCCACAGGGGTCCCGGGTTCGATTCCCGGCAGGGTCGGTAATTTTAGCCATCATTGGTTAATTTCTCTGGTACGGGGGCTGGGTGCATGTGTTGTCTTCGTTATCATTTCATCCTCATCACGATGCGCAGGTCGCCTATGGGAGTCAAATCAAAAGACCTGCACCTGGCGAGCCGAACCCGTCCTGTGATCTCCCGGTACTAAAAGCCATACGCCATTTAATTTCATCTGAAAAAAATTTTCTTTATATTTTTTTGCCTGTGCATTTTGTTTATAGTTTAATGTGCTGTATTCCTTGATGTAAGTCCCAATATAGGGGTAGTGCACAAGCTTCAGTGTTCAGATTTCCATAAAACCCAGTAGTAAGTCAGAAATGGTTGAAATACATTCATAGGGAAAATTAGAACAAATGATAGGCCTAATGGTGTTGTGTGCATTAATAATTTTGATAACGGTACCAAAATTATCGTTAGGGAAGATGTTATACCCATAGAAGGTGATCGAGTTCGGGTGCCACGCAAACTTCTGAAGTTACCTAATGATGCCTATCCTAGCATTTTCCCCTATGAGCCAGAAAATCATGACCAAGATTTATGCTTGAAAGGCGAAAATAATTTTAAACGATGGTGCAAGAATGATGTAATTTATCATTTTCAGTGTTTTTCAACGGAGGTGCGTTAACTAAACCTAACCCCATTTCTCGTGAGTGAAAATGAGGAGTACGTTCCTTTTTATAATATATTACTAGAGGATGATGTACCATCAATTCAGGTGAGTTTTAAGATGACTATTGCTTTAGATGGTCAAGTGTATCCTCAGCAATTCACATGGGTTTTGGAGAGTTGACATTTTGTTTGCATGTTTTCATAATGGTCTTTGGTTAATGTGATGTCGCATAGTATTTCATGTAAGGTTAATAATGGTATTTGTTGACATCTATTTATCAGCAGCGGCTGCTGAGAGGAACTGGCGGAGGGACACACTACTTTTTCACAAATTTTCATTATTACTAAGCACACATGAGTAAAGAAATTCATACCCGGATACACATCATACAATGTTAAATACTTGATCATTACTCACCTACTTCACTGTTATCTTCATTTTAAGAGAAACTGTGGAATGAAATGTTGGTGTCCGTTCGAAGAAGGCAGCGATCCTGACTCTTCATCACCCTAAGTATCTTGAACTATTTAAATGTACAGCACCTACTGTCACTAACGTATCTTGAACTATTTAAATGTACAGTACTACTGTCACTAATGTTTCTTGAACTATTTCAATGTACCGTACCTATTGCCACTGAAGTCTATCTGAAATACGTTCACAGCGCTTTATACATTATGGAACTACCGTTGGATGGCCTTGTAATCCAGAAGTCCATTCAAATTACTGTACCGACTGATAGGCCTACTACTGAGTCTACAGGACGAATGAAGTACAGTCTACTCGCCCTGGCCATACAAATGAAGAATACGGTAGGGCCTTGTTCAACGACCGCAGTGTTATCCCTTTATTTAAACACGAATTCCATTCTTCTATGCCTTAAATTCACAAACTTAGAAATGACTTTATCGTCAAAGTCAGGCATATCGTAAATAAGCACTTTCGCAATAGAAATCGTTGCCAGAGCAGATAGTCGTTCTTCGGTCATTGTGTTGCGTAGAAATGTCTTAATACGAGCCAGTGTCGAAAAACAGCGCTCTGCTTCGGCTGTGGACATGGGTGTCGTCACAATTATCCTGAGAAGCTTTAGCGTTTCTTTGAACGTTGATTTCAGATTATTTTCTAAAATAAAAGCGAGGAGTGGTAGAGCTCCTTTACCTTGCCTGAAATCTGTCCGTTTATAAATCACTTCTAATTCCGTCTTTAGCCTTTCTTTCTGCAACATTGGATAATGTAACACAGTAGAATTTAATACATTTTGTGGAAAGTTTATAGAGAATTTGTCAAATGAATCGGAGTACAGTAGTGTTGCAGCTTCAATATACCCAGTAAATGCAAACCTATCATGCACCTGATTCATTACATCACATACTTCTTTCGCTGCAATGGTCCTTGTGTCGCTTGCTCTACGTCTTTTATCGGAATTATTGTAGTATGTGAGATCACGTGAAATTGTATCCATTTCTCCACGTTGTTGTGTCACACACTTTGCGAAGTCAGAAATAGCTTTTTTTTTATTTGGACTGAATCTGTTTCGCGTTTTTGTAGCTGATTGTACAAAATGTCAACATGCGGCATTAATTTGTGAAAAATAGACAACCAGAACATGAATATGGTATCCTCAACAGCACATCGCAGTCCACTGGCTTCATTTACGCTAACAGACGTTTTACCTTCTTCCATTCTACGAAAGCACTCAATCAGTTTATCTATATTCTCGTAAACTATATTCACCGTACGAATGTTGTCGTTCCAGCGAGTAGTGATTGTCCGAGGGAGTCTAGTCTTCATTATTTCATTCAAGAGGTCACTTCTGTGAGACGAGTTGGAATTGCGGACTGGTTACAGAAATATAATTTGACTTGGGGATTGTACGAACAAGCCTTCTGTATTGTCAAATTTAGCTGGTGTCCATAACAATGAATGAAATGTGCATTAGGGTAGTGTACTTTCAATTTCGCCAGCACACCCCCTGTTCTTCCGCTCATTACGCTGGCTCCGTCATAACTCTGACAAATAAATTTATGTGGTGTGTCCCTTAATGGGATTAATTTGCTCTAACAGACATTTTGACTTAATCCATCCGCTGTCCTGTCGGTTGGATTCATGAACCCCCAGAATCTTGCATGGACGTGACCCTCTAATGCATATCGAAAAACAAGTACCAATTGGCATTTGTTTGAAACATCCGTTGTTTCATCTGCTTCTATTGCAACGAATTGGGATTCCCCAATTTCTGAAGAAATGTATTCTCTGCACACATTCAACATACGGTCAAGAAGCTCGTTCTGAATGGTCTTTGAAGTACCTTTAAATACAGAAGCTTTGGCCAGGCGTTCTTTCATAGCAACGTTAGCTGGGCACTAGTGCTTTTTGTTTCACAAGGTGCACGAGTTCCCCCTTAAAGTCACCATACACCTGCCACTTGTGTTCCTGGTACTTTACTTCGCACAGCATATTTCTCGCATTATAACTAAATGTGTAATGGAAACTGATGCAAGTTTGTTTTTGTTGTGAAGAAAGACACACTTCAAACTACGCTTGGAGGCATCAATAAAAAGTCTCCAGTGGGTAGGGTCACACTGTGGTACTTCTAGATTCAGCATACACTACAGAATGCTGTTGCAGTAAACCATACTTCCCTCTTCAGAAAAGAAGAGTGCAAATTCTTCTTCGAAATGACCGTACCAGTAATACTTCATCCCTGGTGCCAACATATTACTTTAATGGAATCTAGAACCAAGTATGTCTACAGATTGTTTTGCAAGATTAAGATCTCAAACAAAGTAATTTAATACACTTTACTCATAAACTTGGGGTTGATTTTTCAACATCTTCTGGTGAAAAATCACAGTCGGAGATAGCACCAACCATTTCTGCCTCAGATTCAGAAGACTACAAAGCTTTTAAAATATGTAAGGTGAACCTTATTCAATACTATAACAATTTGTTGTGTAGACGTAATTACAACATATTATATTTATTCAGAACTAGTTTCGACGCTATACTGCGTCATCATCAGCTGAACAGAAGCATCGGAAAACTGGCAATCGTATGAATATTATAAACATCAACATTATCACAAATTAAAAACTTATAATATTACAATTAAAATTAATATATTGAACCAGAACCTCCGTGGCTCAGACGGCAGCGCGTCGACCTCTCACCACTGGATACCGTGGTTCAAATTCCGGTCACTCCATGTGAGATTTGTGCTGGACAAAGCGGAGGCGGGACATGTTTTTCTCCGGGTACTCCGGTTTTCCCTGTCATCTTTCATTCCAGCAACACACTCCACTCTCATTCCATAGCATTTCTCAGTCATTAATAAATAACTTTGGGAGTGGCGACCCCATCGTTCTAATAGCCTATGTATGATTCATTCATTCATCCCTGATCCGGTCAATAACTGGAAAACAGGTTGTAGGTTTTCATTTTCATATTGAACCAGAAAGGCATAGGCCATGGCACATCAGGTTATAAAATCTTTAATAATGAAAGAATGGCTGAGTTGTGACATAGGAACAGCTGTCCGAGGGAATGCTCTCGTCTCTAATACTCTGTGTAAGTGTGAGGGAGACAGCAAGAGAGGAAAACAAGGTCAAGTGACGTCAGGGCCACATGTATCTCACCTCCCCATGGAAACGTCTAGAAATGATTTTTATAACTTCTAAACGGCTTAATATATATAAAAGAGACAAACACCAACATGTAGCCCACATTTCAAATGTACAATGTTCAAAATTTGAGATCAATCCACCTAGTAGTTTAAAACATACGACAGGTAGAAATTTGGAATGCATAAACACCCCTCTGTCGCCTGACTCAGTGAGCTCGTTTCCAGCAGAATATAAATAGGTCAACGACTCAAAGGTATAGCCAGTTAAAATATACAACTCGATCATGGCTAGAAGTCATACTGCTCCATCGCGCTTCGCGAGAGATGTGTAAATCATATTCTAAAACTTTGAATTTGTGCGAGATTGTAGTAAGTGAAGTTTCAACCGCGTCGTGGACTTGTGAGATGTTATAAACTTCTATCAAACTGAGTTTCGTAGTCTAAAATTTACGGATTTCTTGAAAAGTGATCTTGTTATAGAGACTGTACATTTAGGTAGAAATGAGAATACCAGTGTTTAATTTACCATTCGACAGAATTATGGACTTTGTTAATTCCTCATACATTTGAATCCTGTCGTGATCATTTACAGTGACAGCCATATTCTGAAATTGTGCGTGATAATTTAAACCTTCAATTAGTGACAATTTCATTAATTTGGAGACGCATTTCTCGTATACAATTACGATTGTGAATTATTTGAAGTACTATTCCACTCAAATATTCAGTAATTAATAGGACTGAGTGTGGCTAATTTCACGTTCTTCCTTGAAAATTCTATTAGTGTCATAAGAAAAGACTGAATATTAAGGACATTGTATGGTGATATTAGGTCATACGAACTCTTATTATGAGAACTCATTCATAAAAACCACCTAAGCAATGAATATTAGGATTCAAGAGACTGTTCTAGAAGTGACTTTAATTACATTTATTCGAGTATTTAACGTACTGTGATCGTCATTCTTATACTTAATTACGACAAAATATGTGATTATGATAAACTGCTAGTGTCTCATTTCATGTCTTATAAACTGTGTGGTGAAAGACTGTGCTTTGCCCTGCAGAAGCGATATAATTTTATTATTACAGTAACTTGACTTATAGCTCGGACTGTGACATAGACTGTACTATTCCAAGTCACGTATCTAATGCCATAGCACAAACGTGCGAGTATAAACTGTACATTCGGACTTATTTCAGTGTGGAATACAATTCATTAATGATAATTAATAGTCCTATAACTCGCTGTGTAGTGCCAATTGAACTTTCCCGTGTTTGAAAATTTATTTTTGAAAACACCGGAAATCTTGGCGAAGTGTCGTAATATCACACTATGTAGAACGTCATATCCAGCGTTGGATTATTCGTGGTGTCTTCGAGGGACATTCGTGGTATCTAGCGAGTGATTAATCGTGGTATCTACGAGGGATTAAACATGGTGTCGTCGTGGGATGGAACGTAGTACGCTGTTGGTGCTGAGTTCGAGCTCAGGCTGTTCGCTGCAGAAGCTCCAGTCACAAAGCTGCAGAGCTGTACTTCATCCATTCTTACGAGCAGAACACAGGTGATATAAGTGTATTTTAGCTTTTCTTAAACGAGTAATTACACTTTGACAATAACTGACCTTTTAATAATGAACTCAGTCACTCAACAGTGCTACGTTGATCAAATGAAAAGTGCTTCGTAACTTTTGATCATGAGAATTCTGCCTGTAGAAATTGTAGGAGACCTCAAGTCATATTTCAATGAACTTTAGGTTTCTCTTCGAAGTTGTGTAAACTGAAATCATTTCACAATAACAATAACTGTAGGGCTTGTCATATAACAAGTGCACAATTTAACAAATATATTTGTTTAGATGAACTGTAGGATTTCTTCGGCAAGTGATTGAAATATTTAATTTGACCTACTAAAGCAAGTGTCAGTTAATATTGTGTTCAATAATTTTAGAAAGACTTTAGGTTTTCACCACAAATGATGAATTTAATTTGCAATTTAAAAACCTTGGTAAATCAACAAGTGGTTGAATTAAGTTCTATGAACAGAGTGTTATTTTGAATTTGAGTCTAGAGATTCTAGATGAACTGTAGAGTGTATTGAGATCTCAGAAATCTGGTATTTATTCTGAACATTATTAACATCGAGTGGATGTATTGGATTATAACAGCACATATATTTCATTTACGTGATTGCATTCTGAAGAGATCAAGTGAAAATTTAATGTTGACGAATGAGAAGCAAGGTGATTCACTTGAGATTATCAATAAATATTGTCAAAAATTTTTAATTACCATCTATTATTCGCCCTGCGAAATCATCCTTCTCTGTACCGACTCCAATCGCAACCGCACACTACCTGAGATCCTTCCCATTCTCTGGCCCCATAACTATTTCCCGGTAAAATATGTATTTAAAAAGATATAGTGTTTGTCCTTCCTTTCTGAACAAATCGAAGACTTGCAGGTGTGTTGTACCAAATTATTAAAACCATATGCGATCGGGTTCACTATAATTATTGTAATTTTAGGTGCATTCGAATTAAAATTCATAACACAAAGTTATTAAATAGTTTTGTTCATAACATTCTTTGTGATTAATTAAATACACTTCATAATTCTGCGAATAGTGCTATCGTAAAAACAGATTCAAGAGAGGAACAATCATGCAATTGTTCCAGATGTTGCAGTACTGGTATATCACGTCCATGGGGAATGGGTAAAACTGAAGATGAAATATTGCTTGGATCCCTGCTGTTAAATCCCTTCGCATTCACAGAACAGAAGTAGAAGTGCGTACTGTGGTCTGTAGGTTGTTATTTTGGTTATTTTGCACCGCTGTTTCATTGACACGAAACTTCCACACATATAGCAAGATGTATCTGTTGCGTTATTGCAGCAACAACGTGGCATGTTGATGTAAGTTCAATAAAAAGTTTAATGCACTATGTCACTCATGTAGATGACACGATGACAAAACTCTCTTTTCACTAGCAAGCGAAGAACGACTCAGGCGTGACGCACAAAGCACTGCAACAGAACAGTGCCACTCAGCAAAATCTGCCACTGTTGTTGGCTCTAGGCTGGTTGTCATTATACAGGATTGCCAGGTTACTGCAGATCGCATTAATAAATGCATGATATGGAAATAGTTTTCTTAGGGAACCTGAAGTATTTGTCCCGAATGAGTAAATTATAATACCATTATAATGGGTCCGTTATTGGACATAATATATTTTCAGGCTAACTCATTCCTGTTGCCAATGTTTCGCCCCCATGGTGCTAATTTGAGCTCGTCAGTTTGTAAATAGCACACCTTCCAAGACGCATGGCTTAGTGCATACTGTGCAGCCCACTGCGTAGGCTATGTGAAGCTACCGGCAGTGCCAATTGATTATGAGAGACTTTGCTTCTTTTACAAAAGCTCAAGTTTGCCAGGGTAACACATGATATAGATACAGATTCCCTAAGGGAATCTGAATGACCAATTATACAGAAATCTTATTTAAACCAACACTTCTACTAACAACATAATGATTGAAGTGAATAAAACCTAACTGAAGCTAAGTTTTAAACATTTTTGAGATGTATTTCTGGTTCATGTGAATAAAAGACTAGAATCTACTACATAGGATATAAACTTCACGGTTTTGATCCGTATTGAATTGTGATCACAATAATAATTATTAAATTAATGTCGTATGGTCCACATTTTTCAATACTATATTATGCATTATTATTGAATTACATTACTAAACTACGGACTAGCTTCGGCCTTGGCTGGCCATCTTCAACCTTAATGTAATACAACTAATAACTAAACAAATGTAAAAACAAACAACTGACATGAAAACTAATGTACAAACACACAATTAACCAAATCTTTAAAAAGCATGATGTAAAAGTAGTTTTCAAAACCAACAATAGGAATGCACAAGTCTTACATAATGCCACATCCATTAACAAGTTCAGAAGCTTTTCAAAATCAGGAGTATACAGGATTATTTGCAACAGTTGTCATTCTTCTTAAGTCGGACAGACCGGGAGGAATTTTAATATAAGATACTCGGAACATGTCAATGCCCTGAAGTACAATAGATTTTCAGCTGTAGGACAGCATATGCATGACTGTAATCACAAATTCACTGACTTAAAACAAGATATGGAAATTCTCAAAATCATCAGCAAAGGACCCCTCCTTAACATTACTGAAAGCTGCTTCATACATATAGATTAATATTTTAACCCGAATCAAGATCTTAATGACATTTCAGAAAAGCCAAATATCATATTTGACCTTCTAACTTCCATTTTTAGAAACGTCAAATCAACAAGTCATATTCAGTTTTTCATAATATTCACAGCACCTTTCCTCAGCCGCCATCTCTTTTCACGCATCATTCGACCCCGCCTTAATTACCCCCTTCCCCTCCCCATCTCTTTTTCCCGAACTCTTCCCTTGCCCCGCCCCTTCCTTTTCCTTTGAACCACACAACCGTTAGTATGAGGCACCACACACCGCATACTGCAACGAGAGGCAAGTCTCATATAACGTATGCCATTTGACTACCACGCGCTCTCTCTCCTTCTACTCATTAATTTCATCTATCATTTATTCACGTTAACTTAATGGACATCGCAATGAACTGCGAATTTATACCAGCCACACATTTGAATGTGTCAGTTTTAACCATATCTTCTTGTGCCGTCCTGACAATGTCTAACAGCATTGCAGCATGATTTTAACAAACACTACAGACATTTCATTTTATTTCGATGTGAAAACACCATCTAGCAGTTCTGCATCAGCTGGCGGTTATTTACAGTGTCATCCAGTGGCTTGCATACTGCTAACACCACTCAAGTAGATTCGGTGATTGATGATCCGACCACAGAATCAACATCTACCAGTTCCCGTTTTGCAATTGAAATTGTAATGGTTAGCAGTGATGCAACTAACAATTCTATGAATATCAATATAAGAAAGAGTCTGGATGATGAGCATACTCCAGAATTTAGAGCCTAATTTACTTTTCAGATTTTACACTTAGTTCATCCCATATTTTAATATTAATTGTATGTTTGTACACTAGTTTTCATGTCAATTGTGTGTTTTTACATTTGTTTAGTTATTATATGTTATATTATTAAGGCTGAAGATGGTCAGTCAAGGCCGAAACCAGTCCCTAGTTTAGTAAAGTAATTCAATAATATTGCATAATATAGTATTGAAAAAGGTGAACCATACAACATTAATTTAACAATTTTTATTAGAATCTACTACACCTAGATGTATTTTGCTTTTTCCGGGCAGGCTAGATACATCTTCATTTTGGTGTGAATAAAAAGTACATTCTACTTACACTAGTGTCCAAAAGTTAAGCGTAATCACTAAACGAGGCCATACCGCCTGATAGGAATGTCAGACGGATTGCTGAACAAACGGAAGCCGACTCACACACCATATGTCACATAACTTGTCCAAAAAAACCAGTGTCAGAAAGTTTCTGATAGCTAAGGTACACCTTTGACAACAACTAACAAAACTTGGTAATGTTTTCCACAACAAAGTATGCTGTTAACGGCCACACATGCTTCGCAGCGACGTGGAATGCTCTCTTATCAGATGGTCCAAGAGCTCTTGTGGCGGTCGATCCCATTCCTCCGAAAAGGCAATGCGAAGGTCTTTTAGGGTCCTTGGTAGAGGCTGACGGGATGAAATTCGCCTCCCCAATGCATCCCAGGCATGTTCTATAGGATTCACATCCACAGACCTCGCTGGCAGTCCATGCAATGAATGTCCTCCCCAGCCATAAATTCATCCACCAGAGCAGTGCGGTGCGGTCGGGCATTATCGTCCATTAAGCGGAAGTCTAGACCAACCGCACCTCTGAAGAGTCGAACATGTGGTTTCAGTACCTCATCCCTGTATCTCCGAGCATTAACAGTGTTTCTCAGACCACCCATGAAGGTTTGCAGGTCCGTACGGGCATTCAACATGACGCCGCCCCACACCATGGCGCCTCCAGCACCATACTGGTCCCGTTCCATGATATTCCTGTGGTTGTATCGACTATCCGTTTCTCTCCAGATTAATGTTCGACGGGAATCGTTCTGCAAACGAAGCGGAATCCATCTGTGAAGAGCACATGCCTCCATTCATTCATGATTCAGTTTCGATGTAGACGGCTCATAGTAAACGGGCCCGTCTCTGTGCTGGACACACACCGTTTGCCGGGAAACAGCAACCCCTGAGATGGCTGCAAGCTCTGCTGATAATTGTCTTGCAGGTGCACTCCGATTTCGTCGGGCAGTTAAGGCCAGATATCGGTCCTTTTGTGGGGTGGTTACTCTTGGTCGACCTGGTACTGGCCTACGACTAACATCTCCTGTGTCTCGAAATTGTCTCCCAAGCCTGGAAATGACTCTTTGTAGCACATTCAATGATATGGCGACTTCGGTCTGTGTCTGGCCTGCTTGCAGGCAACAGAGTTTTCTAACCTGTAAAACGGAGTCCAAATGGCATCGTTGTGCCATTATGTTGTCACTTTCACCACGAGGCTACACTCCGCACACTATTAACAGGACAAACACAACTGGCTGTGTTTATCTTGCGGTTACGTCGCTAGTCAAAGCAGGGAACACTCCTTTCCTATACAGAGCGAACACGTAAGGTTGGTAGGTGCATATGTCGTGCGATTTGCGGTCTATTTCCTGCTTACTCGTAACTTATGCTTACCTTTGGGACACTAGTGTATTTTGTCTAAATATATCTCAATTTTCATAAGACTGTCGTGGGACATGCTAGCTTTCTCCACTGCTTGTGAGTTCACATCATGGCGATGTTCATGCCAGTTGGACAAGAGAAAACATACCGTGTTCAAAGATATGCGAGCAAATGTAAGGAACTCTTACATTTCAATAGTGAAAATGTAGACTTTTTAAACATCGGAATTTTGAAAATGTAGACTTTTTAAACATCGGAATTTTTGGGAGTAACTGAAGAAACGTGAGGGGGAAGTCTCATCCCCCATAAAATTGATGAAGATACTTCTTCGTTGCATGGGTTATCCAGGCTTTCAGGGTGGAGTAGCAAAGGACTTTGGAGCTGATCGAACAACTGTATGTAAAACTGTTAATTTTGTTATGGATTGTGTTCTCGACAAAATTTCCTTCCACAATGCAGGAAATTAATAATGCTAAGTTACACTGGCAAACACATTTTCATCTGCCAAATGGCATAGGTGCATTGGAATGCACATAACTAGAAATAAAGAAACCATATGTGCATGACGATGAGTACATAAATCGGAAAGGGTATGTCAGTATCAATGTGCAAGCTATTGTCAATCCCAATGACAATTTTACAAGCATACGTTCAGAGTGGCCTGGTAACGTGCATGATGCTAAGGCATGGAGACTGGAGGCGTAGCCCAATTACGAACATCATTTCTTAGTTCAATGGTAATGCTTGGTTGCTTGGCGATTTGGACTATGGAATATATCCACGGCTTATCACTCCGATTAAGCCGGCAGGAAATGCTATTGAACGTCGCTTCAACTTGTCTCATGCCAGAGTGAGAGAGAGTAATAGTGGAAAGAACCATTGGTCATGTCCGATCCTTGGTGATCCTTGGTCCGAGTTGCCGCGGAAAGGATCCCCAAATAAATTGTCACGTGTGGCGTGCTGCACAGCGTTGCTAAGCACTTGAAATGTCCCATTTGAGTATGACGTGGAAGACAGAGAAGAAGCAGAGGACAAGGATGATCACGATTTCGAAGAACCTGTTGGCAGACAACACGAGTACATGACTAAAGTTCGTGGTAAATAGAAGCCCTGGAACATGTTAGATTTTATATGGTCTTTTGTAATTTAGTTATATTTTACAAAGTTCTTGGTAGTTAAAGAAATAGCTCTTTTTTACAACTGGCTTTATGTCGCACAGACAAAGATGGGTCTTATGACGACGAATTAGAGAAATAATATAAAATGTTTGTAAATAAAAAGTAATGAAAAAATTATTTTTAAGTTGAAAATCTATATATATATAATAAGAGTTTCGTCTGTACATTGCTCAGAATTTAAAAAAGAATGGTATTTCTGTATCGATCGTGTCCGCAGCAACGAGGAGTTGCACTTCTTAATTTTCTGTAATTTCTGTCGGTCTATGCGTATGGTACTGTATGTACACACATCACGAGAGAACAGCTGAAGAGAATTTACCGGTAACGAAAATCGGTAAGTCAGGGAATAACTCACTACAATCTAGGCCATAAATGATGTTATTCACACTGAGTGAAATCGTTGTTTAGGGGAAGGCCTAAAATTTAATTCCCAAATATTGATGTTATTAGTGGTCCTATCGACAAATACTACATAACTAAGGGTTATTTAGTATTAAATTTCCGATCATTTACACTTTATACAATTTTACCCCACCGGATATGATAACAGGGACATTCATGAATTTGGATTTTTGTTATAAAGTCCATATCAACACTGAGCACCAAGAAGATGGGTAAACATAATTTAATGAAAATTGGCATGTAAAGTCGGGAATAAGGAACTACAGTCTACGCTATAAATAATTTAATTTGGGGTCATAAGGCTAGTGCCTCTATCACCTGAACCACTCAGCCCGACGAATTTAGACTTTTGTTGCTTTTTCCATATTGCAGAGTCGGAAAAGTGAATGTCTACAATATAGAAAGCATTTCCGACAAGGAAATATTGTTCAATCACGATGGATTTTGTCATGATTGTCTTCAGGTCTAAAAACGCATGGTTTTTGGTGTGTATCAACAGGGAAAATTGTGAAGATGATAGTGAAAATGAGAAAAAATTCTAAAGGAACGATTGTTTGAATATAAGACAAGAGGGTGTCATGAAAGAAAGAAGGACTCACTTTGGATAAGATGCCCAAATATTACAGAATCTGAAAAGTGAATGCCTACAATATAGAAAGCTCATAAAATTGATCAATAATAACATTACATTGACCATTGTCTGTCGTGATATGCGTTGTGGCTTCTGCTGCCATTCATCTCCGACAGATGGGATGGGATTATTTCTGCGTAACGAGTATAACAGCCTGCCTGAATATTGGCGGGAAGTAGCTGGGGAGTTAGATAACTCTCTTCTTTAGCATGTCATTCCTCTGGTTCATAAATTTCCTCATACCACTGGTACATAACACACTGGTTCATCATAGTATTCCAGCTATTCGATCGCTACTCTGAAGCACTGATTGGAATCAGCAGTGTGCACACTTAACGGAATAATGACATACAACTACTTAGAAATTAGTTACAGGAATGTACACAGCTGTCTGCGGTCTGGTCATTCCAGCTCTTTATGTTAGATCGGCAGCGTAATACTGTTTGTTAAAAGTGAGGAAATGTGCTGTTCTTAATTTGATCACGTATTTCATATAGCATTGCTTTTAATTACGACATTCCTACTATACATAAACTTAACCATATTAGGTATTTGAGTTGGTCCTGTATTGACACGTCTAAATCTATTATAGAAACTATTTAAAATAGTTTAGGTTGGGTCCACCTTATCAATACACTTTTAATGATTGAAAATTATTTATTCATTCATGTATGTTTCAGGAACAATATGCATTCCCTTCATCAGTGAAGTCAAATCAAAGCATAAAACTATGTTGAATAGTTTCTTTAATAGATTCCTACTGGCGTCATTGTAATGACCTATGTTGACTTCAGTTGAGAACACCACAAAGACAGTCTTTTGGAGGATGTAAAAAGGCAGGTGGTGAGTGAGTGTATGCCATTATAATGAAAACTACTTAACTCAATTTGTGACTGGTAGTAGGTAAGTGCACCTAGCATCTTAATGAAAACTCCCAACTTGACTGTGACTGATAGTAGGCAAGAGAGCCTGCCATTACAATGAAAATTCCCTTCCCTTCGCGTTTCTGGAGTAACATTAAGAGCTATGCATTTTAATACAATCTTACCTCCCAACATGTACACTACTTAACCTAGAATTCTGTATACAGTGTAAAATTCCATAGCAAAGCACGGGTACATCAGCTAGTGTGCAATAAACAAAAATTAAACTAGTCTGGTGAAAACAAGGAAAAATATAAATTAAATAAAAAGTAGGCTTAAAAAGGCATCCTTCCAATTTTACGACGCACAAAATTTATGAGACATCACGATGGTTGGCGCATGACAGGAACTGTGCCGCTTTATGCGTGGCAGTTGAGAAGGCCCTGCTCCCTTACATCACATGGGTGTCTTGCCTTGTGCACCTCTTTCTATAGTATTGTACCAAGATCAGTTGTATTTTTCATTTTATTTTATATTTACTCCATTTTTAATTTATTTTATACGCACATGGATAGGGGTGAACAATACAATACTATAATACAATTACAATCAAAGTAACACATACAGTGCAATCTACAATTGATATAAGGTATAACAATGGTCATCTGTTTCAGACATTATATAGGCTTTTGGACTTCCAGTATGCCGTGTCCAGAAAAGAAGGTGAAATTCTTTACGTTTCGCAGAAAACCTTGCTTTGCGTATTCAGAAGAAAATCTCGACCGTCCACGAGAAAGGCTTCTCAAACAATTAGGTTTGTAGTTAAACGTTATAATAGAAGTGGAAGTGGTATGTTCATTCATCACCAGATGGCTCCCCGGACGCGGTACAGCGCTAGCATTCGAAGCGGAAGCTGATGGAACCATCAGAATCAGTCCGAGAGTGTCACATAACATAACAGATGTATGCACATATGAAAGTATGACATTGACATGGAATGAAACATCTGGCGATGACGTCTAAATTCAAACCTCATTGTTTGAGAAGCCTTTCTTATGGACAGTCGAGATTTTCTTCTGAACACTCAGAGCAAAGTTCTCTGCAAAACGTAAAGAATTTCACTGTATTTTCTTGACACGGCTTAAGCCCAAAAGCCTATATCATGTCTATAAGTACGGGCCGTGAAAGGATCAATGTCCTCTGTTTCAGCTGAGCTGTCCCAAAAGTTTTACTCAGTTTCTCAAGCACTTTTGTTTCTTCTCCTTTTTCGTTTTCTTCTATTGCTGAAGTAACAAGCCTTTGCAGGTGAGGCAGTGACAAATATTTTGTTTTGTCGGCTTCATTGGACATCAGCTTTTTCTTACACCAGGTCTAATATACAAGTTTATTGTAGATGTGGCTTTGGATGTTGATACGGTCGTATTTGCTGATAAATTACCGGTACTTTGCTAGTTTTCATTACCAGGACTGATCGCTTCGGTTGCTGAATCGTGTTTGGCACCTACTGGAGCACTTACTAGCACTTTGTTGAAACCAGGGTTTTCTTCTTTGGAAAGCAATGAAAAAAGGTCTTTTTCCCAGTTCTTTACCTCAATTCGTCCTTAACTGGTTTATTTCTGGTTACTTCGATGTCCATTTTCTTCTTTATCTGACTCTTCATATTTATGAATGATGTATTCAACTGAGCAACACTAATATTTTTACCCGTTACATGGGCGTATTACTTTGTAATACTATCATACATATTCTTTTTTCTTGAACTACCCTACCTTAGGTACGGTACTCTAAATTTATCACGGATAACAATGTGTTCTGATAATTTAATAAATATTTGTATGTTTCCATAAATTTTATAAGCCTTCAACTTCACTGAACGACATGCTGCAGTTGTGAATTTGCACGGAGAGCGAGAGAAAGAGAGAGAGAGAGAGAGAGAGAGAGAGAAGTGTTGTTGACAGGTTGCAACTTGAATTCCTTCAAGCGGAAACTAAGATGTATGTATATTGTGATCAGGGGCGGTGCGTGGTATTGTTGCAGGTTTGCACAACTCCCAATAATTCTACGCTTCATTTGTCGCCTTTTCTTCCTATTTTGCAGTTTAATAAACCTAACATGTACTCTAAAATGTGTTACGGCCAAGCACCTTTTGTCGTTCGATGTACTAATACTTCGTAACGAACCATTAAACTCCGCCATCTTCAAATCAAACTCAGGGGGTTGACTTTCCTACGCCAAACTCCCTAGCGCACAGCGCGCCGCTACTTAGTTTCAGCAGGGTCAAGCCTAAGCCTGTATACGATGTATAGCATCAGGTAGCAAGCCCGCCAGTATCGGTCCTAGGGAGTTGCATGAGACCAGCAAGTCCCCTATCGAAAAACAACTCCAAATGTCCCCGTTAGATTGCACCACTCTGCAGAGATGACTTCATCCCTGCTTTCTCTCCACTCCAACGAGCTAATATTCTAGCTCGTTGCTCCACTCGCAACGGGAATTTCTTTTCCACGCCACTAGGGTAAGGGTAAGCTGCACAGCACCATTCACAATGTTACCAACATTGGTACTTCATGGGCAATCATAAACTTTTATTAAATCCCAAAATTTGTTTTGAGGATATACTTTCGGAGGAAACGTTTTCTCATCAGCATAACTTCATGTTATACATTTGCCAACCGTAAAACGAGCTTTGTGGCAACATTGTCACATGTTTGTAAACGGCTGGACTATTGCGACATGGAGTTGTTGGTGTTAATGTAGACGTTATGTTTACATTTATCACGTGCAGGTCTTGGTGTGTTTTCAGATGATTGAGTGTTTTGGTTCTAGATAATTTTTCTGTGCGTTATTATTAAAACTGATGGATTCTAAATTGTGAGTAAGAGTTCGTCACAAAGCTGCCGGTGTTTGTGTAGTTTAGTTTCAACAAATAGTGTATACGGTTTTGGACAAACTGAAACTACGCCATGAACTATCGTCCATCTATTTAGCACAAGAAAGCAAAGCAAAGTCACCTACGTACAGGCCATGAAGGCCCTTGTAGGAGTGGAAGGTAAAGGCTTCCACCATTGTTAACCTCGGCACATGATGGGGTAGAGTGGTTAGCTCTACGCCTGGCCACCTTTGCCCCTAGAAATTAACCTGGTACTCATTTTTGGTGTAGGCTGAGTGAACCTCAGGGCTGTATGCACCTCCGGAAGTGGAAATCTCGTTTCTTAAATTTTACGACTTCCTGACGGGGATTCGAACCCACGTCCTTCCGGGCGAACCGAGCACGCCTTTACCGCCTCGGCCAGGCAGTCCCTATTTAGCACAAGAATTCAGATCATTGTCGGGTCCTGTTTGTTTAGCAGAGTTTATAATAACCAACAACCTAGAGAGGACGTTCACTGAACTGAGTGCTTGAAACTGCTGAAGTCTCACATACGACCAGCCGCCACTGATTGTGATGTCTTCCAATTGACTTTGCATGTTAACTCAGAATGCTGAGTTTAACACTTTTAACATGTTGGCATGTTTTCCGCTCCAAGTGGAAAACATGTCAAGTGAATTCGTTGTTCGTGAGATGTCGGCACAGATTCGGCAATTCCGTGCTGTTTCCATTCCAACAGATAGCCTAAACGACGCAAACGATGTACTTCTCGTGAAGTTGGATTATAGTTACACCACTCAGCAATACTCCTTTTTTCTTTCTTATGAGCTAGAAATATAGTAAGCGCACGTATGTCGTTCTCTCTGCACTATATCGGTATTAAAATTTATAGTTAGAAATGGGCCTTGTTTGTGGGATGTCTCATCAAAGGAATACAGAGATAAAGCGAAGAAAGCCGATAGTTTCCAGGAACTCGAAATTATCTTTAATTGTTCCCGCGAGTTCATTGAAACTAACGTCGCTCCGCTCTCAGTACAGCCGAGATTTGTAAAAGGTTCAGAAAATTCGGATGGGGGTGGGGGTGAGGGGAAGCGGACGAAGTTTATACTTCAAAGTGGTTTGCTTTTGAAGCAATGAGCAGGATGAGGGGAGGAAATGTGCCTAATAAAACTGCATTTCTAAATCATAACAAGAAGCAACAGTGGCAATAACAAAGGCCAAATACTCTTCATCGTTTTTTCTTTAGTGGCTTTACGTCGCACCGACACAGATAGGTATTATGGCGACGATGGGATAGCAAAGGCCTAGGATTTGGAAGGAATCGACCATGGTCTTAACTAAGGTACAGCCCCAGCATTTGCCTGGTGTGAAAATGGAAAACCACGGAAAACCATCCTCAGGGCTGCCGACAGTGGGATTCGAACCCACTATCTCCAGGATGCAAGCTCACAGCCGCGTGCCCCTAACCACACAGCCAACTCGCCTGGTAATCCTCTTCATCTGAGTCCATTGTCCTTGTTTGAAAATGTTACCACAAATTGATATAATGAACTACCTGTATGTAGAAAAAGGAAGTCAAGTTTAACATGTTTATTACGTGTGGACACAATGTTAAATGAAACAGTATTCAACATTTAACATGTTGATGGTGTCGCCAGTTAACATTTAACATGTTATTGTTAAATGTTTATCAGTAGAGACCGGCCTTTAGGCTACTTGTTTTCCGGACAGAGAGGATAAAACTACCTAGACTTAGCTTCTGTTTATTCACCTCAAAATTAGTTGACGCTAAGTCTAGGCACTAGATTCTACTAGGTAGATTCTATCTTTTATTCACTTTACTCAATAAGTGCATTACAGCACTAAAAATGTAATATCAGATTTTAAAGAAATGTGACATGATGTGGGAAAATTAATGCCGGATCCTGATTCAGGATGCAAACGTCATCCTAAAAAACAATAGAAGATGGTGGCAACGAAACGACTACAGGTTACTGGTATTTGGTCATAAAAACCTGGACATAAAATAATGGGCTATGGCATTGTCCTGTCGGAAATATCTACAATCGTTACATTTCTGCGTCAGTTCATTAAAAAATGGACACAAAATTGTTCTCACATACAAAAATATATGTCCGGTTCCTCTATACATCACAAACCGAACCTGTTGTACACCACTTTTTCATTAATTTCAAAACACTATTTTTTTTTAGAATGCTAGTCAGGATGTGTACGAGCAAATCTCTGAACATCAAGTTCAAGGAAAGGATTAACTCAAAATTTCAAGTTTCGAAAACCGAACATAGTACAGAAGAAGTCTGTTACAGTGAGAATTCATAACGGCAAAAACATTTACTCACTATAGCGGACTGTTGTAAGTTTTTTTTGTAAAAATCGGGGGATGACCTTCACGCATTGAAATCAGTATGAAACGGCAAAATGTTTGTTCAAAACTTGCGTTTTTGCAGATTTCCATACTACGGCATACTCATTAGAATTTTTCTTTTTCCAATTCTGAGACAACATGAACGCATATGTTCAATTTTATTCTGAAAGATGGAGTAGTATCACTCCAGTGACTTCTGTGGCGAACATTTCATTTTTCTTATTCAAACAGTGTCATCTAACCTATCTTAACCTTATACATATCATGAAAATATATTTCAAGCGCTAGTAAAGTAACTCTAAATGTGCATAGGAATAGCCTTTCCGATTTTTTAAGAACATGCTATTTACTCGGAGCGTCGACCTAAGAAGATCCTTCGCCCCTACTTTGCACCATATGTTGTGAACCTGTGTGTATTTGGAAATGGCGGATCTGTAAAGTGTTGAATGTGAGGACGATACAAACACCCAGTTCCCAGGCCAGGGATATTAGTCATTTACAATTAAAAACCTCTGACCCGGCCGGGAATCGAACCCGGGGTCGCCGGGTGAAAGGCGGATGCGTTGCCCCATACACCGCGGGACCGGACGTTTCCAAAATTTAAAAATACAGTGATGCCTTGATAGTGCATTCCTCATTAACAAGATTTCTCACTTAGTACGTCGTAAATTAGAAGTCCCGGTTCACATCGTATTAAAAATCTATATAAAAAATGCCTCATCGCGTCACAAATTTTCACTATTAACGCTTAATACAATCACATCTTTCCTAGCCCTGAAAATGTACTTTGTCATCCCTTGTGAAAGGAACATGATTTGCAACACAGATAAGAGCCCTTGCCACAGGAGAGGTGGTTGGGAAAGGTTGCGCGAAAACGGGAAATGGCCTTGAATTCCTGAACTTTACAGGGTAAAATTACACCTTCGGGAAACAAGCCATTAGGCTCGGAAAGTACAATTTTGTTCTCTGCTTTTCATTGATGTTGATGAATAACCCAGTAAGTCTGTTTGTGCTTCTATTTTGCAATACATTCAGAAGCAGAAATGTATTCTGTTCCGAATGATACAGTGAAGGGTAGCAAATATTTGTCACGCGATAGACTATAGTGTAGTCAACTTCATACAATTACGTTCCTAATCCGGAGGGAGTGGTGCATATTTATTTGTCTTGTGGTGCCCCAGTTATGGATACTGAAAAAGTCGTGAAATCGCTGACTAATAAAGACAAAATTAAAACCAAGGAAATGGACAGGTATCTGAATCTTTCAACAATGGCGCATATGTTTAAACTCGACTCGAGTCGATCAAAGTGCTGTCGCATTCAAGATAACGGTCAAAATCATTCTCTCATACACGGCCGAGTTCAACCTCTAAATAATTCATAGTCGATGAGTGTGACCGGAAAACAATGTTTAATAATCCATTAGTACAAAAAATAAGGCTTCAGCTGAAATTTGTTTTAGAAAGAGTGTGATCTACAATAAACCACTGATACTTTTATAGGCCCCAGTGCAAATGTTTTTATATTTGTTATCTGACGTTTTACACACCTTTTAATACACTGATGTTATTTAATAAGACCCAGTGGAAAAGGTTTTCGTATTTGTTCTCTCATCCTTTTCACATCTTTTAACATTCTCATCTCATCTTTAGAAATGATCGTTCACTGTATCCGTACATAAAGGACTTAAAAATACGCATGTGACATGTCGGGGAAAAACAAAGCAAGTGTTTACATATTCTTGTTTGATAGTTTTTATTTGTGTATTCAATAGTACGATTTCTCGCTTAACCCATTCTCTTTCTTTGTCCCCTGCAGAACATCCTAATTAAGTGTTGGCGATCCATTTAGCCAGAGTCCATTTAGATCGAGTCCATTTAGCTGCGGTCAAAATTAGATAGACACACATGAACGCAGCGCGTCGAGCCCAGCTCTTGACAGTAATAATAATAATAATACAGTAATAGCCGATTTACTTTTATTTACCGATATATTTATTCATTTACAAAAATTATGAAGCGAAATCTGAAAAAAATGCAAGAAAAACATGAAATAGAAAACCTCGGGTAAAAGGAGAAGAAACAACAGTTCTATTCATTCGAAAAGTCTACAGAAGAATTTATTGTAAGATTTACACTTGAGATGTTGAAATATTTATGGATACAGCTCTACAGCATCTCTCCAAGTGCTGCCATTATGGATAGTTTAGATAGGTTGGTTAAGGTCTGAGGTATTGTAGATGGTCTTGACTATACCGAATCGCATTCAATATAATCGCTGGAGTGCACAAATATCAATAATGAAAAAAAAATACGCACAACGAGAAACATTCTATCAGAATCTAAGGGAAATGGAAAAGAATGTACTGGAAGATTACTTCTGGTTACTAAAAAGAGGAAATCCAATTGTAGCTCACAAGCGAAGAGCAATGCAAAGAAGTTTCTTATAAAAAGTCAAGATATCATAAAATTTAAACTGTAGATTGTCATTCTAGAACATTTAACCAGTAAAACAGTGCAAACCGGTATGGATAGATGCTTTTAAATGGTGTTTTCCACAAAACTGTTTACACAATACATTACTTATCTTTATATTATTCTCATAAATATAACAGTGTAATATAGAAGTGTTCAAATGAGTAAAAATAACAAGAAAAATTATCCCTTACATGTGATAGATAATAAAGTGTATTCTGTATGTAAGTGAGAGTTTCATATATTCATTTTGATTTTGCAAAGAAACCTGGTGTGAAGGAGAAAAACTGTTGATCCAGGTTCAGAATGCTTGTAATGATGAAAAATCATTATGCAATGATTTCAGTTTCTTTGAACAACATGTTATTTTTGTTTTGGATAGAGATGCTATAATATGGGCCTCCTTGAACAATTGTTTCTTTAAGTACTTCTGATCTACTCCTTATCTTCCTGTCAAGTTTATACAAGTTTATATTTCTTTCCTATAATTCTTAACTTAAATCACTCAGCTCTTGAAGAGCATCAAACTTTATACCCAAATTCAAAGTAAAAGGACAAGATATAATTTGTCTTCAACAGGTAGTCATAATGATACCGCTCTGTTTTGGTTTTTGCAGTATCCTTCTGTGCTTTTTTGAAATGATGGAAGTAGAGAATGACTGCTCGGAGGAAAAAGGAGATAAGAAAATGGAAATAATAGATGGAAAAAAGAAGAGAACCCGATAACATGATTGGAACTTGAAAGGGCAGTGAAAGCAATGACCAAAGGTAAAGCAAGTGGGAAAGACGAATTCAATGCTGATATGATTAAGGCAGCAGGAAGCATTGGATTACAGTGGCTATACAGAACCTTCAATACCACATGGAAGTATGAAAGGATACCTGAAAATTGGCAACAAGGAAGCATTGTACCATGGTTCAAAAAAGGAAATAGGAAGAAATTTGAAAATTACAGAGGTATAACCCTATTATCACATGGGCTAAAAATAATGGAGAAAGTCATAGACAAAAGACTGAGGGATATAATAGAAACACGGTTAGAGGAAGAACAATATGGCTTTAGACCAAATAGATCAACAATAGACTCTATATTTACAGTGAGAACGATAATGTAAAAGCATCTGGAAAGGAACAAGGAAATCATCTTCGTATTTTTGGATTTGGAAAAAAGCTTATAATGCAGTTAAGAGAAAACATGTATGGGAATGCCTACTGACAAGGAATTTACCAATATCATTAACAAGATAAAAATGTTGTATCATGAGAGTAAAAGCAGTGTACAAGTGGGGAGTGGAACATTTTATACAAAGAAAGGTCTCAAGCAAGGAAGTGCTCTGTCACCATTATTGTTTATTATATTATGGATGAAATCATAAACCGTGTAAAACAGAGTCTCAATAGTGATGAAGTGAATGCTTTGGTATTTGCAGATGATGTAGTGATGATTTGGGGAAAGGGAGAAAAGGAAGTACAAAGGAGACTGGACATTTGGAATGAAAATCTGAAGGAGTTTGGAATGGTAATTAGTAAAAAGACAACTGTAGTCATGCACTGTGGAAAAGAGAAAAAGAGATGCCAAGTGAACATAGACGGAGAAGGTTAGAGAATGTAGAACAGTTTACATATCTGGGTAGAATTATTAATGGAAGTAATGAAATCAATCCTGAAATTAATAACAGACAGGCAGGGGATACCGCGGGTGTATTCTACGTGTGCGTCCCCCACCCGCAGGGGGTAGTGTGTTTGGTCCGCGAGAGGTATTTTATTTCCCTCAAGTCCTCCGGTAAGCCGAGATTTTCAATGAACTTAGAATTGAAAAGTGGATTTAAGCGTTCATCAAGTTAAGAATCCGAGATAGGCAAGCAGCAAGGTTGTTATTAATTTCGTTGTGTAACATGTCCGAAGGTTATAAGTAGAGATTGTCATACGATCATCGAGACACTATTTTGCGGCATGATGTGGTATGGATATCGAATATTTTGAACGAATGACTAGTGACAAGAGATCTTCGACATTAAATAAAATACGGATGTAGTAGGATGTCATATTAATAAAATCATTATCACCTGGTTTAATGTAGGTTATGTTCTTTGTGAAGTTGCTTAGTACGAATCTTTGTAGATAGTAGACATTCACAACTCTCTTCAGGAGGACAGTTCCGCGAATCCAGATGCCGTTTATCATTGTTAGATCTTATTGATTATGTAGTATCAGCTAGATATTGTGCATTTTAGGCGGCGAACGTGAGTCTCTGGCGCATGCTGTTTTATTTCAATTGAATCATTGCTGAATCCAATTATCATATCCTTTAAATACTGGATGATCGCACATTTAAGGATGGTCATGCTGATGACAGATCACTATTAGGAAACTCAAGTTGATTAGCACTTAGGCAATTTATGAGAAGAACGATAGAATGATAGGGCGTTGAAAGATGAAATCTTGGATAAATGAACGACAGAAACAAGTGAGACATTTTTTCTTTCATTTTATTATTTTATAACGGGCCGACAATTCATAATAATGAATTATTTTTTTCTGAGTGAGGATATGCCTTCAGCAGGTTCCATATTTGTTTTCATCAAGCTAGAATTTTCAATTTTAATTAATTTTAATGATCGTGAATTACATAAATATTGGCACACAAAGATTTTAATTTCATTTATCTGATTATTATCCAATCATTCCACGATGCAAATATTATTGTAGTAGCTTAATTATTATGATTTCATTACATTGGGAAAATCCTTCCCAGAAACTAACATTTGATATCTTCTTATTCAAATGAGGTATATTTTAGTCTTGCATAATCTGATGAACAATTATTTATTACAATATTTAGGATCTTGCGTTAAATGCCAGTAGAACTGCATGGGTACCCATCGAATGTCCATGCCCTGAGTGGAGACTTGTGCATCACCGTTGACTCCGGCCGAGGCTTAATTTCAACACCTACGAACCCTCAATATCCCCGGGCAATGGACGGTTAAAATATATATATAAATTGTGAAATTACGTTTGGAAGCTATTTGATATTTACTCTTCTGGAATATACTGGTCATCTATTCTCATATTATTTCCATTGACCTTATCACAATTGAAATGAGTTATTGTTCATATTTAATTACATATCATAAAGAAAATAATAAAATGCGTTTTTAGCATGGAAAGTTATTGGTTAAATTAATTTGAAAGATCATTCTTTACATCAGTTCTCGTTGGTTTTTTGTTTAGGAACAGATTCGGAGAATATTAGTATTTTGGTTTGTTAGTCTTTCAAGATAAGCTTCCAGAAAATGACAAGTTTCTCAATCGATAACACAAGTCTGCTTCTATTTACATTAAATTATTGCATTAACCATTATCATGCTCAATATTAACTCATTGTTAAAAGTAAATCATCAGTGGACGTATAACAAGGTTATAATATACATATAGGCGTTTGGGCTTATGCCGTGTCAAGAAAATAAGGTGAAATTCTTTTCGTTTCGCAGAGAACTATGCTCTACGTCATCAGAAGAAAATCTCGACTGTCCTCTCGAGAACCTCCATTAATCATACTATCACCTGGCATTGCATATCGAAGATCCTACAATTATTCCTTTCATACACTTTACATATAATATGGCATAACATGTCTAATTGAAATCCTTTGCTCTCATTGAAACACTATTATCACGTTATTACATTCCCTAACTGGGGTTTGTCTTATTTGATGAAGACTACCTGTCCTCTCGAGGACAGTCGAGATTTTGTTCTGATGACGTTCGTTGACGGTCCGATGGCTTTAAGCAACTCTGGATATATGCCATCAAAGCCAACGGCTTTGTTTACCTTTAGCATATTCAAGGCTTTTTCAAGTTCCTCAATGCAGAAGTCACGTGAGTAGACTGGTGTGGTTTTAGATGGGACCTCTTTATGTACAGTTCATTCTTTACAGTTCGTGTCTGTTCTTTCTAATGACCTGGAAAGGCTAGATCAAGCACCAAGGAAACATTTGTGGATAGTACTTAAGAATCTTAGAAAGGGAGGGATACAGAAAATGAACAGTGTTTTGGGTAAATCAGGTGAACTCATGATAGATCGCGTTAGACTCTAGTTCCGGTTACCAGTACATGATGAAAAGGGTCTTCAGAAGGTGATGGCAAAGTATTTTGTGAGTGGAGCAGTTGAGCAAGGTCACATCACTGGACCCAAAAGGAATGGCGACATAGACAGTGGATTTCAGGCTCAAAAAACGTACAGAAGAGAAGGTCTTGTTGGCAAGTCTAACATACTGCTACCTCCACTTCATATCAAACTAAAGCTTATGAAGCAATACGTTTAAGCTGTAAGCAATTAAGTTGAATGCTTTCAATGACTTTGTTATCGATTCTTAAGCATCAGTAATACCAAAATCAAAGAGGACATCTTCATAGGTCAAGATATCAGAAAACTTCTTTCTGATGCTAATTTTGAAAATGATATGAATGCAGCAGGACGATTGTATAAAAAGGAAGTTGCTTAACACGGAAATACGAAGTGGAGAAGAAGACAGACATTTGTGGAGCAGTAATTGAGGAATCCGGGAAAACAAAAGCAAAGGTTAAGGGAAAGGAGACATGGTGGTGTACAGACAAAATGAAAAAAATAAAAGAAAGGAACAAGGTAAAGAAAGAAATAGATAAGGAAAAGCAAAAAACGTATCAGAGGGATGAGAAAAGATAGAAAGTTTACAGGTGGAATACAAAAGATTGAAACTACAAGTAAAGGGGGTATCAAGGAAGAAAACGAGAAATGTTGGTCTGCATCTGCGAAGCTCGTTCGAGAGTTATTCAAAGAGTACCTCGTTGGTGACGTTGAAGAGTGCCTTGGCAAGATGAAAAAATGTGAAATGCCATGTTAATCACAAACTTACATAATATGTGCATTAACTTGTTTCCCCCTTGTGCAGAAGACCTGTTTTAGTTCTATGAACGTAATGTTTAAAACTAATTAATGTTGGGTGATGTGGTTGATTATGAATGGGTTGACATGAGAAATTGCAAACATTGCTGAGAGAAGCATGCAGTATACAGAGTGGTAACTAGCATCTATTATTATAACACAGGGCATGCACAGAATAATTGCATGTACTTTATATCCATAATCACATTTCTGTATATCGATATGACTGATGCCATCATGTAATGAAGAATACTTTTAAAACTGAAGTAGTAAAACAGATTACCCCAAAATAAGCAGATTCACTAAAAAAGGAGGACATTTTGGATTGAAGAAGGGATGAGGGGAGGAAATGTGCCTAATAAAACTGCATTTCTAAATCAAAACAAGAAGCAACAGTGGCAATAACAAAGGCCAAATACTCTTCATCGTTTTTTCCTTTTAGGTATAGTTCCGTTTCTATGTGTTTCGACGTGACAGTTAACCGGAAGTCAGACATTGGTGCCAAATTGTTACGAGTACAAACCCCTATCCGCCACCTGGGACGCGCCACGTGGGAGTACCACCTCTCCCCCTGCTACGCCAGCTGTGCTAGGAAAGTTAATATAGTGACGGTATGTTACATATAATTTGTTCATAAAACTCTTAAATCTGTTTACTGCAGCCATAATACTTACTTATCATTAGCAGATAATTACAAATGATGTTTGGCAAAGTGGCTTTACGTCGCACCGACACAGATAGGTATTATGGCGACGATGGAATAGCAAAGGCCTGCCTGAATATTGGCGGGAAGTAGCTGGGGAGTTAGATAACTCTCTTCTTTAGCATGTCATTCCTCTGGTTCATAAATTTCCTCATACCACTGGTACATAACACTGGTTCATCATAGTATTCCAGCTATTCGATCGCTACTCTGAGGCACTGATTGGAATCAGCAGTGTGCACAGTTAACGGAATAATGACATACAACTACTTAGAAATTAGTTACAGGAATGTACACAGCTGTCTGCGGTCTGGTCATTCCAGAGGCCGGAGCACCGTCTCCACTCTACTACTTTAAAGTGCCAGGCCATGTTTAATGGAAATACTTATATTTTAATATTCGCTTATATCTACCAATGTATGGAAGATACCGGCAAGAATTTTTTTGTATTTCGACTACATAGAATAAACAACTGATATATAGTTGTCGATAACGTTTATTTTTGGGAAGAGAAAAACACTTTCGCACTTTCTCTCTCAATATCTACTTTGAAAAAAGCATTTACGACACAAAAGGATATACGCAATGATATATAATGTATTTCTAAATACAATTCTATACAAAAATTAATTTGAACAAGAAAAATAAAAACGTTAAAATTAAAAATTCAAACGCATGTCACTAGTAAAAACAAGACAGTTTTACGATAAAATTCGCGTATATGTAACGATGTAGGCCTATGGCAAATACTAACAAGATATTTTATACGCGTGGACTACATAGTATGAGAATAATTCTGAATTATAAATAATAGTAGTTGATATTATAGTTTTTTGTTTTCCGGAAGAAACTTTTCTCGTTTTCGGTTCTAGTATCTATTTGAAAAAGTATTTTACAATGCAACAGAATATATGCACTTAAAAATCTACGGCGCTAAACTCCTGATTTGCTTTGGCCTACCAAGCGACCGCTGGTAAGTTCGAAGACCTGCAGTTGACGAGGTAACTCATGGTCGGTGAGACGAACCCTCTCGGTCATTACTCTTGGTTTTCTAGACAGGGGTTCTGCTCTCACCCTCAGATATCTCCTCAAATGCGATCACTAAGAGTCACTTTCGTTGTGTGGACCTCGAACCAACCCTCAGGCCCTTGTAAACATTCTTGACCAGGTCTGCAAACGAACCCATGACTTCCGGGTGAGAGGCAGGCACGCTATACTTTACCCGCGGGGACGGGAATGTACCGGTACGTAATGATAGAGGACTATATGTGACTATAAAATTTAGGAGAGAGAAAGTGAAAAGTAAATTGAAGTATGATATGGGCGGAGAATCAGTTGGAGGGGCATGTTTAGGTCCAAGAAGCTCCCTGCAGGAGACAGGAAATTGAGAAATGTTGTCGTGTTTATTGGGAGAAATTTCCACAAAATGTTCTCCATAGACTTTGGCAATTTAAATGGCTGAAGCTAGCACTACCGCTTGGCTGCAAGAGGGTTAATAGTTAAGATTTATACAATGTGTTATTTGCAGTTTTCTGTTATAACTAAAGTCAACTTAGATTTAAGCTGTTGAATTATCGCTTCTCTTGATATTTAATGACATGTCAGATGGAGACGTCCATCAATCCTGATAAGAGGTAAAAATATTTAGCATTTCAGCGTTGTCTGGATCCCACGTTATAAATACTAATGAAGATTCGAAAAATGAACCCCGAGATCTCGTCGCGATTTTGTTACGTCACCTATCTTGGACGCGGGAATGGCGTAATATGAACTTAGCAACAAAAATAGAACTTCATGAATATCTCTGTTATCATAGCTGGTATGGTAAAAATGTTTAGGACGTAAATGATAAGAAATTTAATTTTATATAATTAATATTATAAATATTTATATAATTTTATTTATGTAGTATTTTTCTATACGATGACTAATAGCATAGTCTACCATTCCAGTATAAACGTTGGCTCCGGCTATTGATCCACGGGTCGAATACGAGTGGTCCCCGGTGATATTTCGAAACATAAAATAAGAATTTAAATTAATAGATAAAGAGTAAAAAATAATAAGATTATGAATGAGAAACTTCTTGCAAACTAATTTATTTTATACGTTGGCAGTGTGACATAGAGAAAGATATGAAGGACAATAAAAATATAAAAATAGTAGTATAATTGGATGGTTCGGCGGCCTCCTCCCGCGGGAAATTTGAATTCTGGCGGGAAATTTGAATTTTTGGCGGGAAATTTGTAAACAAAGCTTTTTGACAGCTGTCATCGACAACAACGCATCGCTAACCTCACTGCTGCCATCTCGACGGGCCTAAACCTCAGTAGTGCCAACTTAACATAACTAGCGCGAGGTAAACAAAGCCACGTGTTTTTTGACAGCCACGTGCTTTCTGACAGACAACAACGCATCGCTAACCTCAGTACTGCCATCTTGACGGGCCTAAACCTCAGTAGTGCCAGCTTAACCTAACTAGCGTGTGGTAAACAAAGCCACGTGTTTTTTGACAGCCACGTGCTTTTTGACAGACAACAACGCATCGCTAACCTCAGTACTGCCATCTTGACGGGCCTAAACCTTAGTGGTACCAACTTAACCTAACTAGCGTGTGGTAAACAAAGCCACGTGCTTTTTTGACAGCTGTCATCCGCCATATTTAAACCACAGAGCACTGTGCTGCCCTCTTTATCGTAGTAGATGTAAAATTCGTCACCTGTCATCGGCAGTGCTGCCATCTTGGCGGGCCTAAACCTTAGTGCTACCAACTTAACCTCACTAGCGTGAGATAAACAAATCCACATGCAGCTGTCATCCGCCATCTTTAATCTATAGAGCGCAGTGCTGCACTCTTTAGCTACTTACCTTTGAAATGTGGTGGCGGATAATTTGAAAAATGCTTTTTTGACAGCAGCCATCTTTAATCACCGTGCTGCCCTCTATGTGGCTGCGGTAAATTCCACGTGCTTTACAAACCTATATGCTTTTCTGACAGCTGTCATCCGCCATCTTTAATCCAGAGAGAACAGTGCTGCCCTCTATGTGGTGGCGGCAAATTCCACGTGCTCTTGTTTGGAAATAAATCAACATGCTTTTTTGACAGCTGTCAACCGCCATCTTTAATCACCGTGCTGCCCTCTTTGTGGCGGTGGCAAATTCCACGTGCTTTACAAACCTATATGCTTTTCTGACAGCTGTCATCCGCCATATTTAATCCAGAGAGAACAGTGCTGCCCTCTATGTGGTGGCGGCAAATTCAACGTGCTCTTGTTTGGAAACAAAGCCATGTGCTTTTTTTGACAGCTGTCATCCGCCATCTTTAATCACCGTGCTGCCCTCTTTAGCTACTTACCTTTGAAATGTGGTGGTAGTAAATTGTACGCGCTCTTGTTTGGAAACAAACCGGCAATTTCGTTAGCTGTCATCCACCATCTTTAATGAACAGAGCACCGTGCTGCCCTCATGCGGGGCAATTTCGTTAGCTGTTATCCGCTCGCATACCCGCAGTGAGGCATGTTTAGACTTGAACACACACATACTACTGTTCAAAACTTATTACAACTTGACTGCATACTAGTGTTCGATGTTGTTGAACACTGCATTGTATAACTGGAATCGGGCACTGTTTAGAAAGAAAAACAAAATATCTTCTCAACATACTTACTAACTGCTCTTCCTCCTCAATCAAGCTACATCTCTATCGAACGTGCATTGCAAAAGCAAGAGTATTGCAAGTTTAGACTTGAACACATACTACCGTTTATAGTTCGATGTTGTTGAACACTGCATTGCAATCAAACACTGTTTAGAAAAAACATGAGCTAGACAATAACATACTTACGAATCTGCTCAACACCTTCTTTCTTGCTTTTCTTCTTTGAGTAATAAACAAAAACTCTATCTTGCAAATAAGGAGCGGGAGGAAGGTAATACCTAACCTAAAATAAAAGAATATGTCAATTCTACATTATTTATTTACATCTTGTATGTACAAGTTTTATCTCGAATCGTTTTACCCTAGTGATGTTTGCGTACTTCTCGATGCAATTCTTGTATGTACAAGTTTAAACTTGCTGTGCTACGCTCTCAGCGTACCTCTCCCTACAATATGTACAGTGAATTGTGATGTAAGGCAGCGTAACGTAAGTACACACCTCTAGCATAATGTTTACACACACATCTGCTTTATGTAAAGTAGTACCTATCAATACTACTATGCCCCCAGGCTAGCGTGTTGGTAGAATTTGGAATGACAAACCGTTTGCAATCAACATTATTAAGGGCTACCTTACGATTTAAATGAGTGTACAACTGGTGCTTCTTGCTTCTAATGACAGACATTTGCTTATGCAAAACAGGTGGATTACTTTTAATGCAATTGTTATAGTTTTCAAAACTTAGCTGATTCTGAACGACATTCTTTTTAACCCCCTTCAATCTCTTTATTTGTAATTCATTTAAGAGTTTTATGCAATACGACTTGGATTTAGTACCTACAAATGAATCGATAATATTCCCAGCACATTCATCTTTCATTTTACCTAGAACCTTTTTGTTCACTAGCGGTAGATGATATTGATTATTTGCAGGATAGTTACTTGTATCAAACCTACCCAAGTCTGGCTTTATATCATTGTAATAGTCATCAGTTTTGATTTGATAAATAAACGAATCGGTATCTGTGTAGAGCAATTGCGCATTATGCGCGTACTTCTTCATCATATAATCGTAATGGAATTCATACATGAGTGTTTTAGCCAATTCAAGTACTGCAAAGCCGACGTAGGTAGGTTTGTCATACTTAACCTTAACACGATTCATCTGTATAATAACTAAATTCTCATGTATGATGGTGCAGCTGTGGAAATTTGGTTTACTTATTAAATAGTTAGCACCATACCTTTTCTTAATATTATCCCAGTTTGTAATCAATTTTATATCAACGCGTTTGACAACATTTTCCATAGTCGTACCAAACACACTGTTATTCATGAGCTTGTAGAAATCTTTTTCAAACTCGTTAACCGCATTCGTTCTTAAATTATTGTTCAGATCGATATATGGCTTTAGCCACGGTGACTGATTAAATTCTAGTACGCGATGAATTTTGGATAACTTCAAACCATGCTGCAAACACTGTTTTAAATTTCGGTAATGAATGATATACTTAGATTTTTCGCACAAATTAGCAATGAGCATTTTCGTCGTTGATGCGATGTACGGGGGCTTCATATTTTCAGGGCAGAACGGTAAGTCATTATGAGAAGTGTGTAACTCTTTAGGACACTGTAAGTCAACTTCGAGGAAATAGCGTTTATCAGCTTCATCGCCTAGGGCGTGTAGCTGTAAAGCATCAATTTCGCACTGCGTTAGCCAGCGGAAACCACTCACCGGTAGATGCTGACTCATCGCCCATCCATACTGATTATTAGCATCGAGGTAAACGATATACTGAGAATCCTGACTAGAATCGAAACTCGGCATGTACTTATTATTTGCCTTGGAATACCGCCCGCTGCACTGACTTAGACCGCCTCGAATAGATGATTTTATAAAGTGCACCATATCAATATCAGTTAGCAGTTCCAAATTCACCTGCGTGTGTTTTAACATCGCGTCCCAACTTAACCCAGGCGCAGTAAAATACTGCCATGGGTCAAGGCTGTAGGTTTTCTTGCAAACACAGCGAAAATTTTCAAAAACATCAGCTAACAAAAGTACATCCGTCTTTAAATATAAATCGGAGTATTCACCCAGCGTTTGAACGTGGAACTGCTCCCAGATATGTTGTGCATGTAAATAGTCATCATCACTAATATCTGCTGAATTCAGCGAGCTGTAAAAGGATTGTTTCGATGGTAAGGCACGTTCTCCGAGGCGTTCTAAGCAGTCAAGATATTCATAACAAAAACACCCTTACGCCGAAGTAAATTAAACTGCGCTTCTTCGGGAAAAACGCGTCGAATTTCCGTAAATTGTTCAGGCTGTAAATGACTAGAAAGTTTATCGAGGCTACTCGCCATAAAGCGAAACGAGTCAAGGAATCTCAGTTTTATAGAATGCTCAGCATCTACTTTTACAGACTTTGCAAACGCAATGTACCGCTCTTTATTCTGAGGGATTATATCTACTTTTTCATCTGAAGCTCCAAATTGTGAAATGACGAAATGAGAGTCGTAACCAGATAAGTTATAAAAAATTACAGGGATAAATTTAGGAACTCTATACTTAAGATTACAGCTATAATGAGCGGCACATCTGTAGAAACCAGTTAAATGATCATGATCAAAAACTTTAGGGTCATTTTCGGAAAATTCCCCATCACAAATGCTACACTTTGTAGCACGTTCATGATCATTTAACTGAATTTCGGTGAGTGGCTTCATAGGAATATTACTATTTAGAATACGACCAAGACGAACTGCATCACTTTCAAGTCTTTCTAAAAATACTTTAGCAGCATCATGTCCTCGATACAGCTCTAACTTGTTAAGCGTACTATCGTAACTACACTTGATGTAATACGCGAAGCTATACGGGACATGCATGTGCGTAGTATTAGTGAAAGAGTTGTCAGGATTAGGTAAGCATGTGCTGCATGGCGTGAGGATGGCTTCAAAGTCTGCATAAATCACGAACGGTACCCACATCTGCTTGTGAAAATTTGTAAATTTTAAAACATTATTGCCTGTAGTAGGTATCTCTGTACGTACATGATTGCAGTCATTCTTGGAATGCTTCGTTAACTGATCTTCAGTTCTAAAATACTGCAAGCATCCATCACATAGCCACTTTTTGTTACACCTGTTTGACAACTGACTACCAACAAGTCTACTCAGATTTTTAATCCAGCAAATGTGGCTATTCTCACTGTTTTCATTATAGAGTAAATTAACAAGAGTACTCTTCTTATGACATGTATAATACAGAGGACCTACTACAGACTTTTTCTCTACACCATACACATTAATGCTAATGTTATTTAGTTCCTCAAAGCGTTTAATATCCTTTATCTGCACAGGAAATTCTATACTATCGAAATTTAGCTGCGTTGAATAGTGTGGATAGGATGATGTTCTCTTAGCTACGTCTGATTTCGCAGGATTTAAAGCCGACATCACCGCCCATGCAAAACATGCTTCGTCATTGTTTTGGATGTTTACAACAGCTTCTTTTCGCGGAATCCATGTCGGCAGCTCGATGTACGATGAACCTCGCATGGGATTGTACTTATTGATGTTAACTTCTAGATACATTATTTCAACTAAAGCCCACCCTGATTCCTTTTCCTGGAATTCCTCGCTCTTAGTTGAAATAATGTTAGAGACATCCCTAAGTACATCACCAAAATTAGTCGACTGACTTATGACAAAATTCTTCGTATTAAATGATTTAATGTCCGTTATTTCGGATTCATCCGTGCTTTTAATGTACAAAGCGAAAAGTTCAAAATTAACTTTAAATAAATTATGATTGGACAAAGATTTAGCAAGAAGCTGCTGTACATCCGGTTGAACGCAATTTAAAAAGTTTGAAGTGCTCTGAAACTTTTGACTGGTGCGAATTCTGTAACTAGCAATCCTACTTTTAAATGCTGTATTAATTTCCTCTATGTTTGCGTTACTACCACTTCTACACGCATTATTTTTATGCGCATTACTCCGTAAGTGTCCCTGAAAATGCGAAGATGGTACATCAGTGTTACAGTGCTCGCAGTGAATAGTTTGAAGTTCATGATTTTTTCTAGGTTTTTTACTACTAGTACTTTCTACAGCTACATCAGTAGCTGCACGCTTTTCCCCTACTACTACCTGAGGGCAAGTAGATATTTGGTGTACCTCTACTAAGTGAGCCTCGTATCGCTCTACGTTAGCGAAATACACACTACAAACTTTACATAAAGCAGATGTTATGCTAGGGTGTTTTGATTTCATATGGCGCATGAAGTTATCTCGCCTTGTAAACGTTACATTACATTCCTCGCAGCAGGGGAACATCTGAAAAGAGAACGACCAATAGAGATTAGGCGGAAGTTACGATGTTCGGAAGAAACCAAGTTTCAACGTATAGAGGTCGGAGATGGCTGTGAGTTTGAAATTATAAGATTAACCTCTTCTATAGCATGAGGATTGAAGAGAACGACTATTTATGAATAGACTAAAGTTACGATGTTTTAGAAGAAACCAGGTTTCAGCCTGTTGAGGTCAGACATAGCTATGTGTGTGTTTGAAATTATAAAATTAACCTAGCCCATAGCATGAGGATTGAAGAGAACGACTATTTATCAATAGACTATACGATGTTCGGAAGAAACCAAGTTTCAATGTATAGAGGTCGGACATTGCTGTGAGTTTGAAATTATAAGATTAACCTCGTCTATAGCATGAGGATTGAAGAGAACAACTATTTATGATTAGCTTAAAGTTAAGATGTTCGGAAGAAACCAAGTTTCAACGTATAGAGGTCGGACATTGCTGTGAGTTTGAAATTATAAGATTAACCTCTTCTATGACATGCAGATTAAAGAAAATAACTATTTGTCAATAGACTAAAGTTACGATGTTTTAGAAGAAACCAAGTTTCAGCCTGTTGAGGTCAGACATAGCTATGTGTGTGTTTGAAATTATAAAATTAACCTCGTCTATAGCATGAGGATTGAAGAGAACAACTATTTATCAATAGTCTAAAGTTACGATGTTTTAGAAGAAACCAAGTTTCAGCCTGTTGAGGGCAGACATAGCTATGTGTGCGTGTTTGAAATTATAAGATTAACCTCGTCTATAGCATGAGGATTGAAGAGAACGACTATTTATCAATAGACTAAAGTTACAATGTTTTAGAAGAAACCAAGTTTCAGCCTGTTGAGGACAGACATAGCTATGTGTGCGTGTTTGAAATTATAAGATTAACCTCGTCTATAGCATGAGGATTGAAGAGAACGACTATTTATCAATAGACTAAAGTTACGATGTTTTAGAAGAAACCAAGTTTCAGCCTGTTGAGGACAGACATAGCTATGTGTGCTTGTTTGAAATTATAAGATTAACCTCGTCTATAGCATGAGGATTGAAGAGAACAACTATTTATGATTAGCTAAAAGTTACGATGTTTTAGAAGAAACCAAGTTTCAGCCTGTTGAGGACAGACATAGCTATGTGTGCGTGTTTGAAATTATAAGATTAACCTCGTCTATAGCATGAGGATTGAAGAGAACAACTATTTATGATTAGCTTAAAGTTACGATGTTTTAGAAGAAACCAAGTTTCAACGAATAGAGGTCAGACATACCTTAAAATCTTCGCACTGCAGACTGTTACTCGGATGAATAAAGTGCGTACTTTCAAGCCTGTAACTCGAATGATAATATTCTGGTCGTATCTAAAAAGAAAAGAACAAACATATATGAATGTAGTGTAGGGTACATCAGTTAGCCTAGCTATCTTTACAACTCAAAGTTCGAAAACAGACCTTAAAAATGCACGTGCTGCAGACTGTTACTCGGATAAATAAAATGCGTACGTTCAAGCCTGAAACTCGAATGATAATATTCTGGTCGAATCTAAAAAGAACAAACATATATGAATGTAATGTAGGGTACATCAGTTAACCTAGCTATCTTTACAACTCAAAGTTCGAAAACATACTGCACCGTACGGGGTACATTATTCGTATTGTGCCTTTTCCCTCACTGCCTCAAATACTCCGGCTAATACTCTAATATAAAATGTTGGATGGACAAATAAATATAATCATCTCCTAAAAATTAAGGACGACGCGCAGATAAGAATAAAATAATTACATCAGCTTAGGTCTGCGACCAAATCATATTACCATCATCTGTATCTGCAAAAAAAAAATCATTTGTATCTTCCATCCCATCCAACATGTGCATTGATTTATCTACATCGATACTGGCTTATCTCGGTGAATAACACATGAGAACCATATTTTATCATCAAATCATATATTCGTTCGCTGCACAATACCTTTCAGGGATACTCATTTCAATTAACCTTTTTATATATCGTGGACTCAACTGAGTAATGCACAGCCTTTTCCCCAAATCCGTCCGCAAAATCAATTCCAATTAACTGTAGTCAACAATAAAATAGATCTTTGACTTTATCTATTGATTATTTATAATTACTCCATCTAATACCTCTTCCAATGATGAATTGAATAAATAACAAGAATTCCAGTTGAAATCCTTATCTCCTATTTTATTGAAAAAAAATTCGTTGTACTTGGAGTGAAGTATAATTACAATTACATATTCTGTTACACTCTTAGGAATTCCAATTCCAAATTGAGATACAATTCAATAATTTTCTTATCATATATAAAAAAAAAATGTTGACATTAACATTACAATCTCGTTTCAATATTTTTGAAATACTAATAATTCATCGAAATGTTATTAAAACCTTGTAAAATATCCCCTAAATATTGTCGAGATGTCGTTGGAATGGTCGAAACACCTTGGAATATCGGTGAAAATCATGTTTCAATATTGCTTAATAATTATTGAAAGGTCACTGAAGTGACTGAAATTCCATGAAATATCGGCGGAATAATGTTTCAATATAGCTTAATAATTATTGAAAGGTCACTGAAGTGACTGAAATTCCAAGAAATATCGGCGGAATAATGTCTCAATATTGCTTAATAATTATTGAAAGGTCACTGAAGTGACTGAAATTCCATGAAATATCGGCGGAATAATGTTTCAATATTGCTTAATAATTATTGAAAGGTCACTGAAGTGACTGAAATTCCAAGAAATATCGGCGGAATAATGTTTCAATATTGCTTAATAATTATTGAAAGGTCACTGAAGTGACTGAAATTCCATGAAATATCGGCGGAATAATGTCTCAATATTGCTTAATAATTATTGAAAGGTCACTGAAGTGACTGAAATTCCAAGAAATATCGGCGGAATAATGTTTCAATATTGCGTAATAATTATTGAAAGGTCACTGAAGTGACTGAAATTCCATGAAATATCGGCGGAATAATGTCTCAATATTGCTTAATAATTATTGAAAGGTCACTGAAGTGACTGAAATTCCATGAAATATCGGCGGAATAATGTTTCAATATTGCTTAATAATTATTGAAAGGTCACTGAAGTGACTGAAATTCCAAGAAATATCGGCGGAATAATGTTTCAATATTGCTTAATAATTATTGAAAGGTCACTGAAGTGACTGAAATTCCATGAAATATCGGCGGAATAATGTTTCAATATTGCTTAATTATTATTGAAAGGTCACTGAAGTGACTGAAATTCCAAGAAATATCGGCGGAATAATGTTTCAATATTGCGTAATAATTATTGAAAGGTCACTGTAGTGACTGAAATTCCATGAAATATCGGCGGAATAATGTCTCAATATTGCGTAATAATTATTGAAAGGTCACTGAAGTGACTGAAATTCCAAGAAATATCGGCGGAATAATGTTTCAATATTGCTTAATAATTATTGAAAGGTCACTGAAGTGACTGAAATTCCATGAAATATCGGCGGAATAATGTTTCAATATTGCTTAATAATTATTGAAAGGTCACTGAAGTGACTGAAATTCCAAGAAATATCGGCGGAATAATGTTTCAATATTGCTTAATAATTATTGAAAGGTCACTGAAGTGACTGAAATTCCATGAAATATCGGCGGAATAATGTTTCAATATTGCTTAATAATTATTGAAAGGTCACTGAAGTGACTGAAATTCCATGAAATATCGGCGGAATAATGTCTCAATATTGCGTAATAATTATTGAAAGGTCACTGAAGTGACTGAAATTCCATGAAATATCGGCGGAATAATGTTTCAATATAGCTTAATAATTATTGAAAGGTCACTGAAGTGACTGAAATTCCATGAAATATCGGCGGAATAATGTCGAAATATCAAGAATATTAATTATCACTCAAATATCAACTAGACACCATTATAATAACGTTAGAGTTTCTTTGTATATCCTAAAAAAAAAAATTCATAAATTTATGATCTTTGCTTTCTTTGTTTTCTCAAGTCTTCATTGTGTAATAACGAAAACAACATAAGTAAGTTCCATAAATATGGTTCAAGAATCACCATACAGCTATATATATATGTATATATATCGACTCAAAATAAAACCGAAAATGAAATATTCTTTATACTAGGTAAACTAATTCGGTCATAAAACCATCTGAAAAATAAATAAATAGGATTAGCCTACCATAACATACGTATGCAAACAAGCTAATCAAACATCTAGGAATGCAATACTTCCATTCGTAAATAAACATCTTTCTGCAAAATTAAAACAGAAAATGGTATCGGAAATTTGCCTGTCCATAAGCAGTAGTCATTTTAGTCATGAAGACGTTTCCTCCCTCCAAACCTGCGTTCGACAGAACTTCAACTTAGGCTTAGTTTATTATGTGAGATTCAATTGAAAAAATAAATAAATATATGTTGACTTTCAGTCGCGAATGCCTTGTTTTAGGATATAATTTTTGATGACCATATACCATAAGTAGCCTGTAAATTCATTTACCTCTTAGAATCGTATGCATGTGCCACATAACCCAACTTCGTATACTGCTACGTAATTCACACGACGAAAACATCAACTGTAACGTAACATTAGCATTATGTCGCTTAAATATTACCAACTGCTCCAATCTATTCGTATTTCTCTAAATACTCATTCTGCCACTAATAATTCCTTATTACTTATACACTTCCCTATCTCCATTCTTTAGCTTATAATCTCTAAAGATTATCGGTCATAACAACGATTCCACCTAACAAAATCATTCGTTGCTCTAACTGTAGTGCAGTATACGTATAATCCATTCACATATTCTCATCATCTATCATGGGTTTACGGCATTCCGTAACACAAGCAATCACATATTCTCAGCAAAACAATGCGAGTATTAATATTTCAGGTTCTACTTACTTACTTTTAGTGTCAAATTATCGTCAAATGAAATTCTATTAATTTAGAAGACGGTCTAATACCATTCTGCATTGGACTGGAGTTGAATTACCCAGTGAAAGGCATAAGTCTTCAGAATTACATCGATAACGTCGGTTTTCAAAGCTTCACATAAAATAAACAAGCACTCCTACTCGTTGATTATAGATTTGAAACGTCAAAGACTACCTAACTCCGTATCTTAAATAAACTATAAGGATTCCTTTTTAATGACCCTACTCATAGAATTTTATCTTGAAGAATTAAACATTAACCATATTGCAATCATGTATTAAATTAAATATTTACTATCGTTCATTCAAATATACGTAACTTTAACTACGAGAATTTAAATATAAGGAACTTGACTTATCTTGCTTTCGTTATTCGACTGGGATGGTCTTCATTCTGGATCTCTGCCTCCCGACTCGACTTGCGGTTCACGTCATCATTGGTTACTGGTGACTGGCCTCGGGTGTGGGTGATGTCGGCTGGCACGGGCTCCCACCGGATTGCGATCCCATTCTTGTGGTTTAGCTAGCCATCGTATCTCCGTCGATTACGTGCGGTAAAAAACATAATAAAAGATAGCATTAGGGAATAAATAATTTCGAATATATATATTTTAGCTATCTAGTAGGTTATTCGTGAAGATGCAATATTTAGCCCAAATACTTTCGGTATTTCTAGTTTGTCGCTAGCTTAAAGAATAAGCTGCCGATCTCTAATTCTTCTTTAAAATTTCGGCTATCAGTTCGTGTTGGCAAATCTTATGGGCGATTCACTTCTTTCACGCCCGATGCTTTCACTTCGTACTTTATGGCTTATTCACCGCCGTAGTTATATTATTCGCAGATTTCTTCTGTAAATTCAACCTCTTCTTTTCTTGAATATCAGTTCTTGCTGACAATCTCGTTCTGATGATCAATACCAAATTTTTTTTTAAAAGTGTCGTCTTTTTTTACTCGGGACAACAATCTGATTCTCTTATCACGGCCATTTGGATTGCTAAGGTCCGATCGTCGCAATATTAACTCATGGCCTACTTGATTAGTTATATCTGCATTTTCTCTTCCATTATGTAACCTCCGTCATTTTTATCGCGATGCATGGCAAGTATTAGGGATGCAACTCCCGATCATGACGCAAATCGGGCAATGAAATGGTACATTTTACTTCCCCGTCAAAAGGTAAATAAATGTACTGCTTGCAGTATATTTATTTCGTTTCTACTTCTGTATAAAAAATGGAGCTTTCATTGACCCTTTTGTTTCAGATCGTCCCACATAAACTTAATAACGTGTTTTCTTTAATATTTAGATCCTATTCCTGGTCTTCTTCATAATATAATTTTAGACTAGATGCGTTATATACATTCCTGTAGGTTCCAGTTAAGTTCTCGACTACATATGCGTTGTTGCCTAACGCTTTCCTTATTACGTATGGACCATCATACAAATGAACAAATTTCGCGAATATTCGTTCTGATACATTGGAATTAGGTGCTTTTCGAATCAATACTTTGTCATTAGTCTTAAAGGGTAGATGGAACTTTTTATTTTGGACCCTTTTTAACCGTTTATTTGCTTGCTCTACGAGTTTGGCTGTCACCATCTGATTGATCTCGACGCTACTGGGGTTGGGTTCATCATTTTCCCCTATAACTTTATCCCAAGGTCTTTGTGGTTGTTCATTCAAGTGTATCATACGGGGTATCTGATTAGTTGACTCATGGATAGTATTATTCATGCATTCCTCGATTATATTTATAACGTTGATCCATCTCCAATGGCTTTCTGAACAATATATTCTACAATATTTTGCTATTTCCCGCATACATCGCTCTACGGGGTTCGCTGATGGGTGTCTGACCGAACAGAGTATATGTTTAATTTCCAGGTTCTCCATCATCTCTTCAAACTCTACTGACGTAAATTGGGTTCCCCTGTCAGTTAATATTTTTTTCGGCTTCCCCATTCGAGGTATTATGTCTCTACTTATTGCTTTAAGCACCTGCTTAGATGTTGCTCTTTGGATTGGTTGTAATACTGTGAATTTTGAAAATACGTCCATGGTAACGATTATATATTTATGTCCTCTAACAGCTGTTGGCAACTTTCCATATATGTCCATTGCAAAAATTTCTCTCGGTGCTGTTGGTATTATAGCTATCGGTTGATGCTTGGTTAGGAATGAATTGTATTTTGTTCTTTGACAGATATCACATGTTTTAATCACGTCCTTGATGTTTTTCGTGATTCCTTTCCATGTGAACCTCTCCAGTATTGTTTTCGTTACCTTTTCTATTCCCCCATGTCCGATTATTCTGTGAGTATGCCAGATTAGTCCTTTTTGTAATGATGCTGGTACTACTATTCTCAATTTATTGAAATCCTTGTTAATACGTTTCATTAGCATTCCGTTTTTTAATACAAATGGATTGCTTTCATCTTGTAAATCCCCGTTTTCTGAGTTATCGTGCTCAATTCTCCTGATCTCCAATATTAGGTTCTCGTCTGCTCTTTGCAATAGTGCGATATCCCCTAGTTTTCCCAGAAATTCTTCATCCTGTTGTACCAATTCAATATGTTGAACAAGTTGTTCTTTCTCTACCGGGTTTCTACTAAGTGCATCCGCAAGAATGTTGTCTTTTCCACTACAATGTTCGATTTTAATGTTAAACTGTTGCGTAAATAACATCCATCGTGTAATTCTTTCACTCGACATGGCTGCTTTTAACCCAAACTGTAAGGCTTTGTGATCTGTTCGGATCTTTACTGGGAAGTCGTATACTATCTTCTTCCACTGCTGTAGGGCATATATAATAGCTAGTAATTCCTGTTCAGTCGTCGTGTAATTGATTTCATGGTTACGTAATTTTCTACTGGCAAATGCTAAATAGGTTCGACTCTTTGGATCCTCTGTCGTTTCCTGATATAAGTAAGCACCAATTCCTATACTGGAAGCATCAGTCTGTATTATAAATTCCTTAGTGTAATCAGGATATCCCAGCTTTATGCTGTTAGCTAATAATTTCTTCATTGCGAGGAACGCTTCTTCGGTCTTTTCGTTCCACTTCCATTTGTTGTTTGCCTTTAACAACTCTTGCAAAGGTGCTGCCGTTTCCGTATACCCTTTGCAATGGTTGGCAAAAAATTGTGTCATTCCCAAGAATTGCCTGACTTGTTTGATCCGCATTGGGCGTGGGAATTCGCATATCGCTTGAATTTTTATAGGGTTCGGTTTTACCCCATCTCCATCAATGACATGTCCAACGAATAAAATTTGTTCCTGACAAAATTTTGATTTTTCCAAATTGATTTTAAACCCTGTGTTTTCTAAATTCTCTAATAACCGATCGAGTTTATTACAATGATCATCAAATGTTTCACTTGCCAATACCAGGTCATCTACGTAACACGTCACGTATTCTTTTACCTCAGGTAACAAATTTCTATCCAGGGCTCTTATCAACACAGCGCAGCTGTTTTTTAGTCCAAAGGGCAATCTGCAGTACGCGTAAGTTTGATTGTTGAACATAAAACCGGTTAGTAGTCTGGACTTCTCTTCTAGCAATATATGATGAAATGACGAAGTAAAATCTAGGCTTGTGAAATATTTCATATTTCTAAATCTCCTTATTATTTCCTTGATCTTTGGGACTTGATCATATTCTGGGATTAGTTTTTCATTTAATCTCCTAGCATCTAGGCACATTCTTAGCTTTCCATTACTTTTTTTAACGATAACGATCGGATTCAGATATGGTGTTGTTGTTTTAACGATTATTCCGTCATCCATCATTTCTTGAATAATTTTCTTTACTTCTTGAAAATACTTTTCGGGAACATCGTATAATTTTCCTTTGAACGGTGTCCAATCGTTGACAATTATTTTATATTTAAAATTCGGTATTTGACCAGGTTTGTCTTTAAATATCTCTGAGTGCTTCTCTATGATTGCGTATAACTTCAGCTTCTCTTTGGCCTCTAGGTTGGTTTCAGCAATTTTTTTCCATAAACTTGGTTCTTCTTTTTCTTCATCGACCGCTAAAATCTTTTCCAAACTTTGTATTATTTCTTCTCCGCTCTCGGCTTCAGTCAGTCTCCCGCTTGATTCATATTCATCCATTAGCCCCTGTACTTCCAATCCTTCGAATTTCATAAGTTCTATGTCTTGAATCACGTTATTCAATTTAATTCTCTCTTTAATTATCTTTCCATCATCCTCAGTGATAGGAAACCTTATTTCTTGCTTTCTTAGGTCTATAGTCATTTTTGTAGTTGTCATAAAGTCAATCCCAAGGATCACATTGTATCTTATTTTATTCATCACTATGAATGGTTGTTCGAATATTAGTTCGCCGATCCTGATTTTCAAATATGTTTGTATTTTGCATTCAATTGATTTATCGGGTATTATTCCCCGTATCTTTGTCTGGGCAATTGGTATTATGGGTACCTTCTCCTTTCGACTGATTTCGTCGAATAATACTTTCGATATGACGCTAATACTTGCCCCAGAGTCGATTAAACAGTGTGTCTTCAATCCATTCACTCGTATCACAATAATAGGCAAACGTGCTTTATTTTCTTTACTTCTTTCCACTGGTTCATCCACTAACTCGTCTGGGTCTACGTCCCACGATTCGATTTGTAATATGTACCAACTTCCAATTTTGTTATTTGTTTCATTCCAAGTACAACTTATTTCATTTGCTAATTCAACATCGGCGTTTTTTTTTACTCCCGACGTCCAATTCGTATGTCTGGGCATCTGGGTTTAGTTTATGTTCGTCTTTCTTCTTCCTTTTAAATTCTTGGAGCTCCAAACTTTCGGCTCCTTCTAAATCCCCATTAATGTTCTGGTTATTAATTGCATCCTCCCATTTCTTCCTTTCCTGGGTTTCTCTCCTTGAATTTTGATTATATTGCCTGTTTCTGTTTTCTCTATTATAGTGATTATTTATTTGTGTTCCTCGATATGTTGTATTTCGTCTAAAACTGCCTCGATTTCTGCCGTCTCTGTACTGAATGGATGGTCGATGATAAGGCACAAATTTTTCATGTATTTGCCTTTCATTCCCATTACCATTCTGTTTACACTTACATCGGCTTTGTTCTCTTAATCCCCCTTCGTCATCACTATATTCCCTTTTCTTGGGATTCTTATCGGTATCTCTTCGCTCAGGAAACGATCTTTTCTGATTGTTTTCCCAGTTCAGCACATTTATCTCCTCCTGGTTACTTGTATTTCTATTTATTTTTGGCGCTGTATGACTAGATGTCATATCGAGTTGCCTCAATATGTTCTCCATCTCCACTGCTGATTTTACATTTGCCGCCGCCAGCAATCTTTGAGTTTCCGGAGGGAATTGTTTCTGAATAGTTCTTATCGCTTCCAACTCACTGGGCGCTGAATCTAGGTCTTGGAACCTATGGAATTGGTACGAAAAATAATCGCTGTACCTAGTCTGCCCTATTGATGAATATTTTCTAGAATACAGTTCCAGCCTAAGGTTTTGTTGGATTTCTGGGTTCCAAAATCTTTTTAAGAAAGCAATCTTAAATTCCTCATAATCGTGAAATGTATATTTAAATGCTTGATACCATACGTTCGGATTGGCATCCAGATGTTTCTCAATTACTCTGAGCTTCTTCTCGTCGGGAATTCTATTCTCCCGGAAGTACTCTTCCATTTCTCTTAAAAATCTCTTCGGAGACATTGCTGCAGAGTTATTGAAATGCTTAGGTCTGTCATCGTAAGTTTTGATGATATTGATTATCGCTGGGCTTCCATTCCCATTATTTCCAATCATCACGTCCTTGCTACTTCGTTCTGTTTCTCCACTTATCGTGGGTGTCCCTTCTCTTTCGTTGATCTGTATATCCACCATCCTTTGCTCGTTTAATTGTTTTGATACCTCTGCTTTCGTTATCTGTATTTCCCCTCTGATGTTCTGAATCTCTTTCTTCATTTCGTCTATTCCTTGCTCTGTTCTAAGCATTCTCTCTTCTGCTTCGTTTTTATTCTTTCTCATTTCATCATTTATCATCTCCATTTTGCTTCCAATCTGGTCATGTGCTAGAGTGAATTTATCCTCCACAGTTTTGTTTGTGGACATTACATTTTCATTTATCTTCTTTAACTCCTCATTATATTGACTCCATTTTTCCTGAGAATCTATACTTATCGATTCCATATTCTCGGTCAATTTCTTGATCTCGTCTTCTTTCAATCCTTGGATACAATTCTTACTTTCCGTTAGTTCGCTTCTAATTTTATTTATTTCACCGTAGATCTCTCTGTTCTTGTCTTCCATTTTCTCCATCATTTCTGTTTGCAGATCATCTAATCTGGCTTTCATCTTGGAAACTTCTTCTTCAATTTTTCCAATTCCTGTCTTTATCATTTCCTCTTGTCTCTTCTCCATTTTTCTTATCTCTTCCATCTGGTTTCGATGCCTTTCTTCTTGCTTCTGCTGATATTCTTCTTGCTTCTGCTGATATTCTTCTTGCTTCTGCTGATATTCTTCTTGCTTCTGCTGATATTCTTCTTGCTTCTGCTGATGTCTTCCTAATATCTCTTCTAACTGCTTCTTCTGTCTTTCTTCTTGCCTCTCCTCTTGTTTCATCATCATTTCTCGTAACATTTCTATCATTCCTTTTTGTTCTTCTTTCGTCTTCTCTAGATCCTCGGTTATCTTATTTATCTTCTCCTCCTTTTCTTTCAATCTCTCCTTCTGTTCTTCTTTAGCCTTTTCAAACTCCTCGATTATTCTGTTTATCTCCTCATCCTTTTCCTTTTGGTATTCCTCAACTTGTGACCTCAATTGATTAATAGTCGCCATTTTATGTCTATTATTGCTCAACCTCGCTAAAGACTCTATTTTGCTAATTGTTTATAGTTTACAACCAATAAAATATATCAGTATTTCAATTCAGTATGAGATCAACAATCCGGTCCTCCCCCACATAACCAACCATTCCATCGCCCCAGTTATTTATGAGACTTGAGAAAACAAAGAAATCATTCTTGATATTTCGGGACTTATTAACTTATTTGCTATCTCTACCTTAATAGAAAACAAAAATCATACAGCGATCTAACTTAACATTATTAACTATCTTAACTAACTATTTATCTGAAATATTCCTGCTACATATTCATTATCATTATCATCCACTTCTTCTTCAACTCCCATTCTCGATCATATGACTCTTTGCTTAGTTCTCCATTCCTTCTTCTCTAGGTTTCCTTCATAATTATCGACTCTCAATCATTTGCTTCCTATCAGTTCTGCTTCATATCTGGGTAAATCTTTCTCACATCCACCATTTTCTATTTAACTCTTCATGTTACATCTCCTCAGTTTTACTTCGTTCCTGGATGTCAATTATTGCAATTATTCTTCTCTAACGACGAGCGTTAATTAATGTCGCAGCTATTTTCCAGAGACTGCTCGGCATTGTCAAATAATGTGCTAACAGTTAACTAATAACTTGGTTTAGCATCCACAGCCTTGCTTTAACAATGAGAGCAAATTAATGCTCATTATTCATCTCATCATCGGACTGGGTGTCCTCACTTTACTTCCATGTTAATGCTGTGCCCCTGGGTATCCTCAGTTTCTGCTCCACGAATGGGCGCCAATTTATGCACCGTACGGGGTACATTATTCGTATTGTGCCTTTTCCCTCACTGCCTCAAATACTCCGGCTAATACTCTAATATAAAATGTTGGATGGACAAATAAATATAATCATCTCCTAAAAATTAAGGACGACGCGCAGATAAGAATAAAATAATTACATCAGCTTAGGTCTGCGACCAAATCATATTACCATCATCTGTATCTGCAAAAAAAAATCATTTGTATCTTCCATCCCATCCAACATGTGCATTGATTTATCTACATCGATACTGGCTTATCTCGGTGAATAACACATGAGAACCATATTTTATCATCAAATCATATATTCGTTCGCTGCACAATACCTTTCAGGGATACTCATTTCAATTAACCTTTTTATATATCGTGGACTCAACTGAGTAATGCACAGCCTTTTCCCCAAATCCGTCCGCAAAATCAATTCCAATTAACTGTAGTCAACAATAAAATAGATCTTTGACTTTATCTATTGATTATTTATAATTACTCCATCTAATACCTCTTCCAATGATGAATTGAATAAATAACAAGAATTCCAGTTGAAATCCTTATCTCCTATTTTATTGAAAAAAAATTCGTTGTACTTGGAGTGAAGTATAATTACAATTACATATTCTGTTACACTCTTAGGAATTCCAATTCCAAATTGAGATACAATTCAATAATTTTCTTATCATATATAAAAAAAATTGTTGACATTAACATTACAATCTCGTTTCAATATTTTTGAAATACTAATAATTCATCGAAATGTTATTAAAACCTTGTAAAATATCCCCTAAATATTGTCGAGATGTCGTTGGAATGGTCGAAACACCTTGGAATATCGGTGAAAATCATGTTTCAATATTGCTTAATAATTATTGAAAGGTCACTGAAGTGACTGAAATTCCATGAAATATCGGCGGAATAATGTTTCAATATAGCTTAATAATTATTGAAAGGTCACTGAAGTGACTGAAATTCCAAGAAATATCGGCGGAATAATGTCTCAATATTGCTTAATAATTATTGAAAGGTCACTGAAGTGACTGAAATTCCATGAAATATCGGCGGAATAATGTTTCAATATTGCTTAATAATTATTGAAAGGTCACTGAAGTGACTGAAATTCCAAGAAATATCGGCGGAATAATGTTTCAATATTGCTTAATAATTATTGAAAGGTCACTGAAGTGACTGAAATTCCATGAAATATCGGCGGAATAATGTCTCAATATTGCTTAATAATTATTGAAAGGTCACTGAAGTGACTGAAATTCCAAGAAATATCGGCGGAATAATGTTTCAATATTGCGTAATAATTATTGAAAGGTCACTGAAGTGACTGAAATTCCATGAAATATCGGCGGAATAATGTCTCAATATTGCTTAATAATTATTGAAAGGTCACTGAAGTGACTGAAATTCCATGAAATATCGGCGGAATAATGTTTCAATATTGCTTAATAATTATTGAAAGGTCACTGAAGTGACTGAAATTCCAAGAAATATCGGCGGAATAATGTTTCAATATTGCTTAATAATTATTGAAAGGTCACTGAAGTGACTGAAATTCCATGAAATATCGGCGGAATAATGTTTCAATATTGCTTAATTATTATTGAAAGGTCACTGAAGTGACTGAAATTCCAAGAAATATCGGCGGAATAATGTTTCAATATTGCGTAATAATTATTGAAAGGTCACTGTAGTGACTGAAATTCCATGAAATATCGGCGGAATAATGTCTCAATATTGCGTAATAATTATTGAAAGGTCACTGAAGTGACTGAAATTCCAAGAAATATCGGCGGAATAATGTTTCAATATTGCTTAATAATTATTGAAAGGTCACTGAAGTGACTGAAATTCCATGAAATATCGGCGGAATAATGTTTCAATATTGCTTAATAATTATTGAAAGGTCACTGAAGTGACTGAAATTCCAAGAAATATCGGCGGAATAATGTTTCAATATTGCTTAATAATTATTGAAAGGTCACTGAAGTGACTGAAATTCCATGAAATATCGGCGGAATAATGTTTCAATATTGCTTAATAATTATTGAAAGGTCACTGAAGTGACTGAAATTCCATGAAATATCGGCGGAATAATGTCTCAATATTGCGTAATAATTATTGAAAGGTCACTGAAGTGACTGAAATTCCATGAAATATCGGCGGAATAATGTTTCAATATAGCTTAATAATTATTGAAAGGTCACTGAAGTGACTGAAATTCCATGAAATATCGGCGGAATAATGTCGAAATATCAAGAATATTAATTAAGTATCACTCAAATATCAACTAGACACCATTATAATAACGTTAGAGTTTCTTTGTATATCCTAAAAAAAAAAAAATTCATAAATTCATGATCTTTGCTTTCTTTGTTTTCTCAAGTCTTCATTGTGTAATAACGAAAACAACATAAGTAAGTTCCATAAATATGGTTCAAGAATCACCATACAGCTATATATATATGTATATATATCGACTCAAAATAAAACCGAAAATGAAATATTCTTTATACTAGGTAAACTAATTCGGTCATAAAACCATCTGAAAAATAAATAAATAGGATTAGCCTACCATAACATACGTATGCAAACAAGCTAATCAAACATCTAGGAATGCAATACTTCCATTCGTAAATAAACATCTTTCTGCAAAATTAAAACAGAAAATGGTATCGGAAATTTGCCTGTCCATAAGCAGTAGTCATTTTAGTCATGAAGACGTTTCCTCCCTCCAAACCTGCGTTCGACAGAACTTCAACTTAGGCTTAGTTTATTATGTGAGATTCAATTGAAAAAATAAATAAATATATGTTGACTTTCAGTCGCGAATGCCTTGTTTTAGGATATAATTTTTGATGACCATATACCATAAGTAGCCTGTAAATTCATTTACCTCTTAGAATCGTATGCATGTGCCACATAACCCAACTTCGTATACTGCTACGTAATTCACACGACGAAAACATCAACTGTAACGTAACATTAGCATTATGTCGCTTAAATATTACCAACTGCTCCAATCTATTCGTATTTCTCTAAATACTCATTCTGCCACTAATAATTCCTTATTACTTATACACTTCCCTATCTCCATTCTTTAGCTTATAATCTCTAAAGATTATCGGTCATAACAACGATTCCACCTAACAAAATCATTCGTTGCTCTAACTGTAGTGCAGTATACGTATAATCCATTCACATATTCTCATCATCTATCATGGGTTTACGGCATTCCGTAACACAAGCAATCACATATTCTCAGCAAAACAATGCGAGTATTAATATTTCAGGTTCTACTTACTTACTTTTAGTGTCAAATTATCGTCAAATGAAATTCTATTAATTTAGAAGACGGTCTAATACCATTCTGCATTGGACTGGAGTTGAATTACCCAGTGAAAGGCATAAGTCTTCAGAATTACATCGATAACGTCGGTTTTCAAAGCTTCACATAAAATAAACAAGCACTCCTACTCGTTGATTATAGATTTGAAACGTCAAAGACTACCTAACTCCGTATCTTAAATAAACTATAAGGATTCCTTTTTAATGACCCTACTCATAGAATTTTATCTTGAAGAATTAAACATTAACCATATTGCAATCATGTATTAAATTAAATATTTACTATCGTTCATTCAAATATACGTAACTTTAACTACGAGAATTTAAATATAAGGAACTTGACTTATCTTGCTTTCGTTATTCGACTGGGATGGTCTTCATTCTGGATCTCTGCCTCCCGACTCGACTTGCGGTTCACGTCATCATTGGTTACTGGTGACTGGCCTCGGGTGTGGGTGATGTCGGCTGGCACGGGCTCCCACCGGATTGCGATCCCATTCTTGTGGTTTAGCTAGCCATCGTATCTCCGTCGATTACGTGCGGTAAAAAACATAATAAAAGATAGCATTAGGGAATAAATAATTTCGAATATATATATTTTAGCTATCTAGTAGGTTATTCGTGAAGATGCAATATTTAGCCCAAATACTTTCGGTATTTCTAGTTTGTCGCTAGCTTAAAGAATAAGCTGCCGATCTCTAATTCTTCTTTAAAATTTCGGCTATCAGTTCGTGTTGGCAAATCTTATGGGCGATTCACTTCTTTCACGCCCGATGCTTTCACTTCGTACTTTATGGCTTATTCACCGCCGTAGTTATATTATTCGCAGATTTCTTCTGTAAATTCAACCTCTTCTTTTCTTGAATATCAGTTCTTGCTGACAATCTCGTTCTGATGATCAATACCAAATTTTTTTTTAAAAGTGTCGTCTTTTTTTACTCGGGACAACAATCTGATTCTCTTATCACGGCCATTTGGATTGCTAAGGTCCGATCGTCGCAATATTAACTCATGGCCTACTTGATTAGTTATATCTGCATTTTCTCTTCCATTATGTAACCTCCGTCATTTTTATCGCGATGCATGGCAAGTATTAGGGATGCAACTCCCGATCATGACGCAAATCGGGCAATGAAATGGTACAATACCTTAAAAATGCACGTGCTGCAGACTGTTACTCGGATGAATAAAATGCGTACGTTCAAGCCTGTAACTCGAATGGTACCTAAAAAAAAGAAAAGAACAAACATATATGAATGTAGATGTCTATTACCTAGCGTAGAAGTTGCTTTGCAAACAGTAACTAACAGTTCTAGCTTACCTTAAGATAAAGGCTGAAGAATAATATTCACAGCAGACAGTACTTACACGGGAGATGCGTACGTAATAAACGCATACAGAGAACTGTGAGCGCTTCACGCAGACTGCAGCGAGTAAATATGCTGCTTGTTACCAAGCGGATGTGAAAATCGCTGACAACTGCAGTACAGTCAGAACGAAGTGTTTATGCAACAAGAGCTCTCCTGAGGGTCTTACACTGAGTCCAGCAGGCTGACGTATTTAAGCCGGAATCGAACCTCCTGTTGATGCCGAGGTGTCAGAATTTAAGAGTTCTGCAGCGGATCGAGCCTTGGAATGTTAGCGCGCGATCCTCGACTTCTGGACTTAAACGGGAGGGTACTAAGCTACATCCGCGGTATTCCTTACCTGTAGGCACTTAAAGGTATTGAGCTAAGACTACATTTAGCTAGATCATGTAGTTACACATTATGACGATCGCGCAGGCCCCCCTCGCCTAGCATTTGCTATTTTTTACGGCTTCTAACAGTAGGAGTTCTAACCCGCTATCTTCCGAAGTAGCGAGAATGATTGAAGAGTGTTGAGGGTGATTCATTTGTCGGATGGAGGCGTTAAGCTATGTGCAGGCTTCTTCGGTGGGAGTAGGCTATGTGCCGGTACCGGGACATCTAGTTATAAAACCCGCTACAACAAATTTATCGCGTATACTGCGATTTAAAATCCTAGTCAGGAAGGGTAACCGGTTGTAAAACTATGGTGTATGATCTAAGAGGCGGTGTGTGCAAAAAAGCCAGCAATAAGTAAGGGCTGTTGATAGGGGGCGTTAAACCTTGTGCAGGCTCCTTCGAAAATGATTTTGAGTACAAGACGTTGATGGTGATTCATCTGTCGGATGGAGGGAATAAGCCTTGTGCAGGCTTCTTCGGTAGGAGTAGGCTATGTGCCGGTACCGGGACATCTACTTATAAAACCCGCTACAACAAATTTATCACGTATACTGCGATTTAAAATCCTAGTCAGGAAGGGTAACCGGTTGTAAAACTATGGTGTATGATCTAAGAGGCGGTGTGTGCAAAAAAGCCAGCAATAAGTAAGGGCTGTTGATAGGGGGCGTTAAACCTTGTGCAGGCTCCTTCGAAAATGATTTTGAGTACAAGACGTTGATGGTGATTCATCTGTCGGATGGAGGGAATAAGCCTTGTGCAGGCTTCTTCGTTAGGAGTAGGCTATGTGCCGGTACCGGGACATCTACTTATAAAACCCGCTACAACAAATTTATCACGTATACTGCGATTTAAAATCCTAGTCAGGAAGGGTAACCGGTTGTAAAACTATGGTGTATGATCTAAGAGGCGGTGTGTGCAAAAAAGCCAGCAATAAGTAAGGGCTGTTGATAGGAGGCGTTAAACCTTGTGCAGGCTCCTTCGAAAATGATTTTGAGTACAAGACGTTGATGGTGATTCATCTGTCGGATGGAGGGAATAAGCCTTGTGCCGGCTTCTTCGGTAGGAGTAGGCTATGTGCCGGTACCGGGACATCTACTTATAAAACCCGCTATAACAAATTTATCGCGTATACTGCGATTTAAAAACCTAGTCAGGAAGGGCAACCGGTCGTAAAACTATGGTGTATGATCTAAGAGGCGGGGTGTGCAAAAAAGCCAACAATAAGTAAGGGCTGTTGATAGGGGGCGTTAAACCTTGTGCAGGCTCCTCGAAAATGATTTTGAGTACAAGACATTGATGGTGATTCATCTGTTGGATGGAGGCAATAAGCCTTGTGCAGGCTTCTTCGGTGGGAGTAGGCTATGTGCCGGTACCGGGATATCTAGTTATAAAACCCGCTATAACAAATTTATCGCGTATACTGCGATTTAAAATCCTAGTCAGGAAGGGCAATCGGTCGTAAAACTATGGTGTATGATCTAAGAGGCGGGGTGTGCACAAAAGCCAGCAATAAGTAAGGACTGTTGATAGGGGGCGTTAAACCTTGTGCAGGCTCCTTCGAAAATGATTTTGAGTACAAGACGTTGATGGTGATTCATCTGTTGGATGGAGGCAATAAGCCTTGTGCAGGCTTCTTCGGTAGGAGTAGGCTATGTGCCGGTACCGGGATATCTAGTTATAAAACCCGCTATAACAAATTTATCGCGTATACTGCGATTTAAAATCCTAGTCAGGAAGGGCAACCGGTCGTAAAACTATGGTGTATGATCTAAGAGGCGGGGTGTGCAAAAAAGCCAGCATTAAGTAAGGGCTGTTGATGTGTTTTAACCTCTCCGTACAATCATGATAATTTATGTTAGGAGCTTACACAGGCTACGTGAGTTACAAGTTGCTTATCAGCACACCGTGTCTTCGTTCAAGGTTAGTGTGGCCGGAAGCCGAGTGTACAATTTCAGCTAACACATACATTCCACACCTCGCTTCAGACTGCGCCGATACAACTTCAAAGATAGTGTTCTATGTAGTAGAACAGAAAATGTAACCCATAACCCGTTCCTAAAGCTTAAAACTGTAAATGTTTGAAGCTCCTGTTTTTACAGCTAGATGTGGTTCCTAACGTAGCAGGACCGGGATTAAAAATATGTTTTAAAGCCGAGTGCCTCCTCCTGACGCAGGAGTTTAAAACGCGAGAATTTGTTTTACGACCGGTTGCCCTTCCTCACGCGAGATTTTAAATCACAAGAATCCGTTTTACAACTGGATACCCTCCTAGGATTTTAAATAGCAGTATCTAGCCTCTTACATCATACACTATTGTTTTCGACCGGTTGCCCTTCCTGACGTCAAAGAACTGGGATTAAGAATCTGTTTTACAACTTCTAACACGAGAATCGGGGATTTACAGCTAGACGCACTTCTTAGATTTTAAATCGCTGTATCACGAACTATTGTTTTACAGCCGGATGCCCTTCCTGACACAAAACTAAGATTTTAAATCGCAAGAATTTGTTTTAAGACTAGTTGCCCTTCCTGACGCAAAACTAGCAGTATCTAGCCTCTTACATCATACACTATTGTTTTCGGCCGGTTGCCCTTCCTGACGTTAAAGAACTCGGATTAAGAAAATGTTTTACAACTTCTAACACGAGAATCGGAGATTTATAGCTAGATGCTCTTCTTAGATTTTAAATCGCTCTATCACGAACTATTGTTTTACAACCGGATGCCCTTCCTGACGCAAAACTGAGATTTTAAATCGCAAGAATTTGTTTTAAGACTAGTTGCCCTTCCTGACGCAAAACTAGCAGTATCTAGCCTCTTACATTATACACTATTGTTTTCAACCGGTTGCCCTTCCTGACGTCAAAGAACTCGGATTAAGAATCTGTTTTACAACTTCTAACACGAGAATCGGGGATTTACAGCTAGATGCTCTTCTTATATTTTAAATCGCTGAATCATGAACTATTGTTTTACAGCCGGATGCCCTTCCTGACGCAAAGCTAAGATTTTAAATCGCAAGAATTTGTTTTAAGAGTTCGATAAACATGGAATGGTCTTACCTGGCTGATAGAAGGCAGATCTTTACCACATACCCGTTGATAAACACGTTAAATGTGAACGGAAGGAGGTGCAACGTGGCCAGCGTTCTACCACACACCACACAAGTTGACAGTACATAACGCAGTAGTTTTATCATACCAGTACAGAGTGAAGTAAACAACCATAGTTGTCAAACACACTAGTTCTCCGATCAGCGCGAATAAAACTGAAACACCACATACATTAGCAGAAAGCGAGGGACCAAGTGAAAATTTACAGACCACAATGAACCAAAATGGCTCAACTACACATGGTAGAGACCACAAATTTTTGACGAGGTTTTAAGGACTCTTTTGTAACGTTTTAGAAAATTTCGAGGCGTAATAGTAAGTTCCACATGTCTAAAATGACCTGAGAGGTCTGCCCCGATTTTGAGGTTAAGTTTAACACACACGTAACATCGTTAGCATAACTAAGTCAGTTCACATTGTTGGTATTAGCATTCGAAGGATCACCGAAATAATGATGATATATTACGCTTGCTTGCTGACGTGTAAGCCAGTTTATGTGCCATAGCATTAATTATTCAACCTTTTGTGAGTAAGAATTACATATTAAGAAAAGGGGTAAATAAATGAAATGGTCCAAGAATTCAATATACTAATATCGAGAGTCAACTCAAGAGAACAGAGTAATAATTTTGAATATTTAAGATGGATCATGGAATCCAGTGGTAAGTTACAGTAATTTTTCCTCAGCCAAATTAAGTCAAATTTAATAAACGTAACCTGAACACCTAACAGCAAATTATTAGTTCGAATACCATTATAGTTTCCACATTCGTTTACATGAAATACTATCAATCGTCCACATATTACATAATTCCAGAGGTCAGCACATATAACAGAAACCTACCAAAACAATGGACAGAGAGGATAAATGAATGGAGGATACAGGGAGGTAACAATGTATAAGCTTATTACAAGATGGACCTTGGAGTATTCACAACGATAAACCGTCTACAGTAGCCAGGTAACCCAGAACATGAAGTAGCTTAGGAAAACAAGTTGTAAAGGGACAGAAAACATAGTAAACCAAACCATCCATAACCATATCGCAGGGATCAAATGGAAAACCGTCCAAGAATAAAGAAGCAATGGCAATAACTGGAGACTTAGTCGACATAATAATAGGTGAAGGGGAGCTTACAAATGTGTCCTCAAGGAATACCATGCAACAATTACCAAGGTCAACAACCACATGACAGCGGACAATTACAGAAAGGATGATAGCAAACAACTGAAAAGAATAGAAGATTATATTACAGTACCAACCAGAACCAGCTCAAAGCAACAGAAATAAGGGCCAAAAAATTCAAGGAAAATTTCATCTCCATATAAATAATCTTCGAAAACAACATGCACAGGTGTTTCATCAAGCTTTCAAGAGAACCTCTGGAAAATCCAGGACTATTAATATGGTGGCGAAAGGACAGTCCACCCTGTGAGATTAAGCCAATCAACACAGACACCCTTCCAACCAGTCGGAGTTCACGGGATATAATAAAATATAAACGATGGAGAATGATAGATAAGACGATCCCAAAGCTCTTGAGTTTTGGAGAGGAACTTTCAATCAATCAATCAATCAATCAATCAATCAATCAATGACCTTGACTTTAGGGCGAAACTAGTTCTAAATAAATGTTTCATTTGTAATATAACCCGCATCACAAAAATGTTGTATTGGTAAGGTGAAACGGTTAAACTGAACTTTTAATTTTATATGTAATCACAGTTGAATTCGGACCATTCTACATGAACTTTATATCCCTTTATGCTATATGGATGCCAAATCATACAGAATACAGAACAAAGATATATGAAGGAGAACCGGCGTGAAAGACGCTCTTGACGACAGCCGATCAGCTAAAATGGAAATGGGGAGAAAACGTAGCGAGACTAGACCAACATCGATGGACTCACAAAATGACAAAAATCGAGAAGGGCAGACTGGTTTGCAAGATAGGGAGGAAAACAATGGATAAGAAGAGCAAAGACAAGGCAAGAGTGGAAAGACCTAGGGAAACCTTATACGAGTTATCCACTCAGACGGGATATACATTTGGTTCAGGCCCTGTTATATGCTAGGTCGATTCAAATACCATATTACAGAAATTGTGCATGGGTGAAATATACAACAGTGCGCTTCCACAAAGAGGGACACCTGAAAGTCACCTTCCTGATCACTCCAGGATAAAAGAGTAGAGGTGCCAAGAATACAACAAGAGGTTTTTATAAAGTGGTGAACATAAAAACCATCGCGCACACTGTGGAAAGTAGTCGTATAAGTGTGAAATATGTTATAGTTCGTTCTCCGGTCAGGAAAGAAATATACAACATACAATAGTACTCATCCACGATCCACGAAGAGGGAATCATGGTGGTCATCATCTGATCCCTTAGGGAAGTAGCAAGACTGGTGTCAAATTGACATTAAGACTTTCGCATAAAGTGTTGATCTTCTAAGTCATCATGGAACACATGGTAAAAAGTGGACACGCAAGTGCAACGTATGTAATTGAGAATTTCCATGTGGGGAGAAACTCAAACTTAAAAGACACCTCTACACACATCCTCAGGAGAAGCTATGCAAGAAAGAAATGTGCAGGGTAAGCTTTAGCGAAAAAGGAATCTCAATCCTCCCTGGCGAAAAACTGTACTAGTGCCAATAATGTAATGTGTTTTTGCATTGTTTATCTCGAAAGACACAATTAAATCCACTCAAAGGTGAAACTACACAAATGTACAACGTAAGGTAATGAACTGAAATGGAAATGGCATATGGCTTTAGTGCCAGGAGTGTCCGAGGACAAGTTCAGCACGCCAGATGCAGGTCTTTTGATTTGACTCCCGTAGGTGACCTGCGCGTTGTGATGATGATGATGATGATGATGTTGATGAAATGATGACGAAGACGACACATACACCCAGCTCCCGTGTCAGCGGAATTAACCAATTATGGTTAAAATTTTCGACCCTGCCGAGAACCGAACCCCGGATCCCTGTGACCAAAGGCCAGCACGCTAACCATTTAGCCATGGAGCCGGACATACATTCTCAGGAAACAAACTAGGAAATAATCTATATAATAATGCTCCTCAGGCAGGACCTGCTCACTTGATATGATAAACTGAGCATTGTCCATGGCCCTTAGGGGATTTACAAGGCTATTTATTTATTTATTTATTTATTTATTTATTTATTTATTTATTTATTTATTTATTTATTTATTTATTTATTTATTTATTTATTTATTTATTTATTTATTTATTTATTTTATATACAATAAGACCTACCTTTGCCAACTTGTGTGCACAAGTGCTTCACCTCGCAATGTATTTCATTCTTATTAACATCGGAAACATCTTCAGTCCATAAAAACAAGGACAGAGAAATGTTTCCATCTTATTCTCGTATAATTCTTTTTTTAATAAGTTCCTTTACATCGCACCGACACAGATAGGTCTTTCGGCTATGATGGGATAGGAAAGGGCTAGGGCGGAGGAGAGAATGGCCGTGGCTTTAATAAAGGTACAGCCTCTGCATTTTCGTCATGTGAAAATGTGAAACCACCTAAAACTATCTTCAGGGCTGCCGACAGTGGGGCTTGAACCCACTATCTGCCGAATGTCAGCTCACATCTTCATGTCCCTAACCGCCACGGCCAACTCGCCCGGTTGTATACATTTAGAACATCTACCTTTCATCGTCACCATAACTTCCTTGTCAGCAGGTCCCTGCTAACATTCGTGTTTGAAGCTGTGAAACCACAGCAGTACATTCTGAATGGTTGTCTTTCTTGCACATTCCAAGTCACCCTGTGGCATCATTGAACAGTTGTAAGAAATCAATTAAATCCTTCATAACAACTTCGTCTATTGACTCCATTTTACTTTTTAGTTTTGTTTTCACCTATCACTAGCGTCAGCACTTGACAAGACTGCCAGAATTTTGTCAAACTGATATAAAAAACAATTTTACCATTTGCAACATTTTGGGTATCGACGTCTTGATATCGTGTTTTTTCTAGTAATGCCACCACACCAGTTCGTTTAAATTATTCCACAACCAATACTTCTGTACTTCGTTATGTAGGAATCCTTCATTGAAAGTATGCCTCAATAGTATATTCAAACAGTGTGTTGATTGAGGGATTCAAGAAAAGCCTTCTTGAACTTCAAACGTCTTCTTCGTACTCCAACCCTGATCAGTTACAAAAGTAACCTTTCGTAGATCTGACAACTGAACACCCAACAAGCCACTCCGTTGTATAATTTCTTGAATAATATTGTCACCAGACTTTGGTACTTTAGGGAAGAGGCATGTGAATATTATTCTACTTTTGAGGACCGAATGATGAAAGATATGCACAGTGAACAACAGGAAATATTTTTAAATAATTGTCTGTATTAGCTGAAAGATTATCTCTGATTGCCTCTACGACTTCCGGAATACTGAGCGACGAGTGTTGTTGACTAACTCATGATATTGGCATGTAATAGTTGCAGACAATGAATCTCATGTTAGATCCGTATTGACGGTTGAACTTCTTACAAAATTGTACAAAATTATTTTGATATCCTCTTAGTCAGTACTATAATTTTTTTACGTTCAGTTAAGATGAAACTTAACACAGACATTTGTTTTGGCCCCGCATTGGCTCATCCTCAGTAAGACATATATAATGAATTAAAAACATCCGACGCGAAAAATGAAATCTTAGTTAAAAGCGTTTTCTTAAAAAAGCATGATATATATATTTTGTACCCGTCCAAATGGTATTTTATTGGATTTAGAGTGGATGGTTCAATTCTCGTGATGTAACACAGGTCTACTCACAAACCATAGAGTTAGTAAATGAAACACTAGAGGTAGCATTGGCGCTGCAGTCGCGTGCGAAGTTGAACGAGCACGCTGTTTGGCAAAAGCTGGATTGTTTGGCACTGTCACTAATGGAACTTCCCGATAAATTGAAGTATATACTTCTTTGAAGGAAAATGTCAGTTTCCTGTGCAGCTTATGGCTGCATAGAGAGGTTCATAAAGGGCCATGGCATATCATTTCACAGGTATTTTCTGTGAAATTTATTTCCGTACGTATAAAATAATACTTTGCATGACACTCATTGTCATGTGAATTGGCCTACTTGGGCTGACTTCACAACTGATATCCCTGTCGGCGTGAATGAGATTCTTTGGATCTTACCTTGAAGACTGAAATTAATGTTTTACGAAATATAAGGGATGACATTTTCCTTTCAGTGAATGGCCATGTGCGTGATACCGAGCTAGTGGCTGCAGGCTTAGGTCACGTAGCTGTCAGTTTACATTCAGGACATAGTGGGTTTCAACCCCACTGTCGCAAGCCCTGAAGATGGTTTCCAATTCTCACACGATGCAAATGCTGGAGCTGTACCTTGATTAAGGCCACAGTCGTTTTCTTCCCATTCCTAGCCTTTTCCTATCCTATAGTCATCGTAAGACCTATTTTACAATGTAGAGACTAGATATGCCACACCGTGTGAACATCTGAGTCCTTTACTTTCGTCAATATTATTATTCCTTTAAATGTCACATAGGACTATATACAAGCATAATGTATTATTAACTGAACGAGTTGGCGGTGCGGTTAGGGCCACGGAACTGTAAGCTTGCTTTCGGGAAATAGTGGGTTCAAACCACACTGTCGGCAGCCCCGAATATGGTCTCCGGGGTTTCCTATTTTCACACCAGGCAAATGCTGGGGCTGTATCTTAATTGAGCCCACGGGCACTTCCTTCTATTTCCTAACCCAGCATCGCCGTAAGGCCTATCTGTGTCGGTGCGATGTAAATCAAATTGTAAAAAATAATCTAAGTATTTTTTTTCAATTCTCTTCAATCATATAATTTACCACTCTCCCTTTCCATTAACGGAAATTATTTTACAAGTTAAAATCTTAAAGTGAATCATACATTTCAGGAAAAGCTAAATAAAAACTCCATAATAGGCTGAAACCACAACCGAGAGTCATATTTCCACTTGTAATGACGTTTAGAAAACATCGACAATAATAATAATAATAATAATAATAATAATAATAATAATAATAATAATAATAATAATAATAATAATAATAATAATAATAATGGCTTTACGTCCCACTACGTAGGCCTACTTGCACGGTTTTCGGAGACGCTGAGGTGTCAGAATTTTTTCCCCACGGGAGTTCCTTCATGTGCTACAAGAGGCTGACTTATTTAAGCACCATCAAGTAGGGCCTATCACTGGACTGAGCCAGGCTCGAACCTGCCAACTTGGGTTCAGAAAGCTTGGGTCTAAACCGGCGATGGTAATATTTTGTCTACTCTACCCCAAAATCTCGCCAACGTTTTTAGGCCTAAAATCTCGCTCATCCGCTTCGTACGAGAGAGGACATTTTCGGTCGTTGGGCAGAATTATACCAAATTTCTGGTCATTTACACAAAAAATAGCGAAATATACGAGCCCTCCTTCTAAACGTATGTTGTTAGAAGACTTAATATGAACAGCAAATTGATTTTTGTTACTTAACTGCACCTGAACACCGTCCTCTTATTACGCATTTAATCCTGTATCCATGCTCTTTGGGCTTTCTTTTTTACTGGAGAGGAGCATCACAAGTATACTGTAGTATCTGAGAATATTTACATGTAAGAATTTTAAACCTTATGTATATCCACACAGTTTTAAAAGGCCCCGTTTTAACATTGATGAGTACGGTGGAATGAGCTTTTTGCCAAACAGCTGCGATTTCAACATGCTCCGCACGCTACACTGATTCTCTCGTAGACGGTGGCGCCAATGCTACCTCTAGTGAATCATTTACTAACTCTATGTCACAAACGAGGATCAGCTGGTTACCAGGCCGTTCCTCTGCGGGCGAGTTAAAACTGTGTCAGGTGGCCAAGGACATCATACGTCATAAGGTTTACGTCACATAGCGAGTGCCGGAGACGAAGGGGAGTGAGATTCCAGAAAAAAACTGCTCCAAATATGGAATAAAGAATCACGTCGCAGAATAGCTGTCGACCAATGAGAATTAGCGAATCCGTTCTATAGTCAGAGAACCATTCTGGAAGGAAGACGAAAGGTGTGTTTTAGTAAGACTGGGAGACAGATAGAGTACGATAGTCACTGCTAGAGCTGTTGAAGAAATTAGTTGACTATGAGATGATACTGCTCGACGTTATGGTATTTGAGTATGCTAATTTAATTTTCTGTACAGACGAATCAGTCTAGTACGATATCTCATTGCAGTACATTTGCCTGGGTGAAAGATTCCAAACCACGGACAGTCACTGCAAGACGTTACGTCGAGTTTTGCCGCAGAAACTTATGGAATGTTCTATTAGGTACTACGAAGGGAGATAATCATTGAAATGGAAGCTTCTTCGAGAGTAAACCTGGCCGAGGAACATCATTTTCAACAGTGAAATGAAATGTCGTATGGCTTTTAGTGCCGGGATATCCCAGGATGGGTTCGGCTCGCCAGGTGCAGGTCTTTCTATTTGACGTCCGTAGGTGACCTGCGCGTCGTGATGAGGATGAAATGATGATGAAGACAACACAGCCCTCGTGCCATTGGAATTAACCAATTAAGGTTAAAATCCCCGACCCGGCCGGGACCCTCTGAACCAATGGCCAGTACGCTGACCGTCCAGCCAACGAGTCGGACATTTTCAACAGTAATATACCGTAGTGGAATATTCGAGATTACGACAACTCATTGAAGTGCTGTAAACTGATAAATGAGGTCAAGATTTGAAGCTTTATGTAGGGTTAAACCACATTGTGCATCATTGCGCCAGTTAAGTATTGTAAGGCAAACTATTAGTCTACAACGTGTGTGGATCAAATTTTAATATAAAATTTTAGTTTCACCAACATCAACGAAGGCCAGTTGTCATCAACCGACCGACCAAGAAGGAAATCCTGGGGAGCTCTAAAACGCAGCTGGAGTGATTCTACACTATTTGACTGCACATATATCCTGATGTGATAAGACGACGCGTGTGAGCCAGCACGATGGATTTGTTCATCTACATCTACAATCCGCCATAATCCAGAGGAGGAACCTACATCTACACCTATATTCAAGACGCCGGAGATTTAGATCGGAATAAGTACTTTTGTCACATTTTCCTTTCTTTCGGTAGATTGCTAGTTGGATTGTATTCTTATATAATGAAACGTTAGATTTAGTTAGAGATGTAGTATTTAAATTGTGGTGATGTCAGAGTGGTCATTGATTTATTGGTTCATTGATTTCATTTTGTTGATTTCTTGGAATATTGTTGTGTTGATTCAGTGATTGATAACCCCAGTTGTTACCGTAGTGAATGTCACGAAGTTACGTGTATAATTAAGGTCTTCAAGAATGGATTACGGGGAAATGAAAGCTAATAATAATAATAATTGTACCGGGTGGTACACCTCCATCTCGCTAATTCAAACTTTGCGCCTGTTGAAACTCCCCTACTGGAGGAAGTCTGAACTTTATCTAATGTGTTAATTTTCAAGTTTCTCAGAAGATGTCACTACTTGGAAATTTTGAAGTTTCTGAACTGGGTCGTTTTCGATGTATTTTTGTTTTACCTGTAGTAAGAAGTGTGAACTTTCTCTTCTAGAGGACACTACTGAAGAACTACAATGGTGCACCCTAGTGCGAAGTGAAAGAACTGTTTTTTGGAGAAATTTTTATTTCAAAAGTTTGTTCCTTGTTAAATTTCTTTCTGTTATTGTTTAAGTTGGCTGTATAACACTTTCCTTCCCCTTGTTTTGAATCTAGCCAATCCCGAATTTCTCGAATTAATTTTCCACCAATAATGTGTTTCTTCTTCACCTTGTGTAGGGGTTTTCTTGGTTAGCTAATAAAGTTTTTGTGGGAGGGTGTTCTCATTCCTGAAACGCCTCGAACTTTCCGCGAGAGTATATAAACTGCTGATTTTTGGGTCTCCGCGCCACTTCTGTAACATCTTTCAGTGTGTAAAGTACGTAGCAGGGGGCGGGAAGCGCCTCTTTCTTCGGGCAGCAGTTCATCCACAAGGTAATGGCCGTTTAATAACTTTTCTTGTTAGCTCAGCAGTTTAACTCTCGGGGCAGGTCCGAAGCTTTTCCACCATGTAACTTTTCCCTAAAATGTAAAGACACTTTGTATCTATTCTCTTTTAAGCTACATATTGGGATAGAGAGTGCTTAACCCTCTCGAGCTCCCACTCATATTGCATTGAGGTGAACTTATTTTTCACAACCGTTCCTTCCTTAACGTAATGTAAATTGTTTCCTTCTATAAGTCACCTCTTTAGTATGGGATTAGCCCTCGCATTAACGGCCTAGTGCCAAGTAGGTTTTACTCAAAATGTGTTAGGAGTGCAAGAATGCCTCCTCTCAAGTTGGTATTTTAGAGGCTATGTAATTAACCTTTTCTGACTTAATAGGCCTCAGTAGGTTGGGTATTTTACCCCTGTGTTTATGTCCTTAGAGAGCAGCTTGAAGGTGGAATTTGGTGTGGCCTTTGATAGGCTAGAACGTTGAGAGCTGGTTGCTCTTTCCCAAATAAAAAAATTGTGTTTTCTGCGCGCCTCGAGGAGGCTTTACTGTGTAATTGGGAGCAAGTGCTCCTGGGCATAATTGGGGTCTTCTGCCCCTTTGTTGAATTCTGTATATCGTAAAATTGGGCTAATTGCTCAAGAATTGTGTGTCTGGCTCTCGGAGCCCAAATCCTGTAACTCTGTAATTGTACATTCTCGAATAGTGGCTTTGCTACTCTGTACCTGCCATTCTTGTTATTTCTTGATTTTGCAAAGAAAATATAACCTTGTTAAATTTTAAATTAACTTTAATTTCGTAGCCTGAGACCTGTTCACCCCTGCACCTTCTTTCGCCTCTGCTGTTCCACAGATACCTCGGAACAAGTGGTAGCAGAGCGTGGTTGAATGGGTCTCAATCTAGCCCCTTTTGACGGCTAAACATTGCTTTGATCCGAACTCTAACATTTTTCTCAGTTGCTGGAATTTTTTGATTTTTCTTTTTCGAAATTGTTCTAATAATAATACGGATGATGTATGACTTCATTAAAATCATGACGATAAAGATAATTATCGGATTATATTAAAGCAATGTTTTAATGGAAGCATTGGTAGAGAATGACTTGTGAAGTAATTCTGACCTTAGAAGGGAAGGTGATAGCTGTGGACAGTAGGCAGCTTATTGAGATAATGCGTTTAGGAATAATAATCATGGATATAATAATAAGTCGGAACAATTTAAAGTTGTTGTTGAGAGTTAAATGTGAGCGATGATTAATTTTTATGATAATAATAGAAAACATAATGACCGCTAGGGTACATGTTAGTCGTAAGGGTATTGTGATATATGGTGATATGGTTAATTATTCAGGGAATAATAATAAATTTTGGCTAAACAACTTGTATTGTGTAAAGTAAAGACTTAGTCATTTTTGTATGAGGTTATATGAGTGCATTATTCGATGTATCCCTAACTGATGGTGGTGATAATTGTTTTTTATTAATCCTATTTGGGTCATTCATCGCATGTCATGGTGATTCATTGTTATTATCTGCAAATAATGCGAAAGTCTTCACCCTAATTCTGAAGGGAGATAATAATATAATAATAATAATATTGATAATCTTGATTGATAAAATCTGCTGATAAATAATTGGGGAGATTGTGTAATTGTAACTCCATTGAAAATAAATGAGTTGCAAAAATAATTAAATGAATCGTCAAGAATAGTATTTTCCTTTTCAATGAATTTCAAAAGAAAAACTCATTGCCATGAACCCTAGGTTACGTGTAGCAAAATCGTTACCAAAAATTCATAAGGCTAACACCCCTATACGACCAATTATCAACTTTAAGGTCAGTCCGTCGTACACATTATCTCAATTTATTAAAGATTATCTTAGTACTATCGAGTGAATACCACGATAAAGACCTCCATAGAACTTTGCAAAATAATATATATATATATATATATATATATATATATATATATATATAAAATAACACGTCCTGACTGACTGAGTGATTCTTCATCACCGAGCCAAAACTACTAGACATAAAGCTATGAAATTTTGGGGATACATTTATATTACAATGCAGGTGCTCACTGAGGGATGATTTTTGGATATTCCATCGTTAAGGGGGTGAAAGGGGGGTTGAAATTTTATAATGAGTGTGTCTATATCTCAAAAACTTAACACTTTAAAGACTTGAAAGTTGGTATTTGGTATTGGAATCTCCTTTTAAAATAAGGAACATTCATTTTTTTGTTTTTGAAAATTCTGTTATCAGGGGGTGAAAAAAGGTTAAAAATGGGTTGAAACCTTTTATGAGGATACTTATATCTCAAAAACTGAAGATGTTACAGAAATGAAAACTGGTGTTTAGAATCTCCTTTAAAAGTATAGAAACATGTATTTTATTGTTTTTGTAAAATCCAATTAATGGGGGGGGGGGTGAACAGGAGTGGCAAGTGGGATGAATGAAGAAGAAAATACTTTATCTACAGTATATCTCAGAAACTTCAGGTGTTTCGGACGTGAAAATTTGTATTTTAATATCTTTTAAAAATAAAGAAACATTTTTTGTTTATGGAAAAACCACTTGGGAGCGGGAGGTAAAAGGACTGAAAAAGGAGATGAATTTTTATTAGGATACTGATATCTCAAAAACTGGCATGTTACAGACATGAAAATTGGTATTTGGAGTCTCCTTTAAAACTAAACATATATATATATATATATTTGGAAAATCCACTTGGGGGGGATGAAAGAATTGGAAAATTAGTTGAATTATTTGTATGAGGAGACATATTTCAAAAACTAAAGATGTTGCAGATGTGAAAAATGGTAGTTATTTTTAATCTCTTTTAAAAAAAGAAACATGCATATTTGGGGAAAATCAACTTGTGGCGGGGGGTGGGTAGATTACAAATGAGTTAAATTCCTTTTGTGAGGATTCATATATTTCAAAAACTGAAGATGTTGCAGTCATGATAATTGGTATTTGGAAGCTCCTTTATAAATAAAGAAACGCATATTTTTTCAGAAAATTCACTAAAGTGTGGAGGGTGAAAGGAAGTGAAAGAAACTGAATTCATTTTATGGGGATACTTATATCTCAAAAACTGAAGGTTTCAGACGTGAAAATTGGTATTTGTAATCTCTTTTAAAGGAGCACCATTTTTTGCGGTGGGAAGTCAGCTTGGTGGTGGGGGGGGGGGGGTGAAAAAGGAGTTGAATTCTTTTTATGAGGATACTTATATCAATAAATTAATTTAAAAACCAATCGATACTTTGTTTTTTTTGCCTTGGGCAAAATTAAAAATACATTAGCACACACAGAACATGTTTCGACCACTTAGTGGTCATCTTCAGCTGTATAAAGATAGTTGAGATGAAAAACATTTGGACAGTAAGCACATTAAACCTTAAAATGATGTCCCATGTGATCTTGAAAACTATTGCTCTAGATGCTCTAAAAGAAGGGTAGGGGCGGGGGGTTGGGGGTAAGGTAATATGTGTGGATGATACTTAAATTACACTTCGCGTCTACAATTGTTTGAAAAACTTATTAACTAATATACATATTTAAAACATTTAAAGTGTCTGTGGTGATACACTTTTCGTTATAACACTAGGTGGCATGAATAAAAAAGTCAATGTTTGTAACAGTCTTCAGGCATTTGTGAGAGGGTTAATTAAATTAAAATTCGCGTCTACATGATGTTAAAAAACTTATTTACTAATAAACATATTTAAAAAATATCTTTAAGCGTCTATGGTGAGGCACTTCTTAAAAACACTTGGTCTTGAATAAAAAGTCTATGCAGAGTATATTCCAGTCTTCGGGTATTTGTTGTTTGTATTTTGTGATGATATCTTCTTAAATGTTACTCATTATGTTATGGTAAAAGCCGTATTGACTGTTTGATTTGCAAATATTACTCTTTAGATTGTGGTGAAAGGATGTGTTGATAGTTTGAATTACAAAGGTCCTTTGGTAGCTTCTATGTTATATAAAATGGCGGTCTTCTAATTACGGCAGCTTGCCTCACGATCTTAACTGGAAAGATGTTTATTCCGCGCCGCCTTGAGGAACTGTCTTTGTACACGACCTAGTGTGGTAGCGATGTGACACGATCACACATGTGAAAATAAGTTAATAAGTTTTCCAAACAACTGTAGACGCGAATTGTAATTTAAGTATCATCCACACATATTACCTTACCCCGCCCCTACCCTTCTTTTAGAGCATCTAGAGCAATAGTTTTCAAGATCCCATGGGACATAGTTTTAAGGTTTAATGTGCTTACTCTCCAAATGTTTTTCATCTCAACTATCTTTATACAGCTGAAGATGACCACTAAGTGGTCGAAACATGTCCTGTGTGTGCTAATGTATTTTTAATTTTGCCCAAGGCAAAAAATAAAATATCGATTAGGTGGTTTTTAAATTAATTTGTTGATCGTACTCATCGATGCGGTCATGAAGTGGAGGCTTGCAAAACAAGGATACTTATATCTCAAAAACTGAAGATGTTACAGACGTGAAAATTGGTATTTGGAATCTCCTTTATAAATGAAAGAAAAACGCTTTTTTGGGGTGGTAAATCAACTTAACAGGGGGGGGGGGGGTGACATGAAAACGAGTTGAAATCTGTTCATGTGGATACAAAAACTGAAGGTATTAGAGATGTGAAATTTGTTATTTTGCATCTCCTTTAAAAAGAAACACGTACTTTTTCCGAAAAGTACTATTAAGGGGAGGGGGTAAAAAGAAGTGAAGAAGTTGATTTTTTATGAGGATACTTATACCTAAAAAACTGAAGATGTTACAGACGTGAAAACTGGTATTTGAAATCTCATTTAAAAATAAAGGAACACAATTTTTTGTTTTTGGAAAATCCGCTTAAGGGGGTGTAAAGAATTGAAAAAGCAGGTGAATTTTTAATACGTTGAGTGCCAGACCGAATTTCATAGGATTGTAGTCAGTGCCGTTAGCTAATAACATCAAGTTACTCCCTGGTGCCCAAACGTTCACAGACTTAACCAAGCAAATGATCGCTGAAATGAGGATGTATTTATGGTATATTAGGTTAACTTATTATGTATATTAGGTAAAATATTGCGACCCCATATGGGGTCATATTGGTTATTACGAGTTATACACATACACGCGCCCCCATACGGGGCCGTACTTATACAGTAGTTGCTGTCCCGACGCTTAATCATACTTACCTTTTCCTCTGCAGGGACGCGTTATATGCTGCTGATTATGAGAGATGTGTTAGCTTGTTCATACTGGAGCCGTAAAAATGTACGATCCCTGATTTTAGGTCAGGAAATGTTTGTAAGTGACGATCTTCCGATTTTAGGTTAGGAAATTTTCGTATAAAATGTAGTTATATAAAGTAGTGAAAATCGTGTGAATTTGCTAAATTAGGATGTAAGAGCATAATATTATAAGAAGAATTAGTAGTTAAGGAATATTGAATAAGTATATAATTTTGTTTCTATAAATTTTAATTTGAGTAAGAGAACCTACTGTAGCAGCGATGATTGTGCAACATGGGAAACCAGTGAATATATCGTTGAAGACGATCATAATTGTTGCAACAGCTAGCTTGGAAACCCGGAGTGCAGTGGGGATGTGTATGCTGAAGACTGTAATTCATCAACGTGGATGAACGTGCGAGATCGCTATTTGCTCTGTAATGGGTTCAAAATCACTGTAACTATATACTACTTCGTCTACATCATCATTGTCCGACTTGTTCGATATATCGTCGAGAATATCTGGACTATTTTACTGCTCGATTTACTCATAACGACTTAAAAACAAAAGGAAACTCAGAGCACTGCACACTTCCATAAACAATCCGTGCGCGAGATAGACAATGACTTTGTCACCCTACAAAGCACTCTTGATGTACCCATATGGGGTCGCGCCAAAACATGAATTGAGGAATGGAATGTGGACTATGCGCGTACTTAAATAGACGACCAGCAGATGGCAGGAAGAGACTTTATACAGCTTTGAAATACATATTTACTGAGTACCCAAATGGGTTCGCACAGTTCTCGATTTAGAATGAACGCACGACCCCATATTATGGGGACATGAAGTTCAACAACTTGACTACTCTCGCGTACCCATATGGGGTTGCTTGGCACTCAACGTGTTAAAATGAGTACCAGTATATCTACAGTATACTGTATGTCAAAAATGTAAGATGCTACAGACATGAAACTTGGTATTGGAAAGTCCTTTAAAAATACAGGACCATGCATTTTCTTTTTGTTTGCGGACAATGCACTTAACGGGGGTGAAAAGAAGTGAAAGAAAGAGTTGAATTATTTTTACTAGGATACTTATAACTCAAAAATTGAAGATGTTACAGATGTGGAAATAGGTATTTGGAATCTCCTTTAAATAAAGAAAGATGTATTTTTTTCAATTTGAGAGACGACTGTTTCTCACATGTACAGTTCTATGTCGCATGGCCATCTTATCCCCCAAAGGCAATATCACAAACGTGGCTAACAAAGTCTTTCTGGGGTATCCTCCTGTGGGCAGGGGCAGTAGAATAACACCCACAGTATCCCCTGCCTGTAGTAAGAGGCGACTAAAAGGGGCCCCAGGGGCTCTAAACTTTGAAGTGTAGGCTGGCGACCAAGGGGCCCTCAGCTGAGTCCTGGCATTGCTTCCACTTTCTTGTGCCACGCTCCTCACTTTCATCTATCCTATCCGACCTTCTTTTGTCGACTCTTGTTCTTTTCCGAATCCACGCTAGTAGGTTTACAAGGGCTAGGGAGTCTTGCATTTTTACGCCCTTCATGGCCCTTGCCTTTCTTTGGCCGATACCTTCATTTTACAACTTGCAATGTGTCAGATCCTTTCCATTTTTCTCTCTGATTGGTGTTATATAGAGAATGGTTGCCTAGTTGTACTTCATATTAAAACAGTAATCAACACCACCACCATCTTTCTGGGGTAAATGAAACTCATATTTTCGGCGAGTCCTTATATTTTAGGGATTTTCAGATAATGTCTTAGCACAGTACCGAGGAATAATTACTTTTATCAACTTACAAAATCCATGCGAGCGAAACTGCGGGTAACTGCTAGTAACATATGTGAAGGTATCAAAACACTACAAGATCCTTTCATTTGATGTTGTCAATATGTATGCCAATATCCCCGTTAAAACCACTATAAATTTAATACGGAATAATTTAACCAAATTCAGTAAATTAAGCATTGGTGAAGTAGATGAGTTCACAGGCTAATTAAAATTCAATTGTTTCGTTTTTGAGAATTAAATCTACCAGCAGACAAGTTTACCTATGGGAGCACCATCCTCGAGTTTTTTGGTGAATGTATATGTGGACCACTTAGAACACACAAATATCATAAATAAGATCAGCACTATGGAATACTGGACACGTTACATCGACGATGTTCTAGCCATCATAGCTAGTTGCATTAATTAAGGAAAGGAAATTTTGGAACTACTCAACAGTTTTCATCAGAATATTAAATTCACTATGGAAATGGAGAACAATAACACATTTAGTTATTTAGACATAACATTATCTCACCATAAGAATAATTACCTGGCATTTAAAATTTATCGGAAACCAACTTACACTGCTAACAAAATTAAACAAAGTTCAATACATCCTGAAGTTCATAAAAAAGTTGCCTATAATAGCATGTTAGGAAGAGCTTTAAAAATCACGCTCTCAAAGAAAAATTTGAAAAAAGGAAATCAGGACCGTCCACGAAATAGCCTTGAACAACGGATTCAGTACAAAATTTATAAATAAGCTAATCAATACACATACTAACAAGACCACAACTACTTTGACGAAAGAGTGAAAAACTAAAGAAAAATATACCACATTCACATTTAGCAATCATAATATACATATAATCACTAACATCCTAAGAAAACAGAACCTAAAAATTGCTTTCAAAACCAGCAACACTAATGAACAGAATTTAACTCTCACACAGTAAATACTAACAATAAATACATAAATTCTGGGATATATAAACTGCAATGCAAGGGATGAGGGTCAAGTTATGTTGGAAAAACTGGTAGGAATTTCCTCATAAGATATACAGAACACCGCAACGCTTTAAAATATAATTGTTTCTCTGCCATGAGTGACCATCACAAAGACTATAATCATAATTATACCACAATAGATCTAAAAATTCTACAGCGTGAACAAAATCGTCCACTACTCAACATCTTAGAGAATTTTTACATTATTATGGATCAATATAAGAACCCAGCCCTCAACTTAAATGAGATAAATGAAAAACGAACATAATATGGGAAACTTTCATTCCAATTATTTGTAGTAAAAAGCAGGAACAGAAAAACTCAGTTTCAGTCACCGCTCCCAGTATTCTGCATACTCCCACTCTCCCGCAAGCCCTGCCCCATTCCTCACTCCACCTCTTCCTAGTAACATGTCTTGCGTCTCGACTGCGGGAGCAAGTAAGTCGAGAGCTGGACTCCGTAGTCAGAGAACATGGGTGATACAAGCGGGCCACGTAACGTAAGTTAATTTTCGTTCTTCATAACTTACTTTAAATGTTTTCCTGTTGGTCACCATTTTTCAACTCTTAATTCGATTTGTATTATCCATTTTACAGACTAAACATCAGATGGTTCAACTTCAATAATGATTATGTATATCAGCCCATGTCGGAACATAACAACTAAGCCAACAGTTTACAGATACTAGTTGAACCATACCAAGGAACAGCAAAAACATGGAAACAAAGAGACCTCAGGCTCAAGACTGTTTTAATGATCACCGTCTCACAGTTTTTAACTGTCATCATGCTTTTTAAGAAAGCACTTTTGAACTATGATTTCATTTTAAATTCATTATAAATGTGTTACTGAGGTTGACTCAATGTGGGTTCGAAACATGTCTATGTCTGTGTAAAGTTTCTTCTTAATTGGACGTAAAATATTATACGGAGGTCGAGTCATAAGTCATAGCAACTATTTTTTTTCTGGCAAACAGGAGACAACACGGAAAATCTAGGATATGCATTTGGAAACGTTCGGTACGTACTTGCGTATGATGCCACTAGATGGTGTGTGTAAGTAACAGTGTGGGTCTAAGCATGCCCCCAATTTCATTGTATGAGTGAGAGCGTCACAAAATGGAAGCCAACAAGCAGAAGCAACGACCTTATATTAAAATAGCAGTTCTCCGTGGCAGAAATGCACGCCAATGTCATGCAGAGCTTCGGGAAGAATTCGTTGTGTGACTATGATCTAATCCCCAAAGTCAAGAAGCCATTACGTGGACAACGGTTTGCTAACAAAGAGGACATCGTAACAGCATTACAGAGAGAAGTGTCACATGTTAGCGATACACATGCAGCGAATGGTATTCCGCGCCTGCCCCACCCCTGGCAACGCACAGTGGAAACCTTGAGTGATTATTTCGAAGGTCTGTAACCAGTGGAGACCTGTCCTTTGTACGTAGTCTTATGCATTTGCTGTCTATACCATAATAAAACAATGTTTACCAATGGCCTGTGTTCTGTCACTTTCCTACGAGAATCTCTTGAAGTTAGAATTTTTTCTTCAGGCACTATGCATAAGTACATGCCCTATATTTCCAAATGCATATCTTAGATTTTCTGTGTTGTCCCCTGTCCGTGAGAAAAAAATTCCATGACTTATGACTCGACCCTCGTAGTACTAGCAAATGCACCCGTGTTTCGCTACGGTATTCTACACTGTATACGGATATCGCAGTAAATTACTGTACATGGAGTGAAAAAGAATTTTTTAAATTGCATCTCTCTTAGCATTATCCAATGTAAAGTGCGAGTTGCAGAGTTATGATGATAACGGCATGCTCGCTTGCCTACTGCCATTCACAACCGAGCGGGGATGTTTTCATTATAGTGAGAGGCCCCATTACCTACTGTGCGGTCACAATCGACTTCGAGAGTTTTCATTACATTTACAGCCGCCCTTTCCTACTTCCAGACAGATTATAGTTGAGGAGTTTCCAGTCAAAATTGAGTTGTGCTGTTATAATGACAGGCCCCTTTTCTTAATGACAGTCACACCGAGATTGTGATTTTCCATTATAATAGCAAGGCCACTATGCCTAATGCCAGTTACATTTTAGATGGGTAAATTTGTTTATAATGGCGGGCTCACTTGCCTACTCCCATACACAGTTGGTTAGGGGAGTTTTGAACAAAATTGCATGCTCTCTTGACTTCTGCCAGTCAAATCAAGAAGGGAATTATTAATTACAATGGTAGTCCATCCTTACTATTGCTAGTTACAAAGAAGCTGGAGAAGGATCCCATTCCTACTGCCAGTCAAAGTCGATGTGGAGAGTAATGATTACAATAGCATACGCCCTCCTGCTGAGATTCACTATCGATGTAAAATATTATGTATAATGGCAAACACACCCTTTCTACATCGCTACAAATCAACTTCAATGAAAGTAGAGTACCTAGAAGAAAGCTGGACCAGAGTTTCGATAGAAGAATTCTGGACCAGCGGCAGCCACTGCGCATGCCCCGTGCGCTTCACTCCCTGAAGGGGCCTCTCACTTGGCAAGGCACGTGCGGGGGGCGCCTCTCGCTGTCAAGGCTACACACAAGTGTGGAATGTCGCTCCTTGCGGTAGCTTACTACTGCTATGCTTAGGGTGGGTGGGCGTGATAGGTGACATCACTTGTTTTGGTGCGTAATTGAGTATCTTTTTACTGAAAGGTATTGTAAGAGCAAAACAAGTTCACTATTAACCTCACTCTTCTAGTAGAGATTAAAAAAAAAGATCCTCTATTGAGTGTAATAAAAGTGCTTAGCTCAATTATAAAAAAAAAAAATATTCTACCCTACTTGCCTATGTGATTACCTCTTGAAATGTTTATGTTGGTGACAGGAAAGACATTTTGACAAAAATCATCATGTTAGATATGGTACTAAATTTATATATTTTTTTTGCAGAGTTCTTTTTACTTGTTAGGGTGCATGTAGGAAATGTTAACTACACTTACCCAGAGGTCTTTATGTAAGAGGTAAATATTTCTTGAAAGGCAAGGTTCTGTGAGTAGATTTGCTTCTAAAAGTTACTTGGTGGAGTTTCTCTCACTGTTCAAGGTGAGACAGCTACATGTTAAATAATTGCAGCAACTGGATTTGCTTGACAAGGTTACTTGCTGCCCAAAAGGTGAACAGGATATGAGATTTTTTTTGTAAAAAAGAATCGCTCCTCTCCTCCAGCTTTGGTCTGTTGAAGGTTAGCGAGTAACAACTCTAGCCAACTGGTTGGTGATGAGTGAAGGACAACACAAAAGTGCTTAGTTTAATTAAATAATAAAAATATTTTTCATGACTACTTACCTTTAATTATTTTTTCAACAGGATGCACATCTAGCTGTAATTCTTGACGATAGATACACGCATTGTTTACTAACCTTACATCAATAAATGTCATCTATGAAATATCATTGTACTAGGTAAAAAACAAAATTTAAAAAAAAAACTCGGATAAAGTCTGAAATCAGAGGTTGATTAAGACATTCCGTTGTTACGAACGCGATAGTATGAATTTTTACATACGGAATAAAACAAAAACATCTCGCCATTTTTGTTGGATACGTCGGCAACTGTGTATACTCATCGAGGTCAAACAGCTCATACATGAGAGTGTCATGTCTGTGATTTCTTATTATCTTTGTCCAAGATGGCTAACACAAAAAAAATGCATTATGATCTCTGAACTAATAAATTAGTTAGGCAAACACATGATGTGCTATCTCATCAAAAATTATATCGAATATATATGTTTAGCACGGAAGATGAAATAATAAATCGTCTAATGAATCGGTTAGGGGTGCGTGAATTCACCGCAAAGAACAACAGCAAAGAACTTCAGTGAACAAAGACATCAAACACGACAGTGTTTTAACAAAACAAAAGAACGTGCTGCCACGTAGCTGAAATATTGGTTGAAAAACTGTAAAGCATGGTTTCTTTTTAAATAAAATATTACGAATTATTTCTTAATCAACCTCTGAATTGAGACAGTGTGTGAGTGAAAGCTATAATTTGTCACACCTACACAGGTTGGTGATTTGAGGATAGAAAAATAAAATCTGGTAAAGGATTCAAGGTTATAGCATTTGGATGGTGTAAAAAAAAAATATGTGTATGCATATATAGGTTAGGATGAATTATTCAAGCAACTCGAATAATAAGTGGAACATCACACTGTTTTATTTACCTGTTAGTTCAAAATACATGATTAAATTCTTTCTTACATGCTTCACAGTCTTTAATCATTGGAATCGCTCCGTCAAAACCATCAACCTCGTCTTGTCCTCTGTAGCAATAATGTCTGACACACGGGCTGCAAACTGCTATTTCCAGTTTTGCTTTTACATAGTAGGGTAGTTTCTCCCATGCTTCATCTAAATCTTTAGCGGCATATGTTGAGAGAAACCCAGATGGTAAATAGCGAATTAGATGTTGTGGCATTCGAAGTAAACTGCCATGTGTATAGTATGATGTAATACCCTCACTTACTAATGAGAAATATATTGTACGTAAAGGATCAGGTTTAATACTTGGTGTACAAAGTTCACATTTACACTGGATGTTACGGTTTCTCTTCTCACCAAACTCATTCTTTACTTGTCGCTCCATGACTGATGACACGCACACACTGTTGCCAACAAAGAGAATACCTTAATATTTATTCACACACTTTTTTAAATAGTGTGCTACAGTTTACGTTACGTCACACTGACATGGTGTATACTCCAGTTAGCTTTAAAGTACACTTCTCTTAGCAGTTACCTAGTGTTAAAATAGCGAACTAGAGAGAATAATTTTATGATTGGCAACGAGGAGGATCGAACTTGTACTCATCTAGATGTGAGCGAATTCACTTGCTTTATATAAAAATTTTAATGCTAGGTGTAAGATAATCTCACATTATATTACCAGACGCAACTTTATTGTGTGTAAAATTATTATTTTGTAGACATATGTTTGAAGCAGAACATTCCTTTGTAGTGTATATCTATCCCGGATGTTTTCTGCAAGCAGCTTTCGCATAAACCGGTTAACGCCTTACTTCTTTCGCGGTCATTGCTGGTCATGGTCGTGCTTTGACCACGGTTTCATCAAGGCTACAAAAAAAGAGGATGCGTGAACTCAAGTGCGGATCGCTACGCAGCTTACTAGCAGATGTTGTATCCAGGCAGGTTTTTTGAAACTAGTTGTTTTTTTGTTTTTTTTTCAAATTACATATCACCGTTAGAACAGGTATATATACTGCGATCGCTTGCTGTAGGTACGTTACAGTTTCAAACTGCCTTCGAAATGCCGTCCGTCCAAGAAACTCTCTTTGAAAAGCTTCTCGCGCTGCGGGAAATAGTTAGATTAATGGAAATGTGTGAGATAAATAATATAGTAGAAGTACAGGGCTCATTTGAAAGAGCGATCGTTAACAGAATTCGGCATATGACTAACGAAGAGTTTCGGCTTCTCGTTAGGCTGCATACACGTATTTTGTTACGGCGCGAAAGCCCGAACTTCAATATATTATTTATCCACAAATTTAGTTTCTTTTCGTGCAACGCGATGTTAGCAGAACTAAGAGAGCTAATGGACGATCACGGAAGTGATGGCGATATTTTTGGTGAGTTTTAACTTTTTTCTAAATTTCAAGACTTCGTCTATTGTCGGATTGCGAAAGATTTTAATCTTACATTAACTTTTTCTTTCTATATAGGAGAAGATTAAGAAGTGATCCTGGAGGAGGAGGAGAATTTAATTTATTTGAACTGTTATAGGTGAGTGCAAAAATATATTTTATTTATCTTGCTTTCTTTTCTGCTCTTAGGAAGATAAACTAATTAAATATAATTTTTTTACGTCGCACTAACACAGATACGTAAAGGAGTAGGAAAAAGGTTGGAATTTAATATTAAAAAAATTACAAGAGGTTATCTTTAGTTAAATTTTGTTTATTATATTTTATTAAGATACATGTTACACAAATGTTTCGAATTAATTATGCAGAGTTGAGGTGGAAATATCTTCTTGCTTGATGTAATGTCCAACGTTGTCATCAACAAAACAAACAGCACAGTTTCTTGGGCAAGGGAAGTCTGCAACAATAGAGAGAGGACACTATAAGATGGTAAATCTATCAGACATTAGAGTAAAAAATTAAAAATATATTATACTAGCGTACTTACTATTGATTTTTGTTTAGAATACATATTCCTTCGGAATCCATGAATTATGCGTGGCGTCGAATCCTAGCCACGATACGAAAACTTTGTCGTTCTTTCTTTTTAAAATTTTATCAATGAGGTATATTTTAGGATGTTTTGTCTTCTGCAGTTCTTGTTCATAGAACGCACCAAATATTGGTTTATTTTGATAGTCGTGAAGCAAGTAAGTTCTCGGTGATGTTTCTTTTACTTTTCTTACAGTAAATAATTCATTACTCCAATTAGGAGTATAGCCCTTTGTAAAATATCGCTTAATTTTACTTATTCGTACTGTGTCACCTACTTTAAATTTTGGTGGATAAGGTGACTTCTTTTTCTTCATTTCCCGTAATTTGTACACAGTAGCAAGTTGTTGTAGATTGTTTGTGACGTCTATAGGTTTCATACCAATCGTACGATGTTTTCGATTATTATATTCATCTAATAGTTTTGGTAGCATGCGAAGCCAGTGGTATGATCCGCACGCCGAGAATTTCCTCCACATCCACTGCTTCAGTGTTCGATTGAAGCGTTCAGCTACGCTTGCCTTCAAGCTGCTCCCTGTCGAATAGTGCTTAATTTTTCTTATTGTAATCCACTGTTGAAAAATCTTATTATAAAATTCTTTTCCCCTGTCAGTTTGCAGATGTTTTGGATAGCGTTTACATTTTGAATAGATGCGTTCCATATTCTCCACTACTTCGTTTCCTGTTTTTGTTTTAAGTGGAACTGCCCAGGCATACTTTGAATAAACATCAATAACAGTTAACATGTATTTATATCCACTATTAACTTTCGAAAACAGAGACATATCAACAAGATCCGCTTGATGTAAATCATCTCTCCCCCGGCTAATAACGCTCCGTCTTTCAAAATTCTTTCGCACTGGAGCGTGGAGTTCTTTCGCTATTTCTTCTCTGATATTGTTCATAAAGTATAGGTAAAAGAATTCGTTCTGTGTCGTCTATTCGTTTCTTGAATCGCAGTCGATCTATAGCCAGTTGTTGCCAGTTGCTTCTTCTGTCTTCACATCCAATTTCATAGATTACTGAAATATCCTTTGAGAATCTAACCGCTTTAAATATATTTGCGAACGGAAGTTCGTCCCACCGCGCAGTGTTCATTTATTCGATGTACCTCGACTTTCGAAGTTCTTCTTCGATTGACAAGATTTCGTTTTCGTGTGACGAATGACCAGCACTTCTAGATGCTATTAACTTTTTCAATCTCTCCACTAGACTGTTTGGATCATTCCAGTGAACTAATTCGATCTTCTTTCTTTGTTCATTTTTCCACTTGGCTACTTTTGATCCTCTTCCTGTACGTTTGTATTTGTGTACACTTACAAATTTTGGTGTGCTCCTTCCTTTTTTCACTTTTGCATCTTCTACTAATGGCTTGATAATTTTTTGAAATTTGAGCGATTTCGTGCCTCTCATTGGCTTGCCTGCGTCATACTGTTTCCTGTGCACGTTAGTGTAATTTAATATATGACTGTAAGCTGACAGATCCTTATCATCATACAACTGTGCGTCCGGATCTTTCTGAAATATTAATTCAAGGAGACCTTCAGTTAAAGGATAGTTAAAATTGTCAATTATAAGATTGTTATCGCGAAACAGTACTTTTTTTCTCCCTAAATAGTGTTCTCCATGAACTACTCGAACCCCGAATATTCTATCAACTTTGTGTCTCAATTGTGGGTTAAGATAATTTTGCAGGAGAGTTGTAACCTTTCTGTCCAGAGTTTCTTCTTCTTCTTCTTCCGATTCTTCTTCTGCCTCATCACTTATATAACTATTTAATTTTCGATTTTTCTTTGCAACTAATCCATTCGAGTTAACTGTAAGCTGCTGTAGTTTATTTAATGGTGCAGTTATTGGTTTAAATGTTTCTTCTAACTTTAGTTGGTTTAAAGCCATATCTGCTTTAAGAGAGTTATATTTTTTTTTACATCTTTTCTTAATTTTGCTAGTCTATCCTTTACACGACTTTTTTCCACTATGTTCGCCTGCATTTTTTAAACTGAAGCGTAACGTCTATTGTTTTACTCATATATAGTATATTCAAAGAGTATATGGAGCGGAAGATCGTTAGTATTCCATTGTTCTGGGTCTTTTAGGCGGAATTGAATTTCATCACCTTCCTTTACAGCAATTGGTGTACCTACTTCTAATTCGATTGGATTGTTCACGTGATTAATCATCGCATATACCAGAGAACCACGTGTACTTGTTAACGGTGTAAGTGTACCCGTGTAGGGAAGCTTATACATAAGACGACAGTTTTGTAGCATATATATTGGTGACTGATTTGACGGTAGACTGTTAATTTGAAAAAGAGCTTTTCTTGGTTTTTTGTGCAGTTCCTTTTTCATCACTTCAAACTCTTCTTTTGCAGTTGCAAACGTTTCTAAATACTGTTTGTTAACAACATCTTGCTCGTGGATAGGTGAATCAACATTTGTAATTCGTTTGTTCTTCATATTTAATTCTCCGTTAGATTCTACTGGTAGAGAATTTTTCTGAAGTTTAGATACGACAAGTTTTAACTCGTCAACTTCTCTCCGTGCAGCTGCATACTGTTCTACAAAGACTTTATTTGCAACATCTTTCTCATTTAACGGATTATGTACGTTAGTAATTCGCTTATTTTCCATACTCAAAGTACCACCCCCATCAACGTTTAGTTTCTGTTGATTGCTTATTTCATTCTTCAGTTTTTCGAGTTCTTCACGCGCTGCTGAATGTTTTTCCAGGTATGCTTTATTAATCGCATCCGTCGAATGAATAGGTTTGCCGATGTTTGTTACTCGTTTATTTTGCATATCTATCGATCCATCGTCATTCACTTGTAGTAGTCTACCTTTTGTATGCTTTTCTAAAAATAAAAGCGAAATTGCATCTTGTTCCTCTTCAGGATCTGCCACACCCGATATTCTCTTGTTGTTCATGTTGAGGATATTGTCAGTTACAGGAAGGTGATCATCCACAATATCACGTAAAAGAGAATCAACATATTCTATGCGTGCAGAAACGTCGTTAACTCGTTTCTCTAAATTTCTCTGCACATGGTTAGTGTGCGTACGCATTGTGTCAAGCGAAACTGCTTCGTTTCCATTCATCGCTGGAGCTATTCCTTTCAGCCTTTTGTTCTTAAAATCAACTGCATCCTCTTCTAGTTCACATATGTCATGTATTTCATTTTTAAGATCTAAAATGTCACGTTGTATTTCTTCTTTATTAATACTGTCCTTAACGGTTTTTAACACATAATTTTTATTACAAGCATCCTCCATGTTTATAGGATTGCCGACGTTCTTTAAACGTTTACCATGAATACTTAAGTTTCCGTCAGATGTTGATGTTACGTAATTTGTATTAACCATCATTTTTTCATCTACATATGATTTAGTAGCAATATCATGACGTGATGATGGTCGCGTTACATACACGTTACTGGTTCTGTTGTTTGATGCCATCGTGATGTTCTTTCTCTACTCAACAATTCGAAAATGAGTTCGTTAATGTATACACTCTCGTATTTATATCACATAAAATATATCGAATCCATTTCGATATCGACCTTTGCTTATTTCGCTATCCTTATCGATAACGAGAAAGCTGAATTTCGACTGTGACCAACAACGATAACATAAATCAGTGAACTGGTTGTAACTCATATCGGTGTTCACGTGATCGTCGTAGACATGCCGAAGATTTCTTGCATCTTGTTTAAACAGAATAATGAAATTAGCGTTGTCTCTAATAAGTTGTTTGGGAATGCAGGAATAGGTCTGACATAAGTAAAAAACATCCACGATATGGTGTCGACCTCTACTAAAGTAGTCTTTCATGTGCTGCTGTTTGTCGCTTGCTACATCGTCAAAAATAAACACGGAATTTCTTTGAGCTTTTTCTGGCGGTATTACTTGCTCACGATCAGAGTAAAACTCGCATTTTATTTCTTTAATAGATTTTAAAAGCTTCTCTAGCTCAATATATTTCTTCTGCGACAATGATTTTGAGTAAACATACACATTCTCAAAACGTAACCCGTTCGGTTGCAATAACAAATTAATCATTACATTAGTCTTCCCTGCATTCGATGGTCCGCATATGAGACAGCGTATTGTGTCCGGCAACAGTTTACTATGTTTATTTTTCTTTCCTACTGAACGTTTTGTGTCGTTCAGATTTGCAACAGGTAAAGATATCGATTGTTTTATTGTCTTCACCATCACTTTCTTTTGATGATGATAATTTTCAACGATCGAGTGCACAGTGGATTTCTTTTTTCTCAAAGTTATTGTTGATTACTAAATAAACACGAACTTTTTTTTTACCTTCTGTTTTACTTATCTAGTTCCAAAATGGTTCGTGCATCACACTACACGTAGTATTAAGAAGTGCTGGAAGAGCTGTCCTGTTATAGTGATCTAATACTATGTTGCCAACTTCACAACCTCTCATATACCGACAAGAAGGCGACCATTTTCTATGTTCTGTTAACGGATCATCATCTTTATCCCACGAAAATAATTCGATTCCGCAAAAAATACATTTAATTGCGTCTAGGTATCCCGTGAAGTAAAATCCAGCTTTAGCTAAACTTAAGGGGTCTATCCACGGTACACGCCATCTAGCGAAAGTCCTTATCCGATCTACCTCAGATTTTAAATTTAACGGACGAGGAATGTACGCCATGTCGCTGTAAAATGAGGAGAGCAGAAAAATATCTCTCTTATATATATATATATATATCTTTCTACCTTTCAGAAAAAAAAAGAAAAAAAATAAACTTACATACATTTTTAGTACTCAACAGTTGCACATCGTGTAAAAATGTAATTCGTATATAACAACACACTTGATAGCAGGAGCTCTTATTTGAGTATGCTGCGTCGAAGACGCAACGTTGTAGCAGCTCCATGTAAACGAGTAGGGAAAGGAGGAATAATAGGCAAAGTTCTTAATAAAGCTATAGATAATTTACCAGTAGAATTGCACATACCAGGTTATGAATTCTGTGGACCTGGGACAAAGCTAGAAAAACGACTTAAGCGTGGTGATCAAGGAATAAATCTATTAGATAAGGCATGTAAAGAACACGATATCGCTTACGCTACATACAAAGACCAGAACAGAAGGAAAGAAGCAGATGAAATCTTAGCCTCTAAGGCTTGGTCTCGTGTAAACTCTCAGGACGCATCATTAGGAGAAAGAGCAGCTGCACTAGCAGTTACGGGTATTATGAAAGCGAAAACTAAAGTAGGTGGTGGTAGACGAAGAAGAAAATCAAAACATCGAAGAGAACGAGTAAAACCAAAAAAAAGACAACATGCTGTAAAAAAAAAGAAAGGTGGTTTTCTTCCACTCCTTCCGATATTTGCAGCCTTGTCGGGCTTGGGCGGTCTAGCAAGTGGAGCTGCGGGCATAGCATCGGCTGTAAACAAGGCGAAAGCTGCACAGGAAGAATTAAAAGAAATGAAGCGCCACAATCGAATGCTAGAAGCGATGCGTGGGAAAGGGCTTTCTACTCGAAACAAAGGAAAGGGCATTTACTTAAATCCTCCAGCATACAAAAGATAATGGAAGGTCTGCCGAATAGAGCATTAACTAACATAGATCTGTATCGTTATGCATATCGTTTAAAAATTCCCTACTTCAGAGGTGTGTTTATGCGAGATACGTTACCGAAAATTTCTCGTAAAAATGAGAGTTGTATTTTGAATTTAGATCCGATAAGTAAATCTGGTTCGCACTGGGTTGCGTTCAGTAAACGAGGTGCGTATGTCTACTACTTCGATAGTTTTGGTAATTTACGTCCCCCTAAAGAGGTATTAGAATATTTAAGAAACTGTTACATTCGATATAATTTTCATTCTTATCAAACTTTTAATTCATCAATTTGTGGTCATCTGTGTTTACTATTTTTATACTGTATAAATAAAGCAAGACCTTAGTATTTGTGTTCAGTGTGCACGATGCCGTATGAAAGACGGATTACACTCGAGGGTAGAGGCTCGAAGATTGATGTAGTATTAGAAACTCCGATTTATTTGAATAGAGCTTCTTTCTATGAAATAGGTCTTGCCGCACTATTTACATCTAATAGTATTCGAAATGTCACTAGTAAAAATAATAAGTTTGCTATATATTTGAATGGTAAAAAAATTCTTTTGAGTGTAGCAGAAGGCATTTATGAATTCGAAGATCTTGTTGCAAAAATAGAAAGTTTGCTAACTATTAAAAATGTGAAACTATTTCTGCGGGAGTACACTCCAAAACTTAGTTTTTTTATCTCGACTACTAACAACAAACCTACTATGCATTCTCCGTTTGACATTGATTTCAATGTACCGAACAGTGTTGGCACTAGCTTAGGTTATCTGTTAAATGTATATGAGAAATATGCTAACCATGAATCACAGCTGAATGAAATAGGTAACGTAATCGTTAATAGCACAAATAACCAGATTGGTATTAAAATGAAGGGAGACAAAACAACTGTACTCACATTACCGGAAGGTAGTTACACTTTTTCGGAAATAGGAGCTCTAGTTCAAGAAGCAATAATTAACAACTTTCCTATTCTCGAAGAGGAGAATGACCCTCTAGATGGAGATAGTAAACTTATTACTATTACTTACGAAAAGACCTATCTTCGCTGTAAAATGTCCTCCAACCTAGACGTAGACTTTGATGTTTCCGATTCAATTGCTGATTTGTTAGGATTTTCACGCCGAAAATATGATGCTAATAAATTACATATTTCAGGAGAGATTATTAAAATTAATAACGTGAACTCGATTCGTGTATGTTGTAATCTCGTGTTAGGTTCCGGTTCCTACCTCAACGGTAAACAAACACATTCGTTATACAATTTTAAACCGCTTGTTCCAGCAGGCTATTCTATCGTAGTTCAACCGTCAACTATAAGCTTCTTACCGGTAAACACTAGTGTTATTCAACATATATCCGTTGTACTCGAAGATCAGTTCGAAAACCCAATCGACTTACAAAATGAGGATGTAACAGTAGAGTTAATTATTCGTCCAGTAAAAATACAGTAATCATATATAACATAAAGCGTACACTTATGTACTATCATTCGAGTAAGGAACAGTTGAACAACAACATCATGGTAGTAATTTACAACATCCAGTCAAAAAACCGAGGATTAAAAGAGGAAGCAGCTAGAGTAGTAAAATATAGAGTAAAGCTAAAAAAACAATCTCATCGTGTACGCGACAAGAAAAAATTAACCACAAACAATAAAGACTTTTTACAATCGCTAGGCTACCGACTACTATAAGTTCTATTTCTCCTACAGAAACTACTTTACTCTCTTTTCGTGTGCGTAATCAAGGTAACATCACTCTCTTTTTGTGTGAATTCACTTTACAATGCTACCGACTACCCCCCTAGGATAAAGCATATAAATTCTAATTCTCTACCAAAAACTACTTTAGTCTCTTTTTGTGTACAATCACGCTAACATCAAGGAGAAATATGTTCAACGTAACGGACAAAGTTATATTTGACAACAGAGTTGCTAGGCGGGAAGTAAGGAGCTATCATCCATATGCTGGCACGAAATATGAAAACAACGATGAAATTCGAGTTCCTGTACACAACCAAGAACATATATTTTTACCCTCTGAAGCTGATGTTCACATCGAAGGTGAAATAGTTAGATCAAGCGCAGATAATACACCATCAGCTACAGCCGTTCCCGATCAAAACTTTGCAGCAAATCTCTTCGATGAAATGCGTATTGAATTGAATGGGAAAGAGATTGAAAGAACACGACGTGTAGGCACAACTAGTGCTATAAAAACTTTCGCCTCTTATTCTAAAAATGAAATGTTAGCGCTGCAAAATGCAGGCTATTTTCTATCAATTTCTACACCACCAAACGAAGCTAATATTGCCCACGCAACTACAAAGCTGTTCCACGCAATTATCCCACTGAGTCTTCTTTGTGGATTATTTGAAGACTACAGGAAACCATTCATAAACTGTAAACTTGAATTTATCTTTATTCGTTCTAGAGATGACAAATGTGCACTGTTTTCAGCCAACGCGGAAGATACAGCTAAGGTCAAAGTACGAAAAATGTATATAAAGCTACCAACTCTAATACTGTCCGACGAGGAAGAAGTTAAACGCATAAAGTTAATCCAAAAAAATCCTTCTATTCCTGTAGCATTTCGATCGTGGAGTTATCACGAGTTACCTACTATTCCAAATTCAACGAAAATTAATTGGACTGTTATGACTACGTCACAAATAGAAAAACCGAGAGTTTTTATGCTTGCTTTCCAAACCGATCGTAAGAAAATTAATGTTTCTTCTTCTCTGTTCGATCACTGTAATATTCGATCCGTTGGCGTATTCTTAAATTCAAACTTTTATCCCTATGAAAAGGCTGTAGCTAATTTTAACAATGGTGACTACAGTGAATTGTATGATATGTTCATCAAGTTTCGTAATGCGTACTATCAGCTTGATGATAATCGTTCCGAACCGAACATATCACGAAGTGAATTTCACTCGCATTGTCCTATTGTTGTTGTTAATTGCATGGAACAGGTTGAATCGATAAAATCTTCTTCTGTAGATGTTCGCGTTGAAATTGAAACGAACGAACCTATTCCAGCCAACACTACTCTGCATTGCATTATTATTCATGATCGCATAATAAATTATAAACCACTAACGAATGAAGTATTTTTCTTCCAATAATCTTGCGCGAGTTTTTCTTCCTTTTTTTTCCTTGCTAATAGTGTATATAAACGAGAGAGTGAAGATTCTCTGCTTCAGTTCTTCGATATCAAGCACACCATGAGTGCAAAACCCAGAGGAGTGATAGTTGACATTCAGAGGTTACCTACTGGAGGTTACGAGATAGCCTGTTGTAATATAGATTCGTCTACAAATGTGTTATCTACTGCTCTATTAGGTATGAGTGTACCTAATTTAGATTTCACGCTTACGTCGTTTTTCAATCTTCTCAGTGAACAACAATACCAATATCTGGTTGTGTGCAACTGTGTTAATGAGTTACGTCTATTAGCACTGCAAGAGTATCCTCGTACATGCATAATTGACTTGAACACTATAGAAGGTGTACCTGATTTAAGAACAATGCGTAACGAGTGTTTCCCTGTTGACTGTCCGCGCCATTTACCACATGTTGCAAGACATTCAGGCAGCTGTGCTATGTTCAACGTTCACGCAGTTCATAGTTGGCTAAAATCGACAGATGGTGTGATGAGAATAGTGTGTTCAGTGATAAACAAATTTAAGAAAGAAGGTGTGAGCAGATTCAATAAATTTGAGTGGGCTTTCTTCCCTGAAAACATATTATCTATTTACGAACAACATCAGTTAAGTGCGCTCTGGCAGTATCTACCAGATCATCTGAAGGCGAACTTACACCAGGCTTGTCAGGATTCAGGAGCTAACAACAACGACATCGTCCGAGCTTGATATCAGCTACTAATACATCAATTATTAAGGTGAAAAAAAATATAGATATAATACCATCCTTTTTTCCTTGGTTGTTTTTTTTTCGGTTTTATTCTGCTTCTAACTAATTTATTTATTTTTTCTCCTCTGCAGGTGTCTCCTCATAGTGTGATCAACAACAACAACAACAACGACGTCTGAGCTTGATATTAGTTACTATTTCATCAATTATTAAGGTAAAGAAAAAAAAATAGTTTCCTTTTTTTTTCTTGCTTGCTTTTTCTGTTTTATGCTGCTATCAACTAATTTTTCTTTCTTTTTTTCCCCTCTGCAGGACTCTCCTCTGGTGGCGGTAGAAGATTCAGTCTCTGCAGATCTCTCCTCGTGGTTGCAGTTACAAATTCAATCAGAAGTTTATATTTTGAAAAACCTCTGTAGTTTCCTATTCAATAAACTTGATTGTAAAAAAGAAATATGTTCTCTTTTTTTTTTTCATTCTCCTACTCCTACTTTAGTTAAGAGTACAAGGAATAAAAGGAGAGGCTGCGCAGGATAGTTTGAAAGAAAATCAAACTTTTTGATCATCTAGTGTAGAGTTTTTATTTTTTTCGAAAAAGAAAAAAGATTAAATAAAGGTTTACAATGCACTTTAATATATAAATGATAGAAAATTAACTTACAGTACAATACTAGTTAGTACAATAGTATACAATGTACTTAAACAGCGAGTGTAATTCTATAAGATTCCTTTTTTTTTCATAATTAAATAAATATAATAGTATGCAATGTACTTTAAAAGTATAAATACAGTACAATACATTGAATAAAAGAAACAGCGAGTGAAATGTTTATCTAGTTTGAAATTCTATAAGCTTACATTTTTTTTCATTAATTACAGAATGAAACAAAAGTTTCTCTAAAATAAAAAATGATTAAAGTAATCATAGGAGCTTCTCCTCTTATTACTTAATATTCACCTTCAGAGAAAATTACATTATTTTACATACAGAGGGGTAAACTGATGACAAAGTGGAGGAGGTGTTCACAAAAAAAGCAAACCTACTTTGCAAGATAGCTATACATTAGTTATACTTCTTTTCTCTGCAAGACTGTAATGTCCAAATGGTAATGTATTAATTTTGTTATCTGTGATGTACCTTTTGTCATCATTAGCTGTGAGTGCTAGTTTGTATTGACGAACCGTGAACACAGAATGAGAATTGGAAGTAATGCACACTTGTAGTTTGGTCACTTGTTCACCTTCATACAGACAACGTCTATACTGATCAATTGTAAGGTGATCGACAACATTTTTTTTGACACCCTTAGCTTTACATGTAGGTTTCTCTTTTTCACACAACTTAATAGCATACATCTTTGGTCTCAAACCTACAAATTCTTCAACAATACTTCCACCGTTTTCATCCTTCATCAAACCTATTTCACCTGAATTTTTTCTTTCAATTTGGAAAGGATTATTTTCATCATAATTTCCTGTATCAAACAAAACTGAATTTTCCTTCATAAACTCATATATATCAAATGAAAAATTGTATATTAAACTGTCGGTGTCAGTGTAGAGTAGTTGTGAGTTTGATTCTGTGTTTCTCAAAATAACGTTGTAGTGAAAATCGTTCATTTTCATTTTTGACAAATCTAAAATTGTAGCACCGAGGTAAACCGGTTGATTGTGATGAATTTGAAGTTTCTTCATTTCGATAACCATACACTGTTCGTCTACTATAATACGACGTTTGAAGTTTGCTCTTGAGATCAACGTACCAGCACCATAACGTCCCTTCCACTGTGTGACCCATCTGACGTCGCGCAGCTTCCTTACGTTCATTAATGAACGACCAAAAATTGCGTTATTCATTAATTTATAGAAACTTTTCTCGAACTCATTTTTTGCTAACTTTCGTTTCTCTGTGTTCAAATCAATGTAGCATTTTAACCATGCGCTCTGATTAAACTGAATCGCTCTGTAAATGTGAGCTACTTTCATACCTAATTCTACACACTGTTTTAATAGCCTATAATGAAGAACATACCGTTCCTTGTTGTAAAGAGTGCTCATTAGTTTCGTAGATTTTTCAGGACACAATGGATAATCGGCATGTTTATCATGAAGTTCTAGCGGGTAGATTAAATCAACTTCTACCATAAACCCAACATCAGCTTCATCTCCTACATTCATAATGTCTAAATTCTCAACGTTTTCGACCCATTGAAAGCCGCCCGTTGGAAGAAACTGTTGCATAGCGAATCCATACAAATTGTTCACGTCAAAGTACATTATGTATGATTCCGGTTTGGACTCATCGTATGTTAACATGTACTTGTTATTTGCTACTGCATGCCGCGTAACGCATTGCACATTACCACCGCGTATGGAGCGTTCGAAAAACTGCAGCATGTCGATATCCTGAAGTAATTCTAGCTGGACAGCTGTTATTTTCTTCATAGCACTCCATGCCATAGACGGTACCGTGTAGAAATGAGCGGCATCAATACCATATGTCTCTTTTCCACTCAATCTAAAGTTTTCAAATACATCGGCCAAGAGTAAAGTATCGATTTTCAAGTAAAGATCCGAATATTCACCCAACGATTTACAGTTAAACTTATTCCAAATAAGCTGAGCAAACGCGTAGTTTTCTTCCGAAACAGTTTCACCCTTTAAAGAGCTAAAGAATGAACTCCTTGACGGTAAACTAGTGTCGTCTAACACCTCCATACTAGTAACATATTCGTATGGAAATATCCCTTTCCGAGAAGCGAGTTTAAACTGTAAATCATCGGTGAAATACCGTCTCGTTACAAGCTTTGACTCGTCACTAAGTAATAGCGACATTTTGTCCAGCGAAAAAGGAATAAAGTTGTAAGTGTCTATAAATCTTAGTTCAACACACTGTCTTTGGTTATAACGTATAAAGTTTGAAAATCCTTTGTATCGTTCCATGTTCACTGCTAATAGTTTAATGTTCGTTCTGTGATTTGTCACAACATCCCCTCCCTTCCTATGCAGTTCTCTAATTATGAAATGACCATCATAGGCTGTCAAATTATGGAATGCTACCGGCAAGATAGAAATTTTACGATACTGTAAGTTACACAATTGATGTGCTGATCCCCTGTAAACACCCGTTAAATGACAATGATCGCGAACTTTAATTTCATTATCTGCAATTTCCTTCTCACATATGTGACATAATGTAGACGAAAGAAATTCATTTTCTTGCTCAACAGTTAATGCTAACATTGGTTTCGTATCAAAATAATAGGGCGCAAGCGTGTCCACCAAGTTATACATCTCATCTACGAACCATTTTACACAATCACTACCTCGATAGAGTTTGAAAGAGCACAAATCTCTGTCAAAACTACAGTGTAAATAATATGCTACGCTGTATGGCACATGTTCGTGAATTGGAGTTGAATGTGAGGTGTCATCACTTAGAAAACAAGTAGACACAGGTTTCAGTATGCATTCTGTGTCAGCATACACAATAAAAGGCACTGGCTCTTTAACCTTATACTCGGTAAAGTACACTAGCCGTTCGCTATCCGAAGGCATTATACTTTTGCCCACCGGAAATTGTATACAGTTATTAGTATGCAAAGCTAATTTTTCCTTATTAGAAAAGTAAGACAAACACCGTCTGCAAATATAAATTCTATTATGGTTCTTCGTAAGAGATGAGCGCACAAGACGTGGAAGATTCTTAATCAAACAAAAGTGATACTTCTCACTGTCGCCAATCTGAAGCATTAGAAGGTCTACGATCTTTTCACACGTTTTATGTGAAATGTACAATGGTACAAGAGTAAACTCTTTTTTGTCATCATTCCGTCCTATGCACACCCAGTTGTTCTCGTCATACTGCGCTCCGAATACATTCACGGAGATTTCGTTTTGATCTTCAAATTTTCTCATGTATCTCATTTCCATCGGGATTGGTATGTCTTTTAAATTTAAAATTGCATTATAATGTGGATAAGAAGAAATGCGATCTACATGATGTTTAGCTGGAACTAAGCCAGCAACTACACTCCACGCAAAGCAAGCATCTCGTGTGTTCCGCAGATTAATAACTGCTTTCTTGTTTCGAATTGCTGTAGGCAACGTTAGACTAGTTGGCGACTTGCCCACGTGAAAACCTACATTTTTATTAATGTTTATCCGCAATTCGCGAATTCGTAGCAGAGACCATCCCGAATCACGAGCCTCGAACTCTGATAATTTTTTCAGAATCGGTCTCGTTACATGTTCGTTGTACCATTCTCTTAAATTAGTACCTTCAGTAATTTCAGCGTTCCTTGAATGAAAATAATTGTTATCGATTTTATCGTGAAGGACATGTTGTGTGCAGAGAACGGTATTTACTTTTAGTGCTTGTGTCTTGAGTGCTTCCTTCACGTATTTATTAAACCACACGTAAGATTTATCTAGGAACTCTTCGGGGAGTAAGAAATCATTGTTAACATTTACCACCGCTAGTGTGTACACTCTGCGCCGAAAAGCTTCCTCGATTTGTTTACACTGGAAAGCAGACAAATCTTCTATCTGAAAAGTTAGTCCATTAACAGCGCGAGCGTGAAAATAAATTTCTAACATCTGATTACGCATTTCCTCTAGCTCGTTAAGATTTTCAATCAGCTTGAACTGAGCTTCTTCTCGCTCGTCGCTAGGTTCGAACCGATATGAAATTAGTATTGATCCATTTACCTCCCTCATAAACGCGCGAATGCGTTCAAACGCTCTATCAAAATGAGTTTGCATTCTACCCGCATCTTCATCTGTCTGTAAATTAATGTCTAGTTTCCTACGTTTGCTGCTCGAAGGATACTCCATGACTACAAAAAAAAAAAATTACGATTTGGTGCTAAATTTTTCAGCAATCTCAAGACAAGTCCAGCAGTTGCTGTAGCAACGACTTATCAAGAATGTACAATCCGTCATTACACAGTATAACCATCGAGCTAGGTCACTACCTTCTGCATCGCGTGAACAGTGTACAGCTTCGCTAGGAAACTCCTCCTGAAGCTTCCCTAGCAATGTATTACGGTAATAGGAAATGTTATTTGAATTTTGTGACGAAAAGGAAAATTCAATTTTATAAATTTCTTCGAATGTATTATACCCAAGAAATAGTAGAAAATGTTCATTACTTGAAAGTTCACTCAAAAGAAATCGCACTACAGCAGCTGTCACTTCCTGCTGGCTTTCATAAGCTTTACTCAGGTTCGTCACATATACTGTATAATTAAAAAGAGAACCCCCTCTGTTCCATAGTTCAATACAATTAGCACTCACTTCTTGTTCTTGTTGTGCGCTCAGTTGTCCCGCTTCATCTTCAACAGGCTGTGAAGTAGCGACCACATCCTCCTCTCGATGTACTTGAAGACGACGACTCTGTATGCTTGGATATGCTTGATGTTCAGTTCCTGGTTTAATCTCAACTTTCTTCCACTTCATCATATTACCACCTCGGACCTGAAAAGAAACACCACATACTATTTTCAATTAACAAAACAATTATGCGAATACGGCGAAAAAAAAAATTACATTAAGAACGAAAATACTCTCTGCATACTTACTTAGTTAAAATAGATGTCGTAACTGATGACATTCTACTGTAGGAAGCACACTTGATGGTAGCCCCTCTCCATGCCTCTGTACATCATTTTCAAGTTGTTTTTTAAAGAATTTATTTCTTCTATTTCTTCTGCTGTAAGTTTTGAGAATTGCGCCGGCAGGAAAACACTCACAGTCTCCTCATCTTCCCCTTCTATATCAACGATTATTTTCCTCCCAAATCTTGTTTCTACCGCTCTCAGCGCTTTAACCTTAAATGGATGGTTAAGTTGCAACTCACTTAACTTTCTATTATGAAATTGTGGTGCCTTGGCAATTTTGTTTAATTTCATTAACATATCCATTTTGTTGAAACTGCTATATCTTTTTTAAAATTAACAAACTAAATAAACTTACACTTACTGAAGAGGAAAGAAAAGTAGTAGTAGTAGAGAACTCTTCCCACTAGATGATAGTTTTCATGTTGTGCTCTGCTCCTTAAATACTCCCTGCCACCACCTTCACTCCTCACCAGTAGGCTGGACTTGTCACTAGTTCACCTTCACTCAAAATTACAACCTACAATAAACATCCTGTTCGTGACAGAGATAACCTTCAACAAGTTAGAAAGCGGATCTTGCCTAGTAACAGCTGCACTGTAGCACTCCTTAGTGTTTCCCCCTCACCCCTCTAGTAAGAGAGGAGTGAGGGATCATTTTTTTTTTTACATAAACTAACATCCTGTTCAGCTTTCACCAGCAAGTGACCTATTAAAGCAAATCCAGTTGCCACATAGTTACTGTACCTTGCCCACAAGAGTAACCTTTCAAGAAAATTAATTACCTCTTACATAAAGACCTCTGAGTGTGTTGTCCTCATTCTACATGTGGTTGACCCCCTTAGCCAGTGAAAGCTACTCCAGCAAAATCCAGTCACAGCACCTTGCCCCCCCACACCTTTCAAGAATTAATTACCTCTCACATTAAGACCTTGCAGTATGTGTAGTTAACATTCCACACACGCCTTGCCAAGTGAGAGGCCCCTTCAGGGAGTGAAGCGCACGGGGCATGCGCAGTGGCTGCCGCTGGTCCAGAATTCTTCTATCGAAACTCTGGTCCAGCTTTCTTCTAGGTACTCTACTAATGAATATATATAGATCGACATGTGAAGTATATGTACTGTATGTTCACAATATTGCAAACCTTCATTTACAGATTAACGGCTGCTAAATGATACATCATATCGACAAACGGATTGTACCATAAGATGCCTCATTTACCGGTCTAAATGGCTGGTCTTAAGATATTTTCTCCTGTCTCATCTATTTATGGGTAAAATTGGTTAGAAACACTGATTAGGGTGAAATTTGGGCAACGTACTACTCGGTACTAATGTGACAGCTACAAATATAGAATTTGGCTCACGTATGGATACTGGGTGGGCCAATGTTCGTGTAGAATTAGATGATTCTGTCTTTTGTATAAGTGATTCGAACTACGAATTATATGTGTACAAAAAGAGAAATGTAGGTATAATTAAGAAATAGAGACAAATCTAACATATAAAGAATAAGACGAAACATAATAGGACCAAAGTTGTAGATCACTTCAAAGGTCTGCACCGGCATTAAAATTGCCTCAATATTCCGATATTTTTCGGGGGTAAAAATGAGATATTTAAAGATCTTGGAAGCTTCCCGTCGATTACAGGCTTAGACATCTAATTTTGCCAAATTTCATTTTTTTATCTCGTCTGGCAGATTGTTCTTCAATATTGCTTTGGGGCAGGGGAAGGGGGGGTAAAAAATGAAGACTTTTAGGAAGCTAAAGCTAACAAATATGCAGATAGTCATTATTACACCTGAAACGGATAATTGTACGAAAATTTCGCCAAAATATTCAATGTACAGACGCACAGTCATTACGATTTTATTTATATAGATAACGAATCTGCTCTATGCAAAACACCTTTTGGGCTATGTCCGCTGGATTTAGCCTACAAAACCGACCATTCATGATATCTCCCTTATTCATCCTCCTATCGAAAAAATGCACATGAGAAAAATGTTTTAGAAATGGACCATCAAGGTTGGTTGATTTCCAGTCAGGTTGGCCTTGTATATGTTGTGGGAGAGTAAAATCGCTATGGACGTGGCAATCAATGATGGTTTGTTATCCATATTACTTCTGTATAGCTTGCCACTCAGTTTTGAATACTTGCAGTGCACGATAGAATCTCATGACATACTTCCAAAGCCCGAGGTATTGCGCATAAAAATTGCTGAAGAATGTGATGCGAGGAGCAGTGACCAAAACAACGTGATGCAGAGTGACACAAGACAGACTCTGGACTACCTCAACAATAAATTATTTCATCTCCACCTGCAACTTGCCAGCACTCTGTCGCTCAATGATTGGACCACGTTAGACAGCATTAGCAACACACAATCCCAGCGTACACTGGAACTAGCCACTGCCAAGCAAAACAAGAAATTCAACCGCCTCTTACAAAAACAGAAACCGGAACCACCTGCTCCACTGAAGAAGAATGTAATAGTAAACCTCACAGATAAGCCACTCAGTGAACCCACTACCTCGGTCTTGAGAAAAGGACTCAACTACGCAGTAGCTCCGAATAGTATACCGGTAGAAGAAATAATTAGCAAAGTAGAAATTGCAATCCGGCACCTTCCTACCGAATCTGCAGAGGAGATCAGACAGGATGTATCATGTCTACTGAGATCCGCAAAGCCGCCGCCATCCAATTTGACTAAAGAAGAAATTCATGCCCTAAAAACACTACGTCAAGATACGGAAACAATTATCCTACCCGCAGATAAAGGCAACGCTACGGTGATAATGACACGCACAGACTACACTCGGAAAATAGAACAATTACTCACCGATTCTACATACAGGAAAATTAGGAACCCTACCAACCGCATTAAGAACAAACTCCACACACTAGTAACAAATTCCAGTATCCCAGCCGAAATACAGAAGAAACTGATATCCTCGGACCCGATACCTCCAAAATTGTATGGCCTGCCTAAAATCCACAAAGAAGGCATACCTCTGCGACCTATCGTGAGCGCTATAGGCTCTCCCACGCACGAGATCGCCCGCTACCTAGCTGGACTACTTCAGCCACATACAGGTAACACTGAAACCTACGTGAAGGACTCCCGACATTTCATCCAGCTCCTTAAGGACCAATCAATTGAAAGTACGGACCTATTAGTAAGCTTTGACGTCACGTCACTTTTCACCAAGGTGCCGCTAACAGAAGTATTTCCGCTATTAGATCAGAAACTTCCAGAAGACCTGTCAACACTAGCTAAAGAATGCCTTAGCGCCACTTACTTCTATTTCAACGGGGAGTTCTACGAACAGACTGAAGGGGCCGCGATGGGGTCGCCACTCTCTCCAATAATAGCAAACATGTATATGGAACACTTCGAACAGAAAGCCTTAGCTACATCTGTCCTGAAACCGAAATGTTTTCTGCGTTTTGTGGACGACACTTTTGTAATCTGGCCTCACGGGAGCAATAACCTACAGCTATTTCTCGACCATCTCAACTCCATACACGTAAATATTCAGTTCACCATGGAAATAGAAGTAGACGGAAAACTACCGTTCCTGGATGTGCTAGTAATACGTAACCCCAATGGGACGCTGAGTCGCGCAGTATACAGGAAACCCACTCACACAGACAGGTACCTACACGCCTCGTCTCATCATCACCCATCACAAAAGCAGGCTGTCCTAACATCACTAGTAAACAGGGCCATAGCGATATCTGACGCAGAGCACCTCGAGGAAGAAAAAGAACACCTCACGGAAACCCTTAGGAAAAATGGCTACTCGCTCAATAACATCCGACGAGTCCTTAAAAAATCAGAAGAGAAGAAAGAAAAGACCGCCGCAGGAGAAAACAACGGGAAAGAAGAACTGACCCGCCAGAAAACAGCGATACTGCCATACATTAAAAACACTACAGACAGGATCGGCAAGATACTGGGCAAATACAACATAAAAACTATCTATAAACCTCACCGTAAGCTAACCCGTTATCTACCACCAGTAAAAGACACAATAGAATTACAGGCCCCTGGAGTGTATCACATTGAATGTAGCTGCGGAGCTTGTTATGTAGGTGAGACAAAACGTCTGATCTCCACCCGCCTAAAAGAACATATCCGTCACACCAAGAACCAAAACACAGATATTTCAGCAGTAGCCAAGCATTCCTACGAAACTAGGCACGGAATATCATTTGACAAGACCAAGATCCTAGCAGCCATCCCTTGGAATCTGGAAAGAAAAATCCGCGAGGCTATCGAAATCAAGAAACATCCGAATAACATAAATTTAGAAGAAGGATACAAAATCAGTAATTCTTGGATGCCCATCATTCATAGTATAAGACATACAGACCACAACATAAACACACGGGCCGCAACCCCATTACACAACAGCGCGGGCAAGCCCCCGCTACCTGGCTGTGACATAAACTTTCCAGAAGCCTCGCGAGACAGCCAGGGCTTACGCCAGCCAGATAGGCTAGGATATAAAAGGCCAAGATCAAGGCCACTCTAGTAGTGTAACTCTGCCTGGGAGACTGATTACCTCGGATCGAGTAGGGGTATTTCAGTCGCCTTGACAATGAATACTGCAATGTATTCGAAACGTCGGCAAACTGTACGTGATATACGTACAAGTACAACACGGTTCAACCCGGAAAATAAATTAAATAATTCTTCACACCGTGGAAGCTTCACTTCTAAGAGTAGAATTTGATGTTTCTGATAATTTAAAATTAAAAACAGCTCCGTGATGAAACTAACGAGGGAATACATACATGCGTTTCACTCGGATTCAGTTGAAATTTGGTAGGAATATTCGTGGGAGGCAGTAGAATGCTAAGGTGAAAACTGCATGTCCCCAGCGCAAGTTTAAACGCCAAAATAGAACAAATAAATAGTCGTAAAATTTGAAGTGCCGCGGGAGCATCTGGGTGTGGCGGAGAGGGAGGGAGGGAGGAGCGAAGCAGCGGACGTGAGCAGCGTATAGTCGGGCTGCTCGCTCGAGTCGAATGAATGACCACCCACCCCACCCTCCCGGCCACTCTTTACTACACCGCACTTCGCACATACCTCGTATCTTCCCGATTAGAAACGTCAAAGCAGATCAAGAGGTGCACATTGATTAGTTGTCCGATGAGACAACGTTCTTACAATGACAGGTAAAATTTGACGTTCTTATAGTCATTTTTATGAATGGTGATTGTATATTTACTTTAACCATGTATGGTAATAATTGATTTTTTACACCTAGTTACAAAAAACGCCCACTACAGAAGTCATTCAATCCGTGGAATGTAGTAGTGTGCCTTCAGAATTGTTTTGCGGAGTGTGACAAAAAAGACACCCCTTTTTACGAAGATGACAGGAATTTGGGATTGGAGTTATATCGTCAGTAGATCAATGTATTTATATATATTTACTTTTACGAGAAAAACAAGCGTTCACAGGAATTGCGTTCTTGTCTCCGTTTTACAGGTCTAATTGCCGACAGGGTTTTGGATACCGAATATGACAGTGGAACTGGATGGCACATTGGATATGTCAGATGATGACTTTGATTTCGAGGAAGACAATATTGAAACACCGTTATTTGACCTCGTCTCCAAATATGTTGCTCCTAACCCTGCATCCACAACAACGGCTGACCGATGCTTAATCCCAATAACTTATAAGAAGCAGGTCGTCGAATACTGGCAAAACAAAGGTGGGAAACAGAGGAGCTTCGCATCAGTGAAACACAGGTTTTGTAAATTAAAGTTCCGGCAAGAGCTTTACAGGTGGGAGCAACAACTGGAAAACGGTGGCACAGTGGGAGAAAAAATAAATTTGTTACGAAGAAGACTTATCAAAAGTTCAAAGAAAGTAGACAACGAAACAAAATTGTTCACGATATAAATATTAAAAAATGGGCCTTAAAGTACGCTCGTCTAGTTAACTACGACACGTTTCGAGCGTCTCATTCCTGGGTTATGAGTTTTAAAAAGATATTCAAAATTGGATCAAGAAAAATTAGCAAATTCGTATCTAAAAAGTACCAATTTGAACAAGAAGATTCTAATTGTAACGCGACACTGTTTGTTGAAGAAGTGTCGCAATTAATAGAAAGTCACGGCCCAGAGTGCGTGTTTAATACTGATCAGTCTGGTTTTGATGAAGAGTCCCATTCTGGCAGGACCCATAATGAACGAGGAGAAAAAGTCGTATTAGCGGAAGCACAATCTATGAATTCACTAAGCCATAGCTACACAATACAGCCAATAATTTCGGCAGATGGACAACTCCTGCCGAAGTTGCTAGTGGTATTGAAAGAACAAATGGCAAATTTGGTCCTAATATAGAAAAAAAACTATTTACTGCACCAAATGTGTACACTTTGCCTTCAAAGTCTGGAAAACTGACCAAAGAACTTGTACAGAAATTGTTACGGGATGTTTATTGTGAGCTAGTACCAGAGTACAGTGTTTTAGTTCTCGATTCCTGGACCGGTCAGAAAGAAGAAAATATTTTAAATGCTAAAATTGGGAGTAGGAAAATCATTAATGTTCAAACAATTCCGAAAGGAGCCACTGGACTTATCCAGCCGTTAGATGTTTTGGGCTTCCGCATTTGGAAGCACTTTATACGTATTTTGTACGATTTAATTTTGTTAAACTCGTTAGACATCAAGGTACATTTAAGGAACAACATTTTAAAAGTGCAATCTTTGACGCACAACCAGTTCTCCACTCCGCCTTTTCGTAGCATGTGGCAGTACAGTTGGTACAAATGTGGCTATGTTAACAAGAAACATTCACAATTTGTTAATCCAGTCGATTATTGTTTCAAAGAAGAGCTTTCCTATAATCAATGTAATACTTGTGAAAGCGACAGCGCTGTAAGATGTGCATGGTGCACACAGTATCTGTGCCCTGTACACTTTTTTTTAAACAATCACTATTGCACTAATTACAACGAGTAACAAGAACTCGGGCGTGAATTCTTCAAACCTTATTGGCATCGTTGTTCAAACATCGTCCTTTGTACACTTGTTTCATGTGCTGTTTTCATATTTACGTTGTGCACATTTAATCGGGAAGTTAAGGGGAACGCGTTAACTATACGCTGCCTGGCTGCCGGCGCAGCTCGACAGAGCCCGGTTGGCTCACGTCCGCTGCTTCGCTCCTCCCTACCTCTCCGCCAAACCCCGATACTCCCGCGGCACTTCTAATTTTACGATTATTTATTTGTTCTATTTTGGAGTTTAAACTTGCGCTGGGGACATGCAGTTTTCACCTTAGCATTCTACTGCCTCCCACGAATATTCCTACCAAATTTCAACCGAATCCAAGTGAAACACATGTATGTGTTCCCTCGTAAGTGCAAATGGTGTTGTGGCAGTGTCAACGAGCATTGATGGTTGCATTAAATGTTTTAATTCTATGTGTTACCGTGTTTTAGCGGTAGGTAGAGGTGAAAGAAGGTGCGGGTGTGAATGGATCTCAAGCTACGAAATTATAGTGCCTGTAAAGTAAATTTAAAATTTAATACGGTTATATTTTCTTTTCAAAATAAATAAGTAACAAGCATGGCAGGTACACAATAGGAAGTCAAATAAGGTAGTTACAATATTTACAGAATTTGGGCTTCGCGCCCCGAGTTCACAATGCTTGGGCAATCAGCTCAGTTTTACCCCAAACACAAGTTTTAACAGAGGGGCAGAAAACCCCATTCATACCTAGGAGCCCTTGCTCCAAATTACACTGAAAAGCCTCCTCGAGGCATACAACATACCATTTTCAAAAGAGCCACTCGCTCTCAAATTTAAGCCTCTACCAGGCCACACCAAACTCCACCTTCAAGCTGTCCTCAACGGACATAAACAGGGGTAAAATACCCAATCTACTGAGGTCTATTAAACGAAAAGAATGTTAATTAAATGACCTCTAAAATAACAATTTGAGAGGAGGCGAACTTGCACTCCTAATACACTAGATTAAGACCTACTTGGCGCTAGGCCGTTAATACAAGGGCTAATCCCATACTAAAGAGGTGACTTAAGAAGAGAACCATTTGTTTTACATTAACGAAGAATAGGTTGAGAAAAATAAGTTCACCTCAAAACAATATGAGTGGGAGCTCGAGAGGGTTAGCACTCTCTATCCCCGAATGTAGCTTTACAAGAGAATAGATGAAAAGAGTAGTTACATTTACATTTTAGGAAAAGGTTACATGGTGGAACGCTTCGCACCCGCCCCGAGAGTTAAACTGCTGAGCTAGCAAAGAAAGAATTTATTAATCGGCCATTACCTTATTGATGACCGCAGCCGAGGAAAGAGGCGCTTCCCGCCTCCTGCTATGTACTTAATACACTGAAAGATGGAACAGAAGTGGCCCGGAGACCCAAAAATCAGCAGTTTATATCCTCTCGCGGAAGGTTCTAGGTGTTAGGGGAAAGAAAACACCCTCCCACAAACTTTTTATTGGCTAGGGTATAGAAACATATTCAAGTTGGGGGAAGATACCTATGATTGGTCAGAAATTAATAACAGAAATTCGGGATTGGTCAAATGCAAAACAAGGGGAAAGAGAGGGGTATACAGCCAACTTAAACAATAACAGAAAGAAATTTAACAAAGAACAAACTTTTGAAATAAAATTTTCTCCAAAGAACAGTTATTTTTCTTCCCACTAGGGTGCACTATTGTAGTTTTTCAGTGGTGTCCTCTAGAAGAGAAAGTTCACACTTCTTACTTCAAGTAAAACAAAAGTACGTCGAAAATGACACAGTTCACAAACTCAAAAATTTCCAGGTGGTGACATCTTCTGAGAAACTAGAAAATTAATAGGGTAAATAAAGTTCAGACTTCCTCCAGCAGAGGAGTTTCCACAGGCGCACATTTTAAATTAGCGGAGTGGAGGTGTACCGCCCGGTACAGACCTCCCCTCCCCAAAAAGTTCCTCCAGGGATGACACATGAAGTCAGTTTGAAACAAGTTCCAAGTTATGATGTGAATATGAAGATAGATTGCAGAAGCATTTATGAGATTTTCTTAATTTGGTTTGTTTCAGTTTCAAAATTTTGTTGTTGCAAGTGAAGTAAAGTCTTTCTGTTTGTATTAGTTGAATTCTGAGGATAAACTTTTAATACTTAAAAGTGAAGAAAAATTTTGCAATGTCCACCAAATATTGCTGTTGAATTCCCATGAAACGGTATTAAGGTTGAACAGGAATGTCTATGTAGTTGATGTAGGCTAAGTTGGATGGCCAGACCGGCCGTTACAGCTTGCGTCCAAAGGAAGCCGCTCGGACCCCTCAAGTACCCTGAGATACCGCTCACCCGCACTATGAGGGGAGCAGAGGTGTTGAAGCACGCCGCACCCGCGGTGAACATATACAGGCTGCGGGCAAGTAGCAGGTCGTGCGCCGCACATCAGCCTTGGCCGGGAGGAGAGCTCCGGCTCGCCGTGCACATGTCGTCCTCGCTGGGGCCGAGGGGGCCCGTCCTCGAACCCAGCCGCGGCACAGCGCCGCGCGGCTGCGGGGGCACTGAAACATTAAAGCTAGGCGGCAGAATTGTGTTGGACCATCATGTTTCTTTTGAGGGCACAGGCATGTAGAGAGATTGAGGGGCCAGCGGCGTGCAGATATCCATGGTATTTCATCTAAGCCAGCCACTGTGTGTAGTGGAGCAGGAGACGGGAGCGTGGTAATGGCCGTGACAAGGACAGGATGGCAGTTTAACAATCGGGGGAGGTTTACAAGAAATGCTTACATATAAAATAAAATAGAAGGAGCAGAATGCCTTAAGAGTGGAACTCACAAAAAATATAACCTTCATATACCCCCCCATGGCACTACAGCCCTTGAAGAGCCTTGGCCTACCAAGCGACCGCTGCTCAGCCCGAAGGCCTGCAGATTACGAGGTGTCATGTGGTCAGCACGACGAATCCTCTCGGCCGTTATTCTTGGATTTCTAGACCGGGGCCGCTATCTCACCGTCAGATAGCTCCTCAATTCTAATCACGTAGGCTGAGTGGACCTCGAACCAGCCCTCAGGTCCAGGTAAAAATCCCTGACCTGGCCGGGAATCGAACCCGGGGCCTCCGGGTAAGAGGCAGGGACGCTACCCCTACACCACGGGGGCCGGCACACCTTCATATTCCTATCAAATTATATGAAGCAAGTTGGCACACAATTTACACCGGTTTCACCTGGGACAGGTGAACCCTAAATATCCTCTCGGTGGCTGGATTGCTTACTAACAATGTAACCGGAGTAAGAAAATCGAGAATGATGCATGGCCCATGAAATCTGGGGGCAAGCTTGCCCGCGGGAACAAAATTCTTGACCATCACCTGGTCACCTACCTTCAAAGTGGTGGGTCTCCGTCCACGATCATACTTTTCCCTAACCTTTTCATGAGATACCTTAAGATTGGCTTTAGCCTTCTTCCAAAGATCTTTAATGTTGTCCGGATCTATTGTCTCGGGTAGAATGTCACTCAGAGACCAGAGGTTAGAGAGCGGCGTGTTGGGAACAAACTTGAACATCAAAGAAGCTGGAGTAAACTTGTGAGATTCATGAACCGCCGAATTCAAAGCAAAAGCTATCCAATGCAGGGACGTGTCCCACCTGGAAGGATCTTCATGATGATAGGCAATAAGTGCGGACCTGAGATTCCGGTTAACCCGTTCAGCCAGAGATGGTTGAGGGTAATAAGCCGAAGTAGTTACATGAGAGATGGACAAGTCAAAACAGAATTTACGAAATAAATTAGATGTAAAAGCCTTAGCATTATCAGATACAATATATTGGCACGTACCAAAAGAAGCAAAAATAGAATTTAAGCAAGTAATGTTAGATTGAGCGGTAGCCAGCTTAGTCGGAAATAACCAGGAAAATCTAGTAAACCCATCTACACACACAAAGATGAACTTGTTGGCATTACCCTTTGACTGGGGGAAGGGTCCTACATAATCAATATACAGGCGTTCCATGGGGCGCGACGCTTGCTGAGAAGACAAGAGGCCTACCTTGGTGGACATGGTCGGTTTACTAAGCAAACAGGATTTACAAGCCTTTACTAGTTCACGGATTTCACCGTCCATACCTTTCCAGATGAACATATCACGAATCTTTTCACGAGTTTTAAAGATACCCAGATGCCCTCCTAATGGGGTCTCATGATAATACTTGAAGATCATAGGTACAAGAACCGCTGGAACAACAACTTTCATCATCTTATCATGCCTCGAAGGGCAACATAGAACCCCATTCCTCAGAACATAAGGGACAACATGTTCCCCAGAAGAAAGGGTTTCCATTATCGGAGCCAGCGTCGGATCTTCACGTTGGTATTTCTCGATATCCCTAAAAAGCATGGGAGCATCTGTTAGGATGGCATTAACCTCAGATAGTATGGACTCGGAAGGTGATGAACTGTCGACCGGTTCGTGGGTCTCGACGTCGTTAGAAAACATACGGCTGAGTCCATCAGCAACAACATTTTCGATACCTCTGATATGTCTAACATCAAATTGGAAGGCAGAAATACGGATGGCCCAACGGGCTATACGACCAGTACGACGCGGTCTACCTAAGACCCAGCTTAAGGCTTGATTATCTGTCTCCAGGTCGAATTTGACGTGTTCCAGATAGAGACGGAACTTTTCTAAGGCGAATAAGACTGCCAAAACCTTCAAGCTCATATATGGAGTACTTTGCTTCTTGAGCCGAGAGAGTCCTAGATGCATAGGCGATGGGGCGCCTCCCTAGTTCAGTCTCTTGGAGAAGGACTGCAGCTACCGCCGACGACGACGCGTCGGTTTGGACGATGAATTTCTTCGAGAAATCAGGCATAGCAAGTACAGGGGCATTACAGAGAGCTAATTTAAGGTCTTCAAAAGCGGCTTGTTGAGAAGGTCCCCACTCGAATTTGATGCCTTTCCTACGAAGAAGGTTTAAGGGCGCCGCTCTATTAGCGAAGTTAGGAATAAACTTCCTGAAGAAATTCACCATACCAATGAACCTGGCGATACCTTTAATGTCCTTGGGAGGTTTAAAATCACGGATGGCCTGTGTTCTAGAATGATCGACTGCTACACCATCGGGTGACACAATATGCCCTAGGAATGACATAGAGGGCTTAGCAAAGGCAACCTTGGACAACTTAACAGTTAGCCCAGCCTTACGAAGGCGATCGAGAACTTCTCGCAGATGATCTAGATGTTCTTCAAAAGTCTCTGAAAATACGACGACATCATCTAAGTAGTGATATAAGTACTCGAATTTGATGTCGGAGAAGACCCTATCTAGTAGCCTGGTGAGCACAGCTGCCCCCGTGGGGAGCCCGAAAGGTACGCGGTTGTATTCATATAAATTCCAGTCCGTGGCAAACGCTGTAAGGTGTTTAGACTCTTCGGCAAGGGGAATTTGATTATAGGCCTGATTCAAGTCCAAGATGGTGAAGAACTTGGCCTTACGAAACCATGAAAAACAAGAATGAAGGTCAGGAAGGGGCACAGATTGCAACATCACCTTCCGATTGAGAGCCCTGTAATCAATGACAGGCCTGAAGCCTCCTTGGGGTTTCGGGACTAGAAAAATAGGCGATGAATACGCCGACTTAGAGGGCCTAATAATACCATCCTTCAACATCTGATCGATAATTTCTTTCAGAGCCTTCATTTTAGGTGGAGATAGCCTATAAGGTGGAAAACGGACAGGAATCGAATCCGTGACCTCAATTTTGTATTCAATAAGGTCAGTAACACCAAGAGTATCAGAGAACACCTCGGGAAACGACTGACACAGTTTGCGAATACTATCAGCCTGCTCCTCAGGTATATGTCTAAGGTCTAACAACATCTCATCCTGGGTAGGCGAAATAGAAGAACATGACACAGAATTACACTTTAATAGTGGGATTTTACAATTAGAAGCAAATTTGAATGTGCACGACCTAGACTGGAGATCGAGCACAAGACCAGTGTGAGAAATAAAGTCAACTCCCAATATAATGGGGCAAGACAATTGCTTGGCCACAAACAATTTAACTTTCCATGTAAACTTAAAAATGCGAATTTTGACCAGTAAGGAACCTAGAATTTCTAATGGAGATGAATTAGCCGATACGTATTGAACAGGAGAAGAGACATAGTCAGGAAGTTTACAAACCGTTTTCAATTTAGAATACCATTCAGCCGAAATAATCGAGCAAACACTTCCTGAATCTAAGAGAGCTGTTATAGGCTCGTTATTTAACTCAATCTTAAGAAAAGGAACAGGTGCGGGGGTATCCGCCGCAATCCTAAGACATTCTTTAGAGCATTCAAAAGATGAATTTGAAGGCTGATCGTTCTCTGCATTTACAACCTGTTTACTAGGGGCTGAGTCTCGAGAAGATGGATTAGTCGACTCAGCCGAAGCCACTAGTCACTTTTTATTATTGGCATAGGTGGAATTTGCACCAGAAGTTGAGCAGGAGGGGGTGCTATTTGAGTTTGGGCAATTCTTGGCGATATGTGAGAAGGCTCCACACTTAAAACAGCCTTGTGATGACCCGGCTCCATTCCTTGTCCCACTTGACTTGATCAGTGGACACTTGTTGCGCAGATGGTCAGGCGACCCGCAAGCGTAACATTTACGGGGATTGACTGGTCGGCGAGGTGGAGGCCGAGTGTTACTAAAGGAAGGCGGGGGTTCTTTCGCGACACGCAAGGAATCGGCGTATCTAACTCCTTCCGCTGAGACGGCCAATGCTTCAAGTTCAGAGAAACTTTGCGGGCACGCCGCGAAACACAAATATGACCTATAGGGAGGTGAAATTCCCTCTACAATAGCCTGTACAATCTGATCTTCAGGAAAATGAAGGGCAAACACCCTAGTATAAAACTTAATGTCCTGTATGAAATCAGCCAAGTTTTCATCCAAGCGCTGTACACGATAATAGTACTTCTGAATAAGGGAGGACCTGGCCCTAGCCGGGATGAAATTAGCTAGCAAATGGGCATGGAAATCCTCAATAGATGATTGCTCGGCAATGGCTCTTACGATTTTATCTGAGAGAATACCAATAGCATACGGATAGATAATTTGCAAAATTTGACATGGAGAAAGAGAAAACACAAGGGCATGATCCTGAAATTCAACTAGAAATCTTAAAAATGAAATTACATCACTGGTGGTATTAACAGAAAACTTAGAAATACCTCTGAGCAACATTGCCAATGGATGAGGCAAGCTGCTAAACCCGGGTGACATAGTAGGTAAAGGTTTCAATGGCAAGGAAGTTAATTCAGAACGGATGTTACTCAATGATGCACGACGTTCAGATTCGTTGTCCAATGGGGCAGGGATAGTTTGAGCAGCAACGGTTATCCTATTAACTTCTCCCTTGGGAGGCGCTTCCTCCCTACCTGCATTCACTATGGTGGGTTGATCAGATTTGGGAGGAACTTCCCCAGTTAACAATAGAGTGACCTTACTAGATAATTCGGAAATATTTTCCAGGAGCGTACTAGCTTCCTTCCTCTGAACGTCATTCAGTTTTAGAGACAACAGATCGTTAACCCTATTCGAAAAATGATATAGCCTGCCTTGCACACGCTTAATTTGATTAGGAGACGGATCATTTTCATCAAAAAAACTAACTACAGAAGCTAGCCCAGTAATATTCTCGACGATCGTGGAAAGAGAGTCATCAATTTCTTTCTCTCCCAAATTGGGGATGGAAATGGGCAAATCAAGGGACTCTCTAAGCTTGTTAGTGTCTACTGCAACCGTGCCTCCAGATTGCACATTTCTGATAGTTAATTCATAGATCAACTCCTCTTTGCGCAAATAATTAAGATGGAGAACATTGCGAGGGCCTGGCATGATGACAGAACAATTCTGAAAAAGTCAAAAAATTCCAGCAACTGAGAAAATGGTTAGAGTTCGGATCAAAACAATGTGTAGCCGTCAAAAGGGGCTAAATTGAGACCCATTCAACCACGCTCTGCTACCACTTGTTACCGTGTTTTAGCGGTAGGTAGAGGTGAAAGAAGGTGCGGGTGTGAATGGATCTCAAGCTAGAAATTATAGTGCCTGTAAAGTAAATTTAAAATTTAATACGGTTATATTTTCTTTTCAAAATAAATAAGTAACAAGCATGGCAGGTACACAATAGGAAGTCAAATAAGGTAGTTACAATATTTACAGAATTTGGGCTTCGCGCCCCGAGTTCACAATGCTTGGGCAATCAGCTCAGTTTTACCCCAAACACAAGTTTTAACAGAGGGGCAGAAAACCCCATTCATTCCTAGGAGCCCTTGCTCCAAATTACACTGAAAAGCCTCCTCGAGGCATACAACATACCATTTTCAAAAGAGCCACTCGCTCTCAAATTTAAGCCTCTACCAGGCCACACCAAACTCCACCTTCAAGCTGTCCTCAACGGACATAAACAGGGGTAAAATACCCAATCTACTGAGGTCTATTAAACGAAAAGAATGTTAATTAAATGACCTCTAAAATAACAATTTGAGAGGAGGCGAACTTGCACTCCTAATACACTAGATTAAGACCTACTTGGCGCTAGGCCGTTAATACAAGGGCTAATCCCATACTAAAGAGGTGACTTAAGAAGAGAACCATTTGTTTTACATTAACGAAGAATAGGTTGAGAAAAATAAGTTCACCTCAAAACAATATGAGTGGGAGCTCGAGAGGGTTAGCACTCTCTATCCCCGAATGTAGCTTTACAAGAGAATAGATGAAAAGAGTAGTTACATTTACATTTTAGGAAAAGGTTACATGGTGGAACGCTTCGCACCCGCCCCGAGAGTTAAACTGCTGAGCTAGCAAAGAAAGAATTTATTAATCGGCCATTACCTTATTGATGACCGCAGCCGAGGAAAGAGGCGCTTCCCGCCTCCTGCTATGTACTTAATACACTGAAAGATGGAACAGAAGTGGCCCGGAGACCCAAAAATCAGCAGTTTATATCCTCTCGCGGAAGGTTCTAGGTGTTAGGGGAAAGAAAACACCCTCCCACAAACTTTTTATTGGCTAGGGTATAGAAACATATTCAAGTTGGGGGAAGATACCTATGATTGGTCAGAAATTAATAACAGAAATTCGGGATTGGTCAAATGCAAAACAAGGGGAAAGAGAGGGGTATACAGCCAACTTAAACAATAACAGAAAGAAATTTAACAAAGAACAAACTTTTGAAATAAAATTTTCTCCAAAGAACAGTTATTTTTCTTCCCACTAGGGTGCACTATTGTAGTTTTTCAGTGGTGTCCTCTAGAAGAGAAAGTTCACACTTCTTACTTCAAGTAAAACAAAAGTACGTCGAAAATGACACAGTTCACAAACTCAAAAATTTCCAGGTGGTGACATCTTCTGAGAAACTAGAAAATTAATAGGGTAAATAAAGTTCAGACTTCCTCCAGCAGAGGAGTTTCCACAGGCGCACATTTTAAATTAGCGGAGTGGAGGTGTACCGCCCGGTACACTATGCAATGCATTAGGCCAATTCAAAGCACTGCTGAAGAGCTCCGGTATCCTATGATGCCTGAGCCTGACGATTCTGCATAACCCAGTGCAAAATGGAGTAGCTGAAAGAGTAAAGACATATACTCGTCAAGATGGCCAGATGTTTATTAATGCAGTCCGGACTTCCTCCCTCTTTCTGGACAGAGGCTGTTGCAACAGCAAATTACATTAGGAACAGGTGCCCCACAGGTAAACTGGAATGGTTCCAAATGTTTGTAAATTCAAAATATTTTGGATGTGATACTGCCTAAACCGTTTGCCAAACATGGGAAAATTCAACCCTCTCTACAAAAAGGGCATTTAGCTCGGATATGTGGAGCAGTCTAGAGATTTCAGACTTTGGATACCACAGGGATGAAAAGTGGAATTCTCACGTGATGTCAAGTTTTTAGAAAGAGATGGAAAAGAGCAAAAATACAATCGTGATTTTTTCCCAAGTCAATGCACAAATTTATATCTTCAACAAGAGCACTTCGGTGACAATTATCTTGACAAGGAGTCGAAGCAGATTGATTCCTTCATTAATGTAAATATAACTCCTAAATGCACAGAACATACAGAAAGCATTGCAGATTTGGATAGTTCAGAAGAGGAATTTCTTGGTTTTGAAAATGAACCAGAACCAGAATATAACAGTATTGACATTCTCCAGGGAATCCAAAACTGATTCGTTCGGTAACACAAAGTAGACCTTGATTACCAGCAATATGATGGAGGACGAATTGATATCTGTCTGAAGTTAAAATTCAGATGGCATTTTTAGGTGCAGAGAAAAATAAATGGATGCTGGCAATGGCAAATGAATTTGTCTCTATTCTGAAAGACAAGACCTGGGACCATGCAGACCACCAAAAAAATAGGACAACAATTAGAAGTCATGTTGTCCTTAGGAATAGTATGGAGCAAATGGCGAGATCACAAGAAGTAAGGTTAGAGTCGTGGCCAGAGGTTTTTTTTACAGATGCGGGGTATAGATTATACCGAAACGTTCGCCCCAGTAGCACAACTCAACTGCAATGCATCCAGATATATCTCATGCAGCGAGTGTGTTAAGCCAATACAGTGATTCTTTTGGCAAAGAACACTGGGAAGTGGCAAAGATGGTACTGAGGCACCTAAAGGATTCTTCTGACGTGGGAATCACTTTTGGAAGTGATGGCAGTAATTTAACTGGATATGTGTAATGCTGATTGGGCTGTATTCTGGCTTCACCTGTACAATGTACAGCAAAGTCGTATTTTGGGAATCCAGCAAATAGTGGACAGTGGCATTGTCTTCAACAGAAGCTGAATAGGGTATTTGGTCTTGAGTGACGCTTCAAATGAGGCAATGCACTTACGACGACTAGCAAGGGAGATAGGCATTAACAGCATGTCAACTTTACAGTTATATAATGAGAACATTGGATCTCTGAAGCTTGCTGGAAATGACGTTTTCCTCTCTTGGACTAGGCACATTGATGTGTGACATCATTTTGTACGAGAGGTTCTTTCATCTGGGGACATTCGTCTCGAATACTTGTTAACTGAGAAGATGCCTGCAGACATATTAACCGAGGGACTGTCGAACGTGAAGCCTCCGTGGCTCAGGCGGCAGTGCGCCAGCCTCTCACCGCTGGATACCGTGGTTCAAATCCCGGTCACTCCATGTGAGATTTGTGCTGGACAAAGCGGAGGCAGGGCAGGTTTTTCTCCGGGTACTCTGGTTTTCCCTGTCATCTTCCATTCCAGCAACACTCTCCAATATCATTTCATTTCGTTAATCATTCATTAATCATTGCCCCAGAGGAGTGCGACAGGCTTCGGTAGCCAGCACATTTCCTATCCTGACCACTAGACGGGGCTTCATTCATTCCATTCCTGACTCAGTGGAATGACTGGAAACAGGCTGTTGATTTTTTCACTACCGAATGTCTGGGTGTCAGAAGATTGAAATGTTGAAGCTGGTTCAGCCTTCAAGAGGGGGTGTTGAGAATAGTGATATATATATTCACATGACTATGACTGACTGAGCTACCGTCAAGTAGCACCACGCCACTTACACACTATATTTCTTTTCTTTTTTTTTTTTTCATTCTGACTCATGATTATAATCTCCATGTTTATTGTATCCATCTATGATTTACGTCTGTAATACATATAGTTATTCTGATATAAACTGTGCTGATCTTATTTTTTACTGAAACACCATGCCTCTACTTTAAAAATTGACATGTTTTGCAGTACCCTCACCTACTTACCCACATCTACATGTCCTGACTGACTGACTGACTGACTGACTGACTGACTGATTCATCATTGCCCAGCCAAAACTACTGGACATAAAGAAATGAAATTTTGAGGATACATTTATATTAAAATGTAGGTGCTTGCTAAGGAAGGATTTTTGGATATTCCATCGCTAAGAGGGTGAAAAGGGGGTGAATTTTCAAAATGAGTGTATCTATATTTCAAAACTTTAAAAGTTTATAGATGTAAAAATTGGTATTTAGAATCTCCTTTAAAAATAAAGAAACACGTATTTTTTGTTTTCGGAAAATCCTAATAGAAGGGGTGAAAAGGGTGAAAAAGGGGTTGAATACCTTTAATGAGGAAATTTATATCTCAGAAACTGAAGATATTACAGACCTGAAAATTGGCATTTGGGATCTTCCTTAAAAATAAAGAAACACGTATTTTTTGTTTTTGGAAATTCTAATTAATGGTGGCTGAAAAGGGGGTGAATTTTTAAAATGAGTGTATCTATATCTCTAAACTTTAAAAGATTACAGATGTAAAAATTGGTATTTAGAATCTCCTTTAAAAATAAAGAAACACGCATTTTTTGTTTTCGGAAAATCCCAATAGGTGGGGTGAAAAGGGTGAAAAAGGGGATGAATGCCTTTAATGAGGAAATTTATATCTCAGAAACTGAAGATATTACATACCTGAAAATTGGTATTTGGGATCTCCTTTAAACATATAGAAACATGTATTTTTTGTTTTTGGAAAGTCCAGTTAATGGGGGTTAAACAGGAGTGACAATTTGGGGTGAATTTTTAGAAAGACAATATCTACAGTATATCTCAGAAACGTAAAATGTTACAGACGCAAAAACTGGTATTTGGAATCTCCTGTAAAAGTAAAGAAACGTAGGTGATTTGTTTTTGAAAACTCCACTTAAGGGAAACTAAAAAGAGGGTGAAATTTTAAAATGAGTATTTCTACAGTATATCTCAAAAACGTAACGTGTTACAGAAGTGAAAAATGGTATTTTTAAATCTCTATTAAAAATAAAGACACATGTATTTTTTTGGAAAAACCACTTGGATGTGGGGGGTAAAGTGGCTGAAAATGGGGTTGAATTCTTTTAATTAGGATACTGATATCTCCAAAACTGAAGATGTTACAGACGTGAAATTTGATATTTTGAATATCCTTTAAAAATAAAGAAATACGTATTGTTTTCCAGAAATCCACTTAAAGGGGCGGGAGGGAAATGAAAAATTAGTTGAATTATTTGTATGAAGATACTATTGTCTCAAAAACGAAAGTTTTGCAGACGTGAAAATTGGTATTTGAAATCTGTCTTAAAAGTAAAGAAACACGTATTCTCGGAAAAACCAATGAAGGGGGAGGGAGGTGAAAGAATTGAAAAATTAATTGAATTAATTGTGTGAGGATACTTACATCTAATAAAAACTAAATTTGTTACAGACGTGAAAATTGGTATTTAGATCTCCTTTATGAACAAAGAATAAGGCGTTTTTTGGGGAAGGGGAATCATCTTGGGGGTTGGGGGTGAAAAGGAGTTGAATTCCTTTTATGAGGACACATGTCTAAAAAGCTAAAGATGTTAGAGTCGTGATAATTGGTATTTCGAAGGCCCTTTACTATTAAAGAAACATGTATTTTTTGCCGAAAAATTCACTTGGGGGGAAGGTGAGAAAGGAAGTGAAATAAATGGAATTTTTTATGGGGATACTTATATCTCAAAACAGAAGGTAACAGACGGGAAAGTTGGTATTTGGAATATCCTTTAAAAATAAAGAAATACGTATTTTTTTGTTTTCCGAAATCCACTTAAAAGCAGGGGGCGGGGGGAGAATTGAAAAATTACTTGAATTAGTTGTACGAAGATACTATTATCTCAAAAATGAAGGATTTTGCAGACGTGAAAATGGGTATTTGGAATCTGCTTTATTAGTAAAAAAACACGTATTCTCGTAAAATCTAATGAATGGGGGTGGGGGGAGGTGAAGGAATTGAAAAATTAATTGAATTCATTGTATGAGGATACTTACATCTAATAAAAACTAAAGTTTTCAAGACGTGAAAATTGTTATTTGGATCTCCTTTATAAACAAAGAAGAAGGCGGTTTTTGGGGGGAAATCATCTTGGGGTGGGGGTGAAAGGAGTTGAATTCCTTTTATGAGTACACATATCCCAAAAAAGATGTTAGAGTCGTGATAATTGGCATTTAGAAGGTCCTTTACTTTGAAATAAACAAGTATTTTTGTCGGAAAATTCACTTGTGGGGGGGGGGGTGAAAGGAAGTGAAATAAAGTTAATTCTTTTCATGGGGATACATATCTCAAAACAGAAGGTAATAGGCGTGCAATTTGGTATTTGGAATATCCTTTAAAATAAAGAAATACGTATTTTTGTTTTCGGAAATACACTTAAAGGCGTGGAAGCGGGGGAATTGAATCATTAGTTGAATTATTGTATGAAGATACTATTATCTCAAAAACGAAAGATTTTGCAGACGTGAAAATTGGTCGAAACAGACTTTCAACGTATTAGGTCGTGTTACGTACATGTAGTACGTGTTGAAGAGATGTTAAGTACAGAACAAAAATGGCCAGCCGGACACCAGTGGGATCCGAACCCACAACCTCCCGATTTCGCGTCGGTTGCTCTTCAACACTTAACATCTCTTCAACACGTACTACATGTACGTAACACGACCTAATACGTTGAAAGTCTGTTTCGATTACAATGCGGTCGTGAAAATTCAATATTCATTAACATGCCCCACAACGGGCGACTTAAACGCACTCTACAGTGTGCTAGCAGCAGTGCCAGACCTGTAGCTCAGATCCTTTCAAACAGAACAAAGATGGCCTAGGCCACCATAGCTCAATTGGTAGAGCAACCGACGCGAAATCGGGAGGTTGTGGGTTCGGATCCCACTGGTGTCCGGCTGGCCACTTTTGTTCTGTACTTAACATCTCTTCAACACGTACTACATGTACGTAACACGACCTAATACGTTGAAAGTCTGTTTCGATTACAATGCGGTCGTGAAAATTGGTATTTGGAATCTCCTTTAAACGTAAAGAAACACGTATTCTCGGAAAATCCAACGAAGGGGGGAGGTGAAGGAATAGAAGAATTAATTGAATTGTATGAGGATACTTACATCTAATGAAAACTAAAGTAGTTACAGACGTGAACATTGGTATTTGGAATCCCCTTTAAACAAAAAGAAACACGCCTTCTTTTTTTGGGCGGGGGTAAATCAACTTGACGGCGGTGGGGTGAAAAAGGAATTAAGACCAATTGATTTTACTGTTCATAATGTACTAATTCTGATAATAAACCGACCATTTTTATCATTCCCGGGTTTGTTTTCAAGAGCCATTTGTTCATTTGGAGAACTTAGAGTTAGTTTACAGTAGATTTCCCTGACATATAAATAAAAATTTGAACACATTTGAAATACCGGTAAATGATTGGAATGATATTGACCGTACAATTGTTCACCTCTATAATAAAGTCAATAATGCACGGAAGTACCTATATAATTCGTATCGCCAGAAATCCCGCGCACTTGCCTATACCGGTCGAGTTGGCCGTGCGGTTAGGAGCGCCCAGCTGTGAGCTGCATCCGGGAGATAGTGGGTTCGAACCCCACTGTCGGCAGCCCTGAAGATGGTTTTCAGTGGTTTCCCATTTTCACACCAGGCAAATGCTGGGGCTGTTCCGTAATTAAGGCCACGGCCGCTTCCTTCCCGTCCCTAGGCCTTTCCTATCCCATCGTCGCCATAAGACCTATCTGTGTCGTAAAACAAATAGCAAAAATAGCACTTGCCTACGCGCGACAATGGCGCTGGTCACATTGCCAGCAATGGCAATGGCAGCAGATGTAATTTACCGCCAAGTAGCGGTCTTGCATCTTGCTGTGGATCCAGAACATCAAAAATAATATTTGTTTATTTTTTTGCTAATAATTGACGTCGCACCGACACACGTAGGTCTCATGGCGACGACGGGACAGGATAGGCCTAGGAATGTGAAGGAAGTTGCCATGGCCTTAATTGAGGTACAGGTATTTGCCTGTTGTGAAAATAGGAAACCACGGAAAATCATCTTCACGGCTGCCGACAGTGGGCTTCGAAACCCACTATCTCCCGGATGTGAGCTCACAGCTGCGCGCCCCTAACCGAACGGCTACTCAGAAAACGAGTCAGATCACGAATTTTGGCGGATTCTCTCAGAAAACGTGTCAGATCGCGAATTTCGGCCGATTATATATAAAAAGTTAAGCATTTCACTATAAATTTCAGTCTAATATCATAGCGATGCACGGGTATCTTGCCAATCTATATATATAAAATAACTTGTCCTGACTAACTGACTGATTCATCATCGCCGAGCCAAAACTACTGGACATAAAGAAATCGAATTTTGGGGATACATTCATATTAAGACGTGAGTGCTCGCTAAGAGAGGATTTTTGGATATTCCGTCGCTGAAGGGGTGAAAAGGGGGGTGACATTTTAAAATGAGTGTATCTATATCTCAAAACTTTAAAAGTTTACAGATGTAAAAATTTGTATTTAGAATCTTCCTTTAAAATAAGGAAACACATATTATTTTGTTTTCAGAAAATCCCAATAGGAGGGGTGAAAAAGGGTGAAAAACGGTTTTGAATGCCTTTAATCAGGATACGGGTACTTATATCTCAAGTACTGAAGATATTACAGGCCTGAAAATTGGTACTTTCAATGTCTTTTAAAAATAAAGAAACACGTATTTTTTGTTTTTAGAAAATCCAATTAATGGGAGGATGAAAAGGATGGGATGAATTTTAAAAATTAAAATATCTCAAAACTTTGAAAGTTTACAGATGTAAAAATTGTTATTTAGAATCTTCATTTTAAAAAAAGAAACACGTCTTTTTTGTTTTCTGAAAATCCCAATAGGAGGGGTGAAATGGGGCGAAAAATGGGTCTAATGCCTTAATGAGGATACTTATATCTCAGAAACTGAAGATATTACAGACCTGAAAATTGGTGTTTGGAATCTCCTTTAAAAATAAAGAAACACGCATTTTTTGTTTTAGGAAAATGCAATTAAGTTGGGGGTGAAAAGGGGGTGAATTTTTAAAATCAGTGTATCTATATCTCAAAGTTTTTAAAGTTTATAGATGTAAAAATTAGAATTTAGAATCTCCTTTAAAAATAAAGAAACACGTATTTTTGTTTTCGGAAAATCCCAATAGGAAGGGTGGAAAAAGGTGAAAAATGGAAAGGGTGATAGACATAAAGCTGAAAATTACAGGCCAGTAAGTTTGACATGCGTTGTATGTAAGCTTTGGGAAGGCATTCTTTCTGATTATATTAGACATGTTTGTGAAATTAATAACTGGTTCGAGAGAAGGCAGTTCGGTTTTAGGAAAGGTTATTCCACTGAAGCTCAACTGGTAGGATTCCAGCAAGATATAGCAGATATCTTGGATTGAGGAGGTCAAATGGCCTGTATCGCGATTGACCTGTCCAAAGCATTTGATAGGGTGGATCATGGGAGACCACTGGCAAAAATGAGTGCAATTGGACTAGACAAAAGAGTGACTGAATGGGGTTGCTATATTTCTAGAAAATAGATCTCAGAGAATTAGAGTAGGTGAAGCTTTATCTGACCGTGTAATAATTAAGAGGGGAATTCCTCAAGGCAGTATTATCGGACCTTTATGTTTTCTTATATATATAAATGATATGAGTAAAGGAATGGAATCGGAGGTAAGGCTTTTTGCGGATGATGTTATTCTCTATAGAGTAATAAATAAGTTACAAGATTGTGAGCAACTGCAACATGACCTCGAAAATGTTGTGAGATGGACAGCAGACAATGGTATGTTGATAAACGGGGTTAAAAGTCAGGTTGTGAGTTTCACAAATAGGAAAAGTCCTCTCAGTTTTAATTACTGCGTTGATGGGGTGAAAGTTCCTTTTGGTGATCATTGTGAGTATCTAGGTGTTAATGTAAGGAAAGACCTTCATTGGGGTAATCACATAAATGGGATTGTAAATAAAGGGTACCGATCTCTGCACATGGTTATGAGGGTGTTTAGGGGTTGTAGTAAGGATGTAAAGGAGAGGGCATATAAGTCTTTGGTAAGACCCCAACTAGAGTATGGTTCTAGTGTATGGGACCCTCACCAGGATTACCTGATTCAAGAACTGGAAAAAATCCAAAGGAAAGCAGCTCGATTTGTTGTGGGTGATTTCCGAGAAAAGAGTAGCGTTATAAAAATGTTGCAAAGTTTGGGCTGGGAAGAACTGAGAGAAAGAAGAAGAGCTGCTCGACTAAGTGGTATGTTCCGAGCTGTCAGCGGAGAGATGGAGTGGAATGACATTAGTAGACGAATAAGTTTGAGTGGCGTTTATAAAAGTAGGAAAGATCACAATATGAAGATAAAGTTGGAATTCAAGAGGACAAACTGGGGCAAATATTCATTTATAGGAAGGGGAGTTAGGGATTGGGATATCTTACCAAGGGAGAAGTTCAATAAATTTCCAATATCTGAAATCATTTAGGAAAAGGCTAAGAAAACAACAGATAGGGAATCTGCCACCTGGGCGACTGCCCTAAATGCAGATCAGTATTGATTGATTGATTCATTGTTGAATGCCTTTAATGAGGCTACTTATATTTCAGAACATGAAGATATTACAGACCTTAAAATTGGTATTTGGGATCTACTTTAAAAATAAAGAAACAGGTATTTTTCGTTTTTGGAAAATCCAAATAATGGGGGGGGGGGTGAAAAGGGGGGGTTAATTTTTAAAATGCGTGTATCTACGTCTTAAAACTTCGCAGATGTAAAAATTGGTATTTAGAATCTCCTTTAAAAATAGAGAAACATGTATTTTTTGTTTTCGGAAAATCCCAATAGGAGGGGTGAAAAAGGGGTTGAATGCCTTTAATGAGGGTACTTATATCTCAGAAACTGAAGATATTACAGACCTGAAAGTTGGTATTTGGGATCTCCTCTAAAAATAAATAAACACTTTATTTTTTGCTTTTGGAAAATCCAAATAGTGGGGTGTGAAAAGGGGGTGGATTTTTAAAATGAGTTTATCTATATCTCAAAACTTTAAAAGTTTGCACATGTAAAAATTGAATCTCCTTTAAAAATAAAGGAACACGTATTTTTTTGTTTTCTGTAAATCCCAATAGCAGGGGTGTAAAAGGGTGAATAATGGGCTGAATGCCTTTAATGAGGATACATATATCTCTGAAACTTAATATATTACAGAACTGAAAATTTGTATATGGGATCTCTTTTAAAAGTAAAGAAACACGTATTTTTTTGTTTTTGGAAAATCCAATTAATGTCTGTTATAATCAGGAGTGACCATTTGGGCTGATTTTTTTGAAAGACTATATCTACAGAATATCTGAGAAACGTAAAATGTTACAGACGTAAAAAGTGGTATTTGGAATCTCCTGTAAATGTAAAGAAACGTAGGTGTTATATTTTTGGAAACCCCACTTAGGGGAACTAAAAAGAGGTGGAATTTTAAAATGAAAATTTCTACAGTATATCTCAAAAACATAACATGTTTCAGAAGTGAAAAATGGTATTGTTTATCTCTATTAAAAATAAAGAAACGAGTATTTTTAGTTTTCAGAAATACCACTTGGGTAGAGGGGGGAGGTAAAAGTGACTGAAAATGGTGTTGAATTCTTTTAATTAGGCTACTGATATCTCAAAAATGTTGATGTTACAGTCGTGAAATTTGATATTTGGAATCTGCTTTAAAAGTAAAGAAACACGTATTCTCGGAAAATCCAAAGAGGTGGGGGGGGGGGGGGGGGAGGGGTAGGTGAAAGTTGAAAAATTAATTGACCTAATTGTATGAGAAAGGGGCTGCCTGGCCGAAGCGGTAAAGGCGTGCTCGGTTCACCCGGAAGGACGTTGGTTCGAATCCCCGTCAGGAAGTCGTAAAATTTAAGAAACGAGATTTCCACTTCCGGAGGTGCATATGGCCCTGAGGTTCACTCAGCCTACGCCAAAAATGAGTACCAGGTTAATTCCTGGGGGCAAAGGCGGCTGGGTGTAGAGCTAACCACTCTACCCTATCACGTGCCGAGGTTAACAATGGTGGAAGGCTTTACCTTTCACTCCTCTAAGGGCCTTCATGGCATGTACGGAGGTGGCTTTGCAATTGTATGAGAATACTTACAATTATAAAAGCTAAAGTTGTTACAGACGTGAAAGTTGATCTCCTTTAAAAACAAAGAAAAACGCGTTTGGGGGGGGGGGGGGGAATCATCTTGGTGGGTGGGAGTGAAAAGGAGTTTAATTCCTTTGACACATAAATCATAAACTGAAGAAGTTAGAGTCGTGATAATTGGTATCTAGAAGAGCCTTTACTATTAAAGAAACAAGTATTTTTTGCCGGAAAATTCACTTTTGGTGGTGGGGGGTGGGAAGGGGTGTAAAAGGAAGTGCAAAAAAGTGAATTACTTTTATGGGGATACTTATATCTCAAAACTGAAGGTAATAGACGTGAACATTGGTGTTTGGAATCTCCTTTAAACATAAAAAAACACGGCTTCTTTTAATTTTTTGGGCGGGAGGGGGGGGGGCGTAAATAAACTTAACGGCGGTGGGGTGTAAAAGGAGGTGAGACCAATTGATTTTACTGTTCATAATGTGCTTGTAAGGAGCCTCCGTTGTTCAGGTGGCAGCGCGCCGGCCTCTGTGCTGGGTTCCGTGGTTCAAATCCTGGTCATTCCATGTGACATTCGTGCTGGACAAAATGGAGGCGGGACAGGATTTTCTACGGATACTCCGGTTTTCCCGGTCATCATTCATTCCAGCAATATTGTCCAATATCATTTCATTTCATTTGTCATTCATTAATCATTGCCCCAGAGGAGTGCGACAGGCTTCGGCAGCCGGCACAATTCCTATTATCGCCGCTAGATGGGGGCTTTATTCACTCCATTCCTGACCCTGTCGAATGACTGGAAACAGGCTGTAGATTTTCGATGTACTTATTCTGATCATAAACCGATCATTTATAATCTTTCCTGGGTTCGTTTCCAAAACACATCTTTTCCTTCGGAGAACGTTCTTAGATTACAGTAGATTCTCCTGGCATTTAAATAAAAATGTAAACACATTTGAAATAAACGATAGGAATGAGATTGACCGTCCAATTGTTCACCTCTATAATAAGGTCAATAATGCACGGAAGTATGTCATTCGTATCGCCAGAAATCGCGCACAATTGCCTACGCGCGACAATGGTGCTGGTCACATTGTCAACAATGACAATGGCAGCAGATATAATTTACCGCCATGTAGCGGTCTTGCGCCTTGCTATGGGGTCCAGAACATCTATAATAATAATAATAATAATAATAATAATAATAATAATAATAATAATAATAATAATAATAATAATAATAATAATAATAATAATAATAATAATAATAATAATAATAATAATAGTGTTCTGGACCGTCGTCAAAAGTGCGGACCGCGCTGGAAAAGGGTCCTGGACGGGCAATGACTAAGAATGCAGTCCGGCCGCGGGTTCAGTACTGCCAAGTCACCTAAGAGGACACCACGGCGTATCTCCTCAAGGATTTGATCCATATTAAAAATGCTTATAGGAAAAGATGGCAAAGATTTAGGGACCCAACTGACCGGGTGGAATACCTGGACATAGCCCGGGAAGTACGAAATCGATTGCTGGAAAGAAAGATTGAAAAATAGGAGGAAACTTGCCGTAATCTATTAGAAAACGAGTCAGATCGCAAAGTTTTGGCGGATTCCCTCAGAAAACGAGTCAGATCGCGAATTTCGGCGGATTATGTGTAAAACAATGAGCATTCAATTATAAATTTCAGTACAATACCGTAGCGAAGCACGGGTATCTTGCTAGTCTATATATATAAAATAACTTGTCCTGACTGACTGATTCATCATCGCCGAGCCAAAACTACTGGACATAAAGGAATGAAATTTTGGGAATACGTTCATATTACAAAGTAGGTTCTCGCTAAGGGAGGATTTTTGGATATTCCGTCGCTAATGGCGTGAAAAGGGGGTGAATTTTTAAAACGAGTGTATCTATATCTCGAAAACTGAACAGTTTAAAGACATGAAATTTGCTATTTGGAATCTCCTTTAAAAATAAAGAAACACGTATTTGTTGTTTCCGGAAAATCCCATTGAGGGGGATGAAAAAGGGGGAAAATTGGTTGAACACCTTTTATGAGGAGACATATCTTAAAAACTGACGATGTTACAGACATGAAAATTCGTATTAGGAATCTCCTTTACAAATAAAGAAACACGTATATTTTTGTTTTTGGAAAATCCAATTAATGGGGGTTAAACGGGAGTGACAAATGGGGTGAATTTTTAGACATTTTTAAAATTAGTGTATCTTTATCTCAAAACTTTAAAAGTTTACAGATGTAAAAATTGGTATTTAGAATCTCCTTTAAAAATAAAGAAACACGTACTTTTTGTTGCTAAGGAGGTGAAAAGGGGGGTGAAATTTTTAAATGAAGATATCTAAATATCAAAAGCTTAAAAGTTTACAGACATAAAACTTGGTATTTGGAATCTCCTTTAAAAATAAGTGAACACGTGTTTTATGTTTTCGCAAAATCCCATTAAGTGGGGTAAAAAGGGGGGAAATTGGTCGAATACCTTTTATGAGGATACTTATATCTCAAAAACTGAAGGTATTACAGACATCAACATTGGTAAGCACGTATTTCTTTCTTTTTGAAAAATCCAATGAATAGGGGGTGAACGGGAGTGACAAATGGGGTGGAATTTAAAAAAGTTAAGGCCTACAATGTATCATAGATACTTAACATGTTACAGACTTGAAAACTGGTACTTGGGATCTCCTGTAAAAGTAAAGAGACAGATAATTTTTTTGGAAAATCCACTTAAGAGGAACACAAAACGGGAGTGAATTTTTAGAATGAGCATATCTACAGTATATCTCGAAAACTTAACATGTTACAGAAGTGAAAATTGGTACTTTTGATCCCTTTCAAAAATAAGAAACACGTATTTTTTGTTTTCGAAAAAAAAAAAAACACTTGGCGGGGTGGGGGAAGGGGCGGGTAGAAAGGACTGAAAAGTAGGTTGAATTCTTTGCATTAGGATACTGATATCTCAAAAAACTGGAGACGTTACAGACATAAAAATTGGTGATTGGAATCTCAAAAAGAAATGCATATTTTTTTTTTTTCGGAAAATCCGCTTAGGCGGGGTGAAAAAATTGAAAAATTAGATTATTTGTATGTGTCAGCATATATCTCAAAAACTATAGATGTTGCAGACGTGAAAATTGGTGTTTGGATTCCCCTTTAGAAGTAGAGTAACACATATTCCTTTGATTTCGGAAAACTCAATTAAGGGGGTGAAATAATTGAAAAATTTATTGACTTATTTGTATGAGGATACTTATATCTTATGAAAACGTAAGTTGTTACAGACGTGAAAATTGGTATTTGGAAGCTCCTTTATAAATAAACACCTAAGGAGGGAGGGTGAAAGGAAGTGAAAAATAAAGAAACGCGCATTTTAGGAGGAAAATAAACTTGGGAGGAGGGGGGTGAAAAGGAATTGAATTCCGTTTATGAGGACACATATCTCGAAAACTGATGATGTTACAGTCGTGATAATTGGTATTTAGAAACTCCTTTATAAATAAACACATATTTTTGATTTTCGAAAAATTCACCTAAGGAGGGAGGGAGTGGAAAAATTGAATTCTTTTTATGTGGATACTCATATCTCAAAAACTGATGGTTGCAGACGTGAAAATTGGTGTTTGAAATCTCCTTTAAAATAAAGAAACACGCATTTGGGGTGGGGGGAGGAGGAATCAACTTAACGGGGGGTGGGGTGAAAAAGAAGTTCAATTCTTTTTGTGAGGATACTTATATCTAAAAGAAAACAGACGTGAAAATTGGTATTTGGAATCTTCTTTAAAAATAAAGAAACCGGGCGAGTTGGCCGTGCTCGTAGAGGCGCGCGGCTGTGAGCTTGCATCCGGGAGATAGTAGGTTCGAATCCCACTATCGGCAGCCCTGAAAATGGTTTTCCGTGGTTTCCCATTTTCACACCAGGCAAATGCTGGGGCTGTACCTTAATTAAGGCCACGGCCGCTTCCTTCCAACTCCTAGGCCTTTCCTATCCCATCGTCGCCATAAGACCTATCTGTGTCGGTGCGACGTAAAGCCCCTAGCAAAAAAAAAAAAAAAAAAAAACAACAAGAAACACGTCCTCTTTTGTTTTCGGAAATCCACTTACGGGGGAAAGAATTGAAATCTTTGAATTATTTCTATGAGGATACTTATATCTCTAAAAGATATGGATGTTACAGATGTGAAACTTGGCATTTGGAATCTCCTTTAAAAAACACGTATTTTTTGTTTTCGGGAAATCGACTTCGGGTGGGGGGGGGAGGGTGGGGTGAAAATAAGTAAAGAAGGAGTTGAATTATGTTTAAGAATAAACTAAGCTGGTTTGGTCATGTAAAGAAGATGGAAGAGAATGGAATTCCAAGACAGATGCTGGAGGGAAAAGTGCGAGGGCAAGAGAGCAAAAGGAAGACCTAGAACAAGGTGGATTGAATCATTGAAGAGCAACATAAGATGATTAAATTTAGACTGGGACAAGATCGTGGAAGAGGAATATGGAAGTAAAGAGGAAGATGGAGAAGTGCCATAAATACCCTGACCCGGCAGGAGCAGGTTAATGGGAAATGATGATGATGATGATGATGATGAGTAGAGAGATAAAATATACAAGTTAAACAAGTTAGCAAGCAAAGTAAATGATACATAAATTGAAAGCTTACTTACATTTACTCAGTCAAATTTTTCCATTTCCTGTAGAATCTGCGTATTTTAGTATTTTGCGAGTGTTCTCTGGAAGGTTCGTCACGTGCAATCGACCAACAGAAATCAGATATAATATTTACATCCTAACGTCCCTGGTAGCACCATTCTGCATCTTTGAGATCCTGGTGGAACCTTTCACCTTGCTCTTCACTTACAGCTCCTAAATTTGGAGGGAAGTAGTCGAGATGTGACGTTAAGTAATGAAGCTTTAGGCTCATATTACAACTGAGTTGGTTAAACTTGTCACTACATTTTTGAATGCATTCCATCCATCTTCCTCAGTTCTGGTCATTGTTTCTGTGAAGTTTTTATTCATCATCAGTTTAAGAATCTGTGGTCCATCAAATACTCCTCCTTTGATTTTTGCATCTGATAATGTGAAAAATTGAGCTATTTCTAAACCACCTAAATGGAGATGAATGGATGCCTTCCTTTCTTGGATGTTCTAGTAAGATGGCTCTGGCTGCTTAGGATATACCATCTATTGTAAGCCTACCCAAACGTACCACTATCTCACCACCATCCAGCACAAAAACAGGGCATTCTCACGACACTCACCAAGAGCATATGAGTAACAACACAGTAAAGGTTTCCACCTATTCAATACAAATATATTCACAATATTTTAAAAATTACATGGTACTAGTTTCGACCCTAGACCCTAGACCCTAGACCCTAGACCCTAGGGTCGAAACTAGTACCATGTAATTTTTAAAATATTGTGAATATATTTGTATTGAATAGGTGGAAACCTTTACTGTGTTGTTACTCATATGTTATTCTCAGTTCAATACGGACCAACAACATGAAATTTATAATCCTTAATACTCACCAAGAGGGCGATACAAATTTGTGAGCCATCAAATATCCAGGAGGAGATGGACACACACCTTTGAACTCTGATATTATGTTAAATAAGGAATCATTAATATGGACAATCATGAAATTTATATCATGTTACAGTTATACAGTATATAGCTGAAGTTTCTCAGGACCTTCTGTCCAGACCACAAATGTATCATCAACATACCTACACCAAATCATAGGTTTGATGAGCACTGAAGTGATAGCCTCCTCCTCAAAATGCTCCATAAAGAAATTAGCCACTACCAGTGAAAGTGGACTTCCCATACCCCATCCATCTGTTCGTAAAATTGCCCACTCCACAAGAAATAGCTTGAAGTGCAGAAGTGAAGTAGCTTAGTAAAGAATTTCACCTTATTTTCTTGCCATGCTATAAGACCAAAAAGCCTATATCATATCTACAAGCTATTACTGTCTATCTCTAGGACGATATGAATTTGTTGAGCCATCAAATATGTGAGAAGATGGACACACTCAAAGCCACGTTCAAGGGTAATGGTTACAGTGATGTACAGATTCATAGAGCCCTGAATCCCAGAGAGACAGCTGAGCATGCCCTATCATCAGGCCATGATGTCATGTTCCAAGATGTTCAAGCTCTTTCCCACACTAAACACTACAGGTCTAGGATTATATGGAAAGCTGCAGAGAGTTGAAAAGTATAAACTAAGCTGGTTTAGTCATGTAAAGAGAATGGAGGAGAATAGAATTCCAAGACAGATGCTGGAGGCAAAGTGCAAGGGCAAAAGAGCAAGAGGAAGACCTAGAACAAGCTGTGAAAATACATAGAAATCCTAACAATTTCAACAGGGACACTGGCTATCAATTCAGTAATATGTTGTTGCCAGCCATTAAGGATTTACATAGGTAGTTCTCTTCCCTGTCATTTCAGTATTCTTATTTCATTTTTGTGTTTTCGAAATTAGTACATTCCTCACCACCAGATGTTCCATTCCAGGCTTGTGTTAGTGTCATAACATATGTACGCCTGTTTTGCCCCCCTCCCAGACCAACTCTAGATGGTGCCGTCAGCTGCTACTTGGAATGCTAGTGCTGTGCCAGCGTATTGTGAGCCATCTGGTGATGAATGAATGTACCACTTCTGATTACTAACGGCCAAATTCAAACCCTCATTATTGGAGAAGTCTTCCTCGTGGACAGTCAAGATTTGCTTCTGAAGATGTGGAGCAAAGTTTTCTGTGAAATGTAAAGAATTTCACCTTATTTTCTTGACATAGCATAAGTCCAAAAAGCCTATATCATATCTACAAGCTACTACTGTCTATATTTAGGACATTTTCTGAGAGAGGGTCAGTTATGGATGATTTCCTGGTTAGATGCTAGTTACTCTGTTAGTTGTAGACAATTTATTTGAATGTGATAATGGTTAATAATATGCAACTGGATTATGATCTATTTTCAGTTATTTTAGACAAAAAAAGTCCAATATCTCATTTTTTCAGTTTCCCTCATTGATACACCTCTGATCCCTGCAGATATTTTCATGGTATTATTTTCTATATTCCACCATTTTTATCACTAGAATGATGTTTATTTTCAACTGCCTAGAACAATTGCAGCCGTCATTTTGACTGCAGTAAGAAAAAGTAAGATACATATTGTACAGAATTCAAACATCATGTTCACAGTATTTATTAGGTTTCATTATATTTTCAGTGTTATTTTAGTTCCTTTATTACATTTTACCAGTTGCATTTTACAACTATATATTTTGTTAATACGAAAGTAAAATACACATTGTACAGAACTCAAACGTCATGTTTACAGTATTTGTTAGGTTTTATCATCATTTCTGTGTTATTTTAGTTCCTTTATTACACTTTATCAGTTACATTTTACAATATACATAACATTTTATAACACTTTACAACTACATATTTCATAACTGCTTAACACGATATATTTGTGTTTCAGAGCAAGAACATCGTTTGTGATATCAGTTGCAATCAAATAAGTTACTGCTTGGTTTATCAGTGACACATTTCTTGCAATACACCTTCTTGATGCAGCATTCTTGGCATTTTCCACAGGTGGACTTGTCACATGACTAACAATAATTTTGTGTGTGTTACAGCAGAATGAGCACTGGTGACATTTTTTACCAGTGGCCTCTGTACTGCAAGGAAGGATTGTGGTCACCTCTTGGTCAAAGTGTGTGGTGATCTTAGTTCATTCAAGAAGTTTAAAATGAAGCATCTTTGAGAAATTTCCAAAGAATTACATGTGTGAAATAAAATCCAGGCATCTCAGTTACCTGCAGATTAAAATGTTCCAATTGCAGAGCAATCTACATAGGTCAAATGAGCAGGAGTTTTATTAATCGGTACTTAGAATACACTAACACCCTAAAATACAACTGCTTCTCTGCAAAGGGATAACATATGGCCAATTTCTATTTTATTGAACAAGATTTAGAAATTCTCAAAATCACTCAAAAATGTACTTTGCTTGATAATGTCAAGGAACGCTACATACATTTAGATCAATATGTCAATCCAAACTACAATCTGAACAAGTTCAGAAAAAACGAATGTTTTATTTAATACAATTGTCCATTTAAATGTCAATCAGTATTTCAAAAAGTTCATAATTCAACACAATATACACTCTCACCAATCTCCTCCATCCGCTCTCCCTCTCCCTCTCCCTCTCCCTCTCCCTCTCCCTCTCCCTCTCCCTCCATCTCACAGCTTAGATAACAATCAATCAATCAATACTGATCTGCATTTAGGGCAGTCGCCCAGGTGGCAGATTCCCTATCTGTTGCTTTCCTAGCCTTTTCCGAAATGATTTCAAAGAAATTGGAAATTTATTGAACATCTCCCTTGGTAAGTTATTCCAATCCCTAACTCCCCTTCCTATAAATGAATATTTGCCCCAGTTTGTCCTCTTGAATTCCAACTTTATCTTCATATTGTGATCTTTCCTACTTTTATAGATGCCATTCAAACTTATTCGTCTACTAATGTCATTCCACGCCATCTCTCCGCTGACAGCTCGGAACATACCACTTAGTCGAGCAGCTCTTCTTCTTTCTCTCAATTCTTCCCAACCCAAACATTGCAACATTTTTGTAACGCTACTCTTTTGTAGGAAATCACCCAGAACAAATCGAGCTGCTTTTCTTTGGATTTTTTCCAGTTCTTGAATCAGGTAATCCTGGTGAGGGTCCCATACACTGAAACCATACTCTAGTTGGGGTCTTACCAGAGACTTATATGCACTCTCCTTTACATCCTTACTACAACCCCTAAACACCCTCATAACCATGTGTAGAGATCGGTACCCTTTATTTACAATCCCATTTATGTGATTACCCCAGTGAAGATCTTTCCTTATATTAACACCTAGATACTTACAATGATCCGCAAAAGGAACTTTCACCCCATCAACGCAGTAATTAAAACTGAGAGGACTTTTCCTATTTGTAAAACTCACAACCTGACTTTTAGCCCCGTTTATCAACATACCATTGCCTGCTGTCCATCTCACAATATTTTCGAGGTCACGTTGCAGTTGCTCACAATCTTGTAACTTATTTATCACTCTATAGAGAATAACATCATCCGCAAAAAGCCTTACCTCCGATTCCACTCCTTTACTCATATCATTTATATATATAAGAAAACATAAAGGTCCGATAACACTGCCCTGAGGAACTCCCCTCTCAACTATTACAGGGTCAGACAAAGCTTCACCTACTCTAACTCTCTGAGATCTATTTTCTAGAAATATTGCAACCCATTCAGTCACTATTTTGTCTAGTCCAATTGCACTCATTTTTGCCAGTAGTCTCCCATGATCCACCCTATCAAATGCTTTAGACATGTCAATCGCGATACAGTCCATTTGACCTCCAGAATCCAAGATATCTGCTATATCTTGCTGGAATCCTACAAGTTGAGCTTCAGCGGAATAACCTTTCCTAAAACCGAATTGCCTTCTATCGAACCAGTTATTAATTTCACAAACATGTCTAATATAATCAGAAGGAATGCCTTCCCAAAGCTTACATACAATGCATGTCAAACTTACTGGCCTGTAATTTTCAGCTTTATGTCTATCACCCTTTCCTTTATACACAGGGGCTACTATAGCAACTCTCCATTCATCTGGTATAGCTCCTTCGGCCAAACAATAATCAAATAAGTACTTCAGATATGGTACTATATTCCATCCCATTGTCTTTAGTATATCCCCAGAAATCTGATCAATTCCAGCCGCTTTTCTAGTTTTCAACTTTTGTATCTTATTGTAAATGTCATTGTTATCATACGTAAATTTTATTACTTCTTTGGCCTTAGTCTCTTCCTCTATCTCGACATTATCCTTGTAACCAACAATCTTTACATACTGCTGACTGAATACTTCTGCCTTTTGAAGATCCTCACATACACACTCCCCTTGTTCATTAATTATTCCTGGAATGTCCTTCTTGGAACCTGTTTCTGCCTTAAAATACCTATACATACCCTTCCATTTTTCACTAAAATTCGTATGACTGCCAATTATGCTTGCCATCATGTTATCCTTAGCTGCCTTCTTTGCTAGATTCAATTTTCTAGTAAGTTCCTTCAATTTCTCCTTACTTCCACAGCCATTTCTAACTCTATTTCTTTCCAGTCTGCACTTCCTTCTTAGTCTCTTTATTTCTCTATTATAATAAGGTGGGTCTTTACCATTCCTTACCACCCTTAAAGGTACAAACCTGTTTTCGCATTCCTCAACAATTTCTTTAAACCCATCCCAGAGTCTGTTTACATTTTTATTTACCGTTTTCCACCGATCATAGTTACTTTTTAGAAACTGCCTCATACCTGCTTTATCAGCCATATGGTACTGCCTAACAGTCCTACTTTTAAGACCTTCCTTTCTATCACATTTATTTTTAACTACCACAAAAACAGCTTCATGATCACTAATACCATCTATTACTTCAGTTTCCCTGTAGAGCTCATCTGGTTTTATCAGCACCACATCCAAAATATTTTTTCTCTCTGGTTGGTTCCATCACTTTCTGAATCAGCTGTCCTTCCCATATTAACTTATTTGCCATTTGTTGGTCATGCTTCCTGTCGTTCGCATTTCCTTCCCAATTGACATCTGGCAAATTCAGATCTCCCGCTACAATCACATTTCTTTCCATGTCGTTTCCCACATAGCTGACTATCCTATCAAATAATTCCGAATTCGCGTCAGTGCTACCCTTTCCCGATCTGTACACTCCAAATATATCAAGTTGCCTATTATCTTTAGAAATGAGCCTTACACCTAGAATTTCATGTGTCTCATCTTTAACTTTTTCGTAGCTTACAAATTCTTCTTTCACCAGAATGAAAACTCCCCCTCCCACCTTTCCTATCCTATCTCTACGATACACACTCCAGTGCGGTGAGAAAATTTCTGCATCCATTATATCATTTCTCAGCCATGATTCAACTCCTATTACAATATCTGGTAACTCGCTGCAAGCAGCAGATAACACACAGTGCCCCACAAATACAGCTGCTGGAAACAAAATCATACAGAACCGAGGGAATAAGTTGAAACGTTGATTTCATTCTAGTCAGATTTCTATCTCTTTCTTTACAGACATCCTTCCATTCAATTCAACTCTCAACATAGAATAGCTCTTGGCAATTCCCTAAATCCAAAAATATAACTCTTAATTTCATCATCAGAGAGCAACAAACTCAGGTTAACTACTAAACAACAGTGCAATGAACTACAACTGCAGAATCAAAGTTTCACAGTACTGCACAATTTATTATGTTTTTTAAGAATATAGTTTGAACATACAATACCAATGTAACATTTTAACAACATTTTAAAACCCATCTAGTGCAACAGAAAGATCAATTCTTACTCACCTAACATTATAACACTTTATGGACAGTAACAGAACTGTGACATGTTTTCTATATTAATTTTTTCTATGGACTCATTTAATTAGTGCTGTCTGATAGTTTTTGAGTTGAGGATGACCAAGATGAGGGTCAAAACTAGTGCTAATTATATAAGATTTTAATTTTGCAACTGTGAATCTTTGTGTACTGATCAGATGGAACATCCCACCTTTGAACTCAGATATTATATTAAGAAATCATTAACATGGACAATCATGAAATTTATATAATATTCCAGTTATACAGTAGTTGTAGAAGATGTAAACAGGTCATCGTCTTGACGCTGACAGAGTCATGTATGAGTGGCTCATTTGGTCAAGAACATCCACTCCACATTTAGTGGAGTTAAAAATATTACAGTTACCACTATTTTTTTCTTAATTGTTAGCTACTTCAATCTGCTTGTGCATGGTACTCAGAATGCAAGCATTTTTTCTTTGTTTGCCCTGGTCAACAGTAAGAGTATTTTGTCATTCACCAATATGTTTGATGAAAAGCATTCTCCACTTGTGTATTTGCAAATTGGCAGATGTTCTAAGCAATATAATCATGTAGTACCTATCAATAAGAATTGTCCCTTTGGTCAGCAGAGAGTTTGCAAGCTATTGTGATGTAAGAAAATTGTCAGTTGTGACATTTCTTTCCTTATAAGGACAAACCACATATTCACCAAGATGCATACATCTGTCCCTTTCTTCATCTTTTACGAAGTACACGAAACCACTCAAGAAGTGTTTGGTTTCAAGATTTACAGCCAATCAGAATTTCAGGCCAAACTTATCAGGCTTATTCGTCATATACTGGATGAACTTACAATGCGCTTTACATAGTTCATTAAATTTGATATATTCACCAGCTGTAAATCACAGCTGAAAGTTCACAACAAACGGGAACCATAATTCAGAAGCTAGGGCAAATTTGTTGTTGATCAGCTGATTCAAACACATTGTTTTTCTGTCAAACTGTAGGAACATCAAAATTTCATTGAAGCGATCACACAACATGGTTTTGGGAATTACTGGAGGTCCCCATTTCATGTCTTCCCTTGTATATACTAAAGTAAAAGAAAAGCTTTCAGTTGTACCAGACAATCATCCCATGATTCTGACTTCAATTGTGTGTGAACTTCTTCAATGGGGCACTTTTGAATATGCTTCATTATAAATAAATCAATGAATCATTCAATGATCTGCATTTAGGGCTGTTGCCCAGGTGGCAGTGACAGATTCCCCATTAATTGTTTACCTAACATTTCCTTAAATATTTTCAAAGAACTTGGAAATTTATCAAACATTTCCCTTGATAAATTATTTCAATCCCTTATTCCTCATCCTATAAATGAATCTGGAAACAACAGTCACCATGGTGACGCGTCATTCCCTCCAATATTATCTCCATGCATACGGAGTAGGTCCTTGCTTGTACTTTTCCTTGTATTTTCCACTCAGATCCAGTTCTAGGCCTGTCCTATCCCATTCTCACCATACTCCTGTCCTATCTTTACCATAAGATCTCACTGAGTTGTTGAAAAAAAGAAAAGCAAAATATATATGAGCCGCTGAGGGCCAAAGTGGTCTAAGTCAAGAAATGTCAGTTTTTGAATTATACCACTCAGTGCAGTTATAAAGCATGAAAATTTGTTGTGAAGAAGTGGTATAATGATAACTCCCATGGGAGATGCTTGAGAGCGCCAGTTGCATTCTTCCCATCATGCCAGAGTGGAGCACATTTACAGGAATAGTGATATAAGTCAAGCATCACAGCCAAGACACAAAACTCAGTCAAGGAAATGGAAATGTCATAGCCATAACTTTCGATCTTCAGAAAGCACTGGTTTTCCCAAAGGTATCAACATCATAAACCTATTATTGGAGGAACTTGTATGTGTATAACTGTGTCATTCATGACCTCAGAACAGACAATGGCTTTATGTACATTTGGGATGAGACTTTGCTCATCAAAAGGCTCCCAAGAAGTAGGTTCCTTCCTTCTAAAGCATGTTGAACTCCATGCCCATGATGCTCATCATGTGATAGCATACAGTGACGCAGCAACTGGTCAAAATCGGAATTCCAAACTTGCAGTGATTTGGATAGAGATTGTAAAGAACTCGAGAAATGAAATCTAAGTGGTTGACCATAAGTTCATGCTATTAGGACACTCCTTTCTTCCAAACGATCACCATTTTGGAGTTATCGAGAGAAAATCAAGACTTGCTCAAATTTTCACTCCGGATGATTGGTGTAATACCATTCAAAAGGCAAGGAGAAAACAACCCTTTGCCATTTATAGAATGGTTCTGAATGACTTTGTCTCAACAAAAGACATAGAGAAAAGTGTAACATTTAGAAAGATGAACACGCAAAATGAAAAGTTCAGTTGGCTTCATGTTCGATGGCTTCGTTTTCAGAAAGACTCTCCTCATTTCATTCTCTACAAGGAATCTCTTGATGAAGGAATCCCTTTCAAAACTTTGGACATTACTCCTTCACATCGTGTTCGTGGCCGTCCTCGTTTGTCTTTGTCTGGTGTTCAACTCATCCATCTCAACAATGCTGTGCGACCTGTCACCGAGGCTAAGAAGAGAGATGTGATGACCCTTCTCCCATACATCCCTCCAGTGAATTTGGCTGTGGAGTATGGACCTGATTATTTCGACCCATTACAAGAGGAATATGACGTAGATTGTGAAATTGAGTAAACAGGCATCTTCCATTATAAAGTCTGTTTAAATTTCAGCATGATAATTTAATTTTCAGAAATACTGACATTTGGGCAAAACAATTTATTTATAATTCATGAGTGTCTGTACTGCTGAACTATTAGACCAGATTTAACAACAGAGCAATTATTTTAACTCAGTCTGTGAGAGAGAAAAGTTCTAATGGAAGCCGTATGTGCAGTTTCACATCTACTGTGCAACATTATGTTTTATTAACCATTATTTTATAAATACATTGCCATATTAGAGGTTAAAACACAACCTATACATTTTCCTTTTACTCAATTTCTCCAAAACATTTATCAGAAGAGTGGTACAACTCTTGATTTCGCTATGAGTAAACTGCAGACAGGAAAAGTGGTACTCCAAATTTTAGGAACAATAAAAAGCAATTTAAGGAACAAATAACTAAAATGTCTTTATTTAATATAATTTTAATATATTGTCTGCATATTTCATCAAATGAATCATGAATTCTTGTAAAGCCTGAATTTACATGAAATGAAACGCAAAACCTTTAATTTCTCAGAATGGGAAAAAGTTGACTTAGACCACTTTGGCCCTCAGCGGCTCATATATTTGTAAATTAAATAGTGTATCATTGAAAGGAAGTGACGAAAGCCTTAATTAAGGTATGGCCCCATCATTTGTCTGGTGTGAAAATGAGAAATGGAAAACCATCTTCAAGGTTGCCGACAGTGGTGTCGAACCCCCTTCACCTGCATATGAGCTAACAGTTACTCACCTCAAAACGAGCAGCCAGCTCGCTTGGTGTGATATTCTATCCTGATCTACTCGAATAAAAGTTCTATCCTATGTTTCTTTTTAATGAATGTTTAACATCATAACACATGTAAAAAGTGGATTGATGGAAGAGATAATGATGATAGTCTTTCTTGCACTTGCATTGACCTACAGTATATATTTGTGCTTAGCACAAAAAATGAGCATTCTGTGGAGCATATTGTGACAGGAATACTTTTAAAAAAATGCTATTTGTTTAGGGCGTCGACCCATGTGGATCTTTCACCTCTACTGGCACCATATTGTAGGAACCTGCATATAATTGGAATGGCAGTTGTGTGGAATGTTGTATGTGAGGAAAGGAAGATTAATGACGTCACAAACACCCAGTCTCCAGCCAGGGATATTAATCATTACAATTAAAAACCCCTGAACCAGCCGGGAATCGAACCCAGGGCTGCCAGATGACAGATGGACGCATTGCCCCCTACACCGCGGGGCCGGCCACAGGAATACTTACTACTAACTCTATGAGTTTGAATATCCAATTTCACTTCATTGGTGTGCATGAAATTTATTATGTCCAGTTCAGACTGTTTAGGGTAACCAGACATACTCTTTTATCCGGACATGTCCCCATTTTTAGATCTTGTCCGGGGTCTGGGTGGATTATTTAAAAAATCCAAAATGTCCTCCTTTTTTAGTGAATCTGCTTATTTTGGGGTAATCTGTTTTACTACTTCAGTTTTAAAAGTATTCTTCATTACATGATGGCATCAGTCATATCGATATACAGAAATGTGATTATGGATATAAAGTACACGCAATTATTCTATGCATGCCTTGTGTTATAATAATAGATGCTAGTTACCACTCTGTATACTGCATGCTTCTCTCAGCAATTCCCCAGCAGAACACTGCTGTGTTAATGTGTGACAGCTGACAATATGACAAGTGACGGGAGATAACTGGGATTTGAAGGAAATCTTTTTTAACCGGCTAGTGCTAAAAAGTGATATTGATTATTGTGGTGTTGAAAAATATATTCTGTATTTGCAAGCTAAATCCTTTCAGACTGATGATGTGAATTCTTTTGATCAGTTCTGCAATTTCAAAATATTCCTGAATGAGAGTAGTAATGAAAAGATCCCGTCAAGTTATCTTGTAGTCAGAAATGGGCTATTTCAATTCATGTTTGACTGTAGTTGACTGTTATTAAAACTTGCAGAATATTTTTGTTTCTATATCAGGGCACAATGAAAATCTAAAAAGATTAATTTCATTGGTCTCAGCACAATGGATTGGTAGTAGGAACCATTTCAAAGTAGAATCTGTGAAAATCTTAATGGTTCAGTACAATCTAAAGCAATTTATATGTGTGTCTTTTTACATGTTACACACACCAAAACTCATAAAGGCAACTGAATCTTCAGAAAAGTATCAACAAGGCATGAAAATTAGTTTCATTGTTAAAATTTTGTAAGAGTTTACTGTGTGATATGTAAATGGATACATTTTGTTCATGTATGCAAAAATTAGAATATATGTCTAAATTCAGACTCTCAATGGAGGAATTTTGTGTCCTCTTTTTTCCAGCATTGCCCTCCTTTTTAAATAGCTTTGACCCCCTTTTTTTATCTACTTGCATCCGCTCTCCCTAAGACTGTTCATTTTTTTTCTGATACTCATTCAAGAAAAGTGATCTTTTAACTATCAGTAACACACACTTCTAACAACTGTGCAGACATGGTCTTTCAATGACATCTCTCAGTGGAACAGCTCAGTTAGCAGCAGCTACTCCTTAATCCTCAATTTTTTCTCAGCTGGGTGGCTTACAGGCTATATTTCAGCTACCTCGCTGACTCTAAGAAAACAAATTGGCTGACACCTCGTTGGTAATCGGCCTCCCCACATCGTGCGTACCTGCATAGTTCCCAACTTTGACACCCCCATCTCCACTCAAGCCATCCTCAATGAACTCCACCTAGATGGCGTACCAGTTCACCAAGTCGCCAGGATTACAAAAGGCTCCGCACCAACGCTATTCGTCTGCCTCTATTTTGCCTCCGAAGACGACGTCCTGGAACTCATTTGCACTGGTGTCCGTATCTTCCGCCAGCTCCATCCAGTGGAACCCAGTCGTCGATATACACCACCTCCGCCACCTGCCGCCGCTTCAGTCCCACCTGCACCACCTGCATGGACAGTGTCACCATCGACATCAACCTCCTTCTACACTTCCCCCGCCACCACCATCACCACCACCATCACCACCATTATCACAACATCTGCCTACTCCCTTCCTTCAGTTCCTATCACTACTACAGTAATGACCCATATTTCCCCTATTATGACTTCAACTCTCCCCATCCAGCCCACACAACACCAACAACCTCAGCATCAATCCGAAACCCTCCAGCAGTCGGACGACACCATCTCATCAGCCCTGGACACATCTACAGACACGGCACGACGACCATCACCATTGCCGCCACCAACAGCCCAAGCCAATATGTTCAGCTGCGTCGTCCGTGGAGTCGACCCCGTAGTTCCTGAAGAAGAAGATGTCCGAGGACTCCACTTGGAGGACTACCCCGTCCGCAGAGCTTTCCGCATATACAACGCCCATGGACCAACTTACCTCGTGTGCCTCCATCTTCTGCATCCAGAGGACGTTCAACATCTCATCGCCCACGGAGCTCACTTCTACGGCCGTCTCTATAAAGTTGAATCTTCTCGCTCCTCTCCCCAACCCATGAACCGACATCCCACCAACACAACCCGCCGCCGTCCTTGGCCAGTTCCACCTCCATTCCAACCTAGCCATCACGTCAGTTTTCATCCTCGCCAACCAATTTTCTTCCCTCCACCGCTAACACCCAATCTTCTCCAACCCCTCCTAACTTCTATTGTTCATTACGCTTCTACATTTCACATCCTTGTTCTTCACCTTATCCATAACACTCCTGTCTAAGTCTCCAACTCCTTCCAATCTCACTAGCCAAGAGAACCCATACCAAACTCAATATTGCTGCTCTCACTTAAGATATCTTGAAAATATACACCACCAAAAAAAAAAAGAAAAGTTTGAAATATCAAGGATGCAATGCAATAAAAGTTAAAGAATAAACTTTAAACTCAAATGCTTTGCTTCCAGTGTCTAATGTAAATGAAAAAATAATAATGAAAAGGTCACAATTTTTGTTGTTCTTTAGTGAAGGTTGTCCCTTCTTCACTCTCCCTTAGAACTGGGTATGCCTCTTCTGGCATTGTTCAGCCCTCTGACACTCTGTGGCATGCTTGCGATCAGTATATTGACATCATCTTGAGGAAGCAAATCCCATTCCATCTGGGCAACTCTAATGAGGCCTGGGAGTGTCTGTGCAGGTTGTGGATGATCGTAAATGGGCTTTTTATAACCTGTCCCATGCATGCTGAATGCAATTCATGTCCATGGAATTAGCTGGCCAGTTCATATGGTGGATACCCGCCCCTCTCATGAAGCTTCTCACTGATGCACCTTGATGAGGGCAAGCATTGTCATCGACAAAAATGAATTCAGCACCATATTCATCCCTAAAGGGTTGTACAGATGGTCTAACAAGGGAACGATTGATAAAGTTATATCAAAACCGATGATGCAATTTCGCTGAGAGGATGAGGTGACCATAAAATAGCTTTGTACAAAAATTTAGCTGCCATTTTGAATTGGAAGGTGTTGAAATCTTGATTTAAAATCCATGTGATAACGCAGCTACTGGACAACCCTTGCATCGTGTTGGTAAGGCACACAATGGAGTAAAGTTGTAGTTGTGCTGGAGAGAGGTAGAATGAACCAGCAAATTACTGTGCAACAAGGTCACTTTAATGTTAGGGAACAAATGTGAAACCTAAATGAGGCGTATTAATTGCATGGCAAAAACACAAATATTTTTGGTACCATGCACAACAAATATGCTCTTTAAGACCACATTGTTCTTCACAGTTTTCCTCACTTGTTTGAAGGCAATATTTTGCATCCACTTTGAACTCTCCCTTGTGTAAATGATTGCAAACCATGAGTTTTTAATCATGTCCTTGAACCGTGGGGGAAGGAAATTGTACAGGAATTTACATGAATTGCACAACAAACACGCACCAAAGCGTAATGTGAGAGTAACACGCTCGCCCTGTCCTTGGCCTACTTCTGATGTTAAGACTATGTTGAAAGAATGAGACGCACTACACCGACGCTATAAACAGACTCAACTAGCTGACGTACATGAGCAGTACCGTGTTATTTGAAACCGAATTAAGCTTGTTAGATTCACAATTAAGTATTTATTTATTTTCCACCTAGTCGATACAATGATTGCTTCAGGCAATTTAATGGTTAAAAGTGGTACATGTTTCATATATTATCAACATCTTCAGCCACATAACACTGTTTAGATGAAAAATATGTATAAATTGACAAAGTAATGCTTTAGAGGAAGTGTCCTTAAAATTAACATAAGAATGACAACATTAAAACAAATAAATAACTCAAGAGAAAATATATAAATTATTTCTACAATTGAAAGCAGTCGTCAAGGAAACACTTGTCACCGAGCTCGATAGCTGCAGTCGCTTAAGTGCGGTCAGTATCCAGTATTCGGGAGATAGTAGGTTCGAATCCCACTGTGGCAGTCCTGAAAATGGTTTTCCGTGGTTTCCCATTTTCACACCAGGCAAATGCTGGGGCTGTACCTTAATTAAGGCCACAGCCACTTCCTTCCCACTCCTAACCCCTTCCTGTCCCATCGTCGCCATAAGACATATCTGTGTCGGTGCAACGTAAAGCAACTAGCAAAAAAAAAAACCCACTTGTACAATATTCCATAGAGAATATGTCCTAATGAATATTCTTTTCTTAATAATTCATGAAAAAAAGTCAATTTAAAAATTAAAAATATACAGTTTATAAGTAATTGTCAAAATGAAGAAATCCAGATATCACAGTGTGGCTCTTAATATTAATGCAGATGAAAATATAACTAATTCCTAGTTGTCAATTCTTATTAAGCCTGCTTTCCTTTGGAACAGTAACTCCTGTCATTCTTTCACAGTTTTGTGTCTGGTGTAATATTGATGATGAGTTCTTCCTTGCTCTTGCACTTGAGGAGGTGGAGGAGTGGGGGATATAGGTGTGTCAAGAACCTCGTTGCTGTCACCTATAGCTTCAACTGAGGAGGAATAAGTTGTAGGGCTATCTGTAGGTGGAGAAATTCCAATTCTTTTTTTGTGATCGTTCTCAAGCATTTTCAAATATACTAGAATGTGATAATATAATGGATTCTTATATTCTACAGCCTCATTAAGGTTATAATTTTTCTTTACAAGTTGGTCTAGATGAATGTATAGATCTTCATATGTGTTCATTAAGTTGCCCTTTTTTAATTTTTTTTATGATGGTCAGGTCTTGTTCTATGTTGGTAAATTTATGACCTGTGGCAGTCATGTGTGATCCCATAGCTGAGAATCTTCAATGTTTTTCAGCATTCACATGTTCCAAATATCTAACTTTAAAATTGCGGCCAGATTGTCCTATGTATGTATTCTTTCATTCAAAGCATGTGAGTTTATATATTCCCGAATCAAAAAATTTATCTTTCTTCAAGAGATTTATTGTATCATGGTTGAAAATACTGTTTCATGTTATTATTGGTGGAAAATGCAATTTTGAAATTTTTTCTCTTAAATAAATTTGTTATTACATGTATGTTTGGATTATTATATGTGAACTTGATGTATTTTTCAGTTTTACTAGGTTCGATTGCTAATTTAGATTGTTGCTTCTCCAAAAATTTATTAATTATTTTATCAATCATGTTATTGTTGAAACCATTCAAGAGGGCTTGTTGTCGGATAAACAACAGTTCTTTATTCCTTTCAGATTTGGATAAAGGAATACTAAACGCTCTGTTAATGTAACTATAATATGCTGATCTTTTCTGTGCCTCAGGGTATAATGAGTTGTTCTTGATAGTGGTCAGTGTGAAAGTGGATTTTCTGTGTATTTTGAAAGAAAATCCTTTTTCTTCTCTCGTTGTGACTATGTCCAGAAAATTCAGTGATCTTTCTACTTCTTCTTCTAAAGTGAATTTTATATTGGAATCCAAATTATTCAATATATTTAAAACTTTATTGCTATCGGTGAGTTTGTTATCTATTATAGCGTAAACATCGTCCACATAACGTGTCCAAAAATCCAAACCCTCTATTTGATTAATAATTTTCATCTGTTCCAAATAGTCTAAGTATATATTAGCCAATATTCCTGATGCTGGGGCTCCCATAAAGAGTCCTTTTTGTCGGTAAATTTTATTATTAAACATAAAATAATTTTGATTTAAACAAATTTTAAAACATTAATCAAATCTTCAATTTCTGGTATGCTTACTAATTTGTTCTTCATTAAATTCTTCTTAATGATTCTGATAGTGTCTTCTATTGGAATGTTTGTATACATGTTGGTTATGTCAAACGAACATGTCGTGTGAGATGATCCAAGTTTAAGATCTTTAACTAGATTACAAAAATCCACTGAGTTTTTGATAGGTATTTTACAATGAAATATGTGTTTACTTGATAAGAAATCATGTATAAATCTAGTTTTATAAATGGGGCTATTTTTGAAATTTATGATAGGTCTAATTGGTTCTCCTTGTTTATATAATTTTGGCAGTGCTCTTGCAGTCAGGAGTCTAAGGTTCATATTTATTAATGTTTGCACATCATGTTCATTAAACAAGAAAGACTTGCTTTTTAATAGTTTTTTAAGATCCCTCTGAATACGTGATGTCGGGTCTTTATCAACTGTACTAAATGAATTGTTATTAAAAAATGTTTCTGTTTTTTCAATATTCGCAATAAGATATATAATTATTTCCAGTATTAACGCTTGTTCCACATGCCAACAACTTCGAGCACTGTGTATTGGCAAACCACTTGCGAGGTGTCCCTCGATGAAAATACATATTTCTCCATGGAACGTCTCACTCTTGACTCACTGACAGTACAAAACACCATTGACAATATATTAAGGCAACAATCACCAGTCTGTCCAGTATTTAAATTTGATACTGTTATAGAGCATGAAGTAAGAAAGGAAGTTATGTCAATTAAATCTCGTGCAACAGGAGCTGATGAAATTCCCATTTCATTTGGGACCAACATAATCGACATAATATTGCCCATGATTACACATTTAATTAATACCTGCCTTACTTCAGGCAATATCCCAATTAAATGGAAAGATGCACTCATTGTGCCAGTCCCGAAAAACTCTCCTGCAAGCAATACATCTGACTACTGATCTGTCTGCATCCTCACAGCACTTTCTAAGGTTCTGGAGAAAATTATGCATAAACAATAGTGCATTGGCACTGCTGGTGGCTTCAGGTAGCCTATGCAGTGGCCTCCACGGTATGCACTAGCCTTGCGTCTTGGGAGGTGTGCTAAGTCCCAACTGACGAGCCCAACTTAGCACACGAGGGTGAAACGCAGGCAACCAAGAATAAGGTAGCTGGAAAATTTATAATGTCCAATAACGGACCATTATATTGGTATTATAAATTTACTCATTCAGGACAAATATTTTAAGTTCCCTATGGGAATCAACATCTATATTATCTGATGGCCAGGCAGGCATCAATTTTTGGAAGTGAGACATAGCTCTCATAGTGCATTGGCACTGCTGGTGGCTCCAGGTAGCCTATGCAGTGGCCTCCACGGTATGCACTAGCCTTGCGTCTTGGTAGGTGTGCTAAGTCCCAACTAACGAGCCCAACTTAGCACACAAGGGCGAAATGTAGGCAGCCAAGAATGAGTTAGCTGGAAAATTTTTAATGTCCAATAACGGACCATTATATTGGTATTATAAATTTACTCATTCAGGACAAATATTTTAAGTTCCCTATGGGAATCAACATCTATATTACATAAATAAATAGTTAAATACTTGGAAAAACATTCTGAACTTGATCTCTTACAGTCTGGTTTTAAGAAAGGACACAGTACTGCAACAACACTAATCAAAATCATGGATGACATTAGACGGGCTATGGACGAACGGAAACTGACTGTACTTATCCTACTTGACTTCAGCAGTGTGTTTGATACTGTAAATATTGACATATTGTTAGCCAAGTTACAAAAACTTCACATGGCTCATTCTGCTGATTCTGTTCTTGGTCTTATACCTCACAAATAGATGACAGCGAGTTGTTTCAAACGTGACGACTACAGAATGGGGACTAAGCTATCTGTCATTCCCCAAAGGTCTGTTCTTGGACCTCTTTTATTCTTAATGTATATTAATGACATTTCTTCTCATCCAAATGACTACAACTACCATCTTTATGCTGATGATCTTCAGATATACTCACACTTCAAAGTCTCCGACACTGACAAAGCAATTCACCAAATGAACTCGACTCTAAATTTAATTAGCTCGTATGCAAAAGAGAACTGCCTATTAATTAACCCGAAGAAAATGCAAGCTATCATAATAGGACAATCTAGGCTTTTAAATACACTAAATATCACACAACAGCCTACTCTTATGCTCTGCGGTGAAGCTATACCTTTTTAAAAGTCTGTAAAAAACCTAGGCATTGTCATGATTGACACATTAAATTGGAATGACCATATAACAAGTGTCTGCAGAAAGGTATATGCATCTCTCCACTCCCTAAAAGTGAAACAATCCATTCTTCCACATGGTATGAAAATAAAACATTCAAACTTTTCCAATAATTCATTACTGTGATGTCGTATTAACCAATGCAAATGTAGAACAAACTATGAAACTTCAAAGGGCAATGAACTCTTGCATACGATTCATATTTTCTTTGAATTTTAGGACACATATTTCCCCATATTATGAGAAGCTATCCTGGCTGAAAATCGATCAACTAAGAAACCTACATACTGTGACATTAATTTTTTGACTTCTGAACGAATCTACACCTGAATACCTATCCTCACATTTTAACTTCCTCTCATCTATCCATGGACATAATACCAGATTGACTTCTACCCTTATGATACTGATTAATCACTCATCTGTATACAGCCACTCATTTCAAGTGTCTGGGGCAAGGCTATGGAACACTCCCCCTGTCAGTATACGTAATAGCACTTCAATAGTCTCATTTAAATGGTCTTGTCAAGATTTCCCCTTAAATACGTGATCAGCTTGTATGAATGTTAGTGTGTATGAGTGCAAGTATGATTTAGAGCTAGGTGATGTAGATTAGATAATATTAATTATTAAAAAAACAATTATAATAAGTTATAGGCTAATATTACTCCAGTAATAAGTGGTATGTTTCGAGCTGTCAGTGGAGAGATGATGTGGAATGACATTAGTAGACGAATAAGTCTGAGTGGTGTCTTTAAAAGTAGGAAAGATCACAATATGAAGAAAAAGTTGGAATTCAAGAGGTAAAATTGCGGCAAATATTCGTTTATAGGAAGGGGAGTTAGGGATTGGAATAACTTACCAAGGAAGACGTTCAATAAGTTTCCAAATTTCTTTGAAATCATTCAAGGAAAGGCTAGGAAAACAACAGATAGGGAATCTTCCACCTGGACGACTGACCTAAATGCAGATCAGTAGTGATTGGCAGAGTTACCATACTCATGAGCAAATATTCAACATTAAACAACTTACAGAAAAGGGAAGAAAGTACTATACACCCATGTACTTCAGCTTTGTTGATTCTGAAAAAGCATTTCATAATCTCAGTTGGGGAAATCTCTGGAAAATCCTGGGGGAGATGGATACACCACCCCACCTTTTCCATCTGCTGAAAAGTCTGTATGACTCTTGCCACTCAGTTGGAAAGTTTGACAACATCCTGTCCTGCAAATGCCGCATCAGGAAGGGAGTCTGCCAAGGATGTAACCTGTCACCATTTCTATACATTGTTTATAGTGCATACATCATGTGAGGCATCTTAGATAAGTGGGATGGAGGAGTTTCCATTGGTGGAATTAAGATCTCAAACTTCTTTGCCAATGACACTGCTCTGATTATATCTCGCCAAGAAGAACTTGGAGAACTGATGTGCAAGCTGGAGGATGTTAGTGCTGAATATGGTACACATATCAGTGCCAGTAAAACCAAATTTATATTTGTGGACCATGAAAATCTGAATCAGCCAAATGTTAACAGGACTGGCAGATCTGAGGTGGTGAACTAAATCTCTATAGACACACACAGAACTAACACATCTGTCCTCGAGGAAATAGGACCGGGAAAAATATTGTCAACCTTGATATCAGTAGCGTAGTCAGGATCTGCAAATGGTGGGGGTTAAAGTTACAAAATTATGATGCAATGTAATGTAGGTGTTTGTATGACTTGACACTAATACAAGTGAATTATGTTGATATTCAGGTTGCAGTGCACTAACAAATGTTACATTAAAATACAGAACAAGAACAATTTCAGCCAAGGACAACAGTTTTACAGTGAATGGTATGTTCAGTTTACAATCTAAAATCCAACTTTTGAGGCTTCTTAGAAAATAAATTCAACAGATCTGTTGGATCTACAGTATGTCTCTATTTAGTTTATTGTTAGTTTCTGTTTATTTTCTTTTTGTAAAATTTCCATGGGGGGTTCTAACACTTAGTAACCCCCATCCCCTTGCTTGATACACAAAAGAATCCTTAAACTCTTTGTGTATATTTCTCGTAGCCCCAGCATTGAGAAGCGCGTGTCCAGGGGAAGTCCTACTTGAAGCGACAACATGGGAGGCCGCCGACCTGTTGGACTGTCCTCATAGAAACCTTGCTCAATACCAACCTGGAGGAAGCAACCCCGCGCAGGCTGAACACCGTAATTGATGGTGAGGAGCAGTATGACATGCACTACACACCATAACCAAAACATTATTGCCAGCACAAGTCTGTAAAGACATTAGTAGTATGATGATGACAGCACACATAGCATGCATACAGAAATCACCCTTGGTATTTGGTAAATCTTTGTTTTATGTGAGATCGCAACTGCATGGAATGTTACACATGTCACATATAAGGAGAAGCAAAGAATGGTGCAGTTTATCATAGAGTGGAAATATACATAGGTGAGTACAAACTCTTTTACCAAGCGAGTTGGCCATGCATTTAAGGGTGCACAGCTGTGAGCTTGCATTTGGGAGAGAGTGGGTTCGAACCACACTGTTAGCAACCCTGAAGATAGTTTTCTGTGGTTTCCCCATTTTCACACCAGGCAAATGCTGGGAGTGTACCTTAATTAAGGCCATGGCCACTTCCTTCTCACTCCTAGCCCTTTCCTATCCTATCGTTGCCAATCTGTATTGGTGTGAAGTAAAGCCAATTGTAAAAATAAAAATTAACAACTCTCTTATAAAATGGCCTTCTGCCTAATCATTTTTAGAATCAACATGAACTGCACCATTAACTTGTAGTTTTATTTCAAATCAATTTTCTGGTCATATGGGTATTTTATTCAATTCATTATGTGAACTACAGATTCATCTTTTTTCCCATATCACAGAACATTGACTGCAGACTTTGTGTTTATGGTTACTGCAAGAAGTATGGCATCAGTTTGTGGTGAAATAGCTGTGACTAAATGAAAATGAGGTGTAAAAAGTATTATTTACAAATGAGAGAGAATTTAGAGAGCATATCTAAGCATATGAAAACTACAAAGGCAGAACAATTACCGGTATGAGAATTCTAGGTTATGATTGCAAGCAAGTTGGATACCGTACATTAATATTTTTTGTGGAATGCTTACTGATTGGTGTTATTCTATTATGATTACCGGTATTCAAATTAGGTATTTATGATACTGTCCAACTGTTGCAGATGCAAGTGGAAATTCAGATGTACTGGTAATAGACTTATGTTGTTTCTAATATTTGGAACAAAAAATGAGCTTGGCAGTTATTTATAGAGCCAGATGGAAGCATTTGCCTTTGCAAGAAGTCAATTAAGATTATCAGAAGACAACTACATTCTAAGTAAAGACCTAAAGTGCACACATACGAATACTGGTTGTTCAGTTCTGCTGGTCACATTTAAATTTGTAAGTCAGCATTTTTATCTGTCCATCATGTCTCTGACAGCAAATTGCAAAAACAAGGAAACCTTCTAAGTGTTGGTAAATCATTCAGAGCTATAACAATCAAGTGCATTTCATTGTAGGCAACGTTAACAGGTTTCTTACTAATGAGGGTAACTATGCAGGTGGAGAGTACAAATACTTGTTGCCGAATCTTAGGTAATGTGCCAAGTTATGCAAATAGCTTTGGTCAGAGCGCCCTTGAAATGAAAGTTTACATACTGGCTTTATTGGAATATATTCCATGAAAATTTAATCAATTTCAGACTTGTGCATCTTTCATCTGCAAACAATTAGAAGAGAGAAAAATAAAAGCTTCAACTTAAATGATAGTGCTAAGGGACTCATGCACATTGCATCTGTGAACAATTAAAAGAGAAAAAAAGAACAACTTAAATGACAATGGTAAGAATTCAGTAATAGCAGAGCAGGTGGTTTGCAGAAGACAAACTGGTAAGTTCTACAATAAAATAGACAACATGTGTCAAGAATGTACAGGTGTTGCTAGCATCCTTATTTATTGCTATCTGTGCTCCCACAATGAAGGAACATCTCTAGAGAGAGTTGAAGGAGCTTTTTGCATATTCAGGGAGCATGAACTGCCGGTGTGGTCAAAACTCAAAATTTCATTGCTAAGTTGCACAAAAATATGGTACCTTCTTCTTCTTCTTCTTCTTCTTCTTCTTCTTCTTCTTCTTCTTCTTCTTCTTCTTCTTCTTCTTCTTCTTCTTCTTCTTCTTCTTCTTCTTCTTCACTTTGTGCCTGTTAAATGGGGTTGGCATTTCTGGTCGTTCTCCTCCAGTACTTCCTGCCGTGGACCCTAGCAGAATCAGCATTGGAATTTTCCGAGTTCTTCATAATTCTAGCTCTCCACCTAATTATTTTTGGCATTCGAGTGCTGGTTCACCCTCTAATGCTATCCTCTCAAATCAATAAGCTACATAGGCTCCTGGTTGTCTTTTAATATGACCAATCCATCTGAGGTGGCTTTCTTTGTGGTTGGTAGCCAGCCAGCCTGGTCACACCTCAAGCCCATCAGAGTAGGGTTGGGCACTATGTCCCTGTTTTGGCACACTGTGCCAGTGCACAGTCATGTTCCGCTGTTCCAGAACACCGAGTGTCAGTTGTTCTGAAACATTCTCATACGAGACAGAGACAGTGGCTTGCTATCGCATCAGAAGCGCCACTATGCACTGCCCTTCGCCTACTAGCTGACTGTTGATACTGGCAGTATGCCGCCATGTGCTGGAGTGTTCCGTGTTCCGTGTTCCGTGTTCTGTCATATCCTCTTTGTTCTGTGAGTTCCATTGCACCGGCAACTGGCCTTCGGTACATGTGAATAACTTAATGTGTTCTGTTTTTGTTTTCAACTGTTTTGTAAGAGTGTTTTCATTGAAGCCTAGTAATATATACCATAAACTTTTCATAATGTCGCACCAGAGTCCTGTTTAGGACATTTTTACTTGAATAAAACCAGACAGAGTGAAATACTATTTATGTTCTTCTATTTTGTCTGCAAAGGGATCTTCAACCGGCACAATGATGAGACATTTCAAACATAAACATCCCACAATTTTTATTTTCGTGTTCTGCTTGTATATTGTGTATATGAATAGAGTACTAACGAGTATATATTTAATTGGTGAAAATAACATTGTGCTGTTTGTAAACACATCTACTGTCAGTATAATTGTGACAGGTGTATTTCAGAATGAATGAAAACATTCTTATCCCCAAAACAACATGTAGACATAATTTTTTGGGGTGCATATTTAAGAGTTCTGACTGCTTTTACATGTGCTGTGAAGTTTTATCCTGGCCCTAAACACTCACAATACAGGCCAACACATTCAGCTGGTGAAAATATCCTTGGATTAGTTACTTTTAAACACCTGTACTGTCATTGTAAACATGTTATGTGTCTTTCATACTGACCAAAAAAACTTAACCTAAAAGCAGCCTTTAAAACGTGATTATTGGGCATGAATTTCAGTGTTCCGACTGTTCTTTCATGTTCCGTGCAGCTTTATGCTGGCTGTAACTACACACAGCATGTCCGATACAGACACATTCCCGCTGACACGGAGCATGTCGTGTTGCCTCATGAAATTCTCTCTACTGCGCAGTCACAGTCCCATGTGCCATGTGCCATGTGCTGGCACACAGTACCGAAACACTCCACCTCAAGCGCCTAATGTTTCAGAACAACTGACTGTACCTTTCTAAATAAAGTTTTTGAGAGTCCACCTTTTCAATACAATATGTTTTTATTGATTTACATTAAAAAATTGACATTATTATGTCTTAACGGGACATGTTTCACCCACATTTTCTGGGCATGTTCCTACACTCTACGATAAAAAATAGCCAGGATCCTGGGTATTTGTTTACTGATTAAATACTTAAAATTGTCAAGCTAACATGGATACTATTTAATAAAATATTTACCGGGCGAGTTGGCCGTGCGCGTAGAGGCGCGCGGCTGTGAGCTTGCAATACCAATATAATGGTCCGTTATTGGACATTATAAATTTTCCAGCTAACTCATTCTTGGTTGCCTGCGTTTCGCCCTCGTGTGCTAAGTTAGGCTCGTCAGTTGGGACTTAGCACACCACCCAAGACGCAAGGCTAGTGCATACCGTGGAGGCCACTGCATAGGCTATTTGAAGCCACCAGCAGTGCCAATGCACTATGACAACTATGTCTCATTTTCTAAAAATAGATGCCTGCCTGGCCATCAAATGATGTAGATGTTGATTCCCATAGGGAACCTAAAATATTTGTCCTGAATGAGTAAATTTATAATACCAATATAATGGTCCGTTATTGGACATTATAAATTTTCCAGCTAACTCATTCTTGGTTGCCTGCGTTTCGCCCTCGTGTGCTAAGTTAGGCTCGTCAGTTGGGACTTAGCACACCACCCAAGACGCAAGGCTAGTGCATACCGTGGAGGCCACTGCATAGGCTATTTTAGGTTCCCTATGGGAATCAACATCTACATCATTTGATGGCCAGGCAGGCATCTATTTTTAGAAAATGAGACATAGTTGTCATAGTGCATTGGCACTGCTGGTGGCTTCAAATAGCCTATGCAGTGGCCTCCACGGTATGCACTAGCCTTGCGTCTTGGGTGGTGTGCTAAGTCCCAACTGACGAGCCTAACTTAGCACACGAGGGCGAAACGCAGGCAACCAAGAATGAGTTAGCTGGAAAATTTATAATGTCCAATAACGGACCATTATATTGGTATTATAAATTTACTCATTCAGGACAAATATTTTAGGTTCCCTATGGGAATCAACATCTACATCATTTGATGGCCAGGCAGGCATCTATTTTTAGAAAATGAGACATAGTTGTCATAGTGCATTGGCACTGCTGGTGGCTTCAAATAGCCTATGCAGTGGCCTCCACGGTATGCACTAGCCTTGCGTCTTGGGTGGTGTGCTAAGTCCCAACTGACGAGCCTAACTTAGCACACGAGGGCGAAACGCAGGCAACCAAGAATGAGTTAGCTGGAAAATTTATAATGTCCAATAACGGACCATTATATTGGTATTATAAATTTACTCATTCAGGACAAATATTTTAGGTTCCCTATGGGAATCAACATCTACATCATGTGAGCTTGCATCCGGGAGATCGTGGGTTCGAGCCCCACTGTCGGCAGCCCTGAAGATGGTTTTCCGTGGTTTACCATTTTCACACCAGGCAAATGCTGGGGCTGTACCTTAATTAAGGCCACGGCCGCTTCCTTCCAACTCCTAGGCCTTTCCCATCCCATCGTCGCCATAAGACCTATCTGTGTCGGTGCGACGTAAAGCAACTAGCAAAAAAAAAAAAAAAATATATATATTTAATAAAAATTTAATAAAACATGTTTTTGTGTGTCTGTGGAAACTTCCGGCTGATTTGAATTATTTAGACTGGTGAAATGTGCTATATATTTAAAAAAAAAACATTTACATTACACACAATTATTCTGTTTAAAAAAGTGAGTCTACACTTGCTGAACATTTGATAAAAATGTAAAATGTTATGCTTATAACTTTTGAAATGACATTAGTTGATTTGAATTTTTCAGTCTTTAATATCCAAAGAGCATGTTCTCCTGGTTGGCTGGGTTGTGTGATCTTGAATATCCAATTTGGGTGTTCTCATTGGAATGTTCTTGAACTTGAGTGTCACCTTGGGACTTATATTTTGTTGGCATAATTGTAAGATATTATATGATCCATTGGAAATGTTAATTCTGGTGCTTAAAATCATGAACAATCATGCCTCCTGTCACTATGTAGGTTCGAAGAGGGGACTTCTCAAAGTTGTTATGACAATATGTTGTGGACTTGTTGCTTCAATTCAATAGTTGAATGTTGGTTGATTGAACTTGCATCGTGATAGGAGGCACGATTGTTCATGATTTTAAGTACCAGAAGTAACATTTCCAATGGATCACATAATATCTTACAAATAAGCCAACAAAATTTAAGTCCCAAGGTGACACTCAAGTTTGAGAACATTCCAATGAGAGCACCCAAATCGGATATTCAAGATCACACGACCCAGCCAACCAGGAGAACACGCTCATTGGATATTAAAGACTGAATAATTCAAACCAACTAACATAATTTCAAAAGTTATAAAGCAAAGCACAACAATTTAGGTTTTTATCAAATGTTTAACAAGTGTATACTCACTTTTTTTACAAAATAATTGTGTGTAATCTAAATTTTTTTTCACATTTCACCAGTCAAAATAATTTTAATCAGCCGGAAGTTTCCACAGACACACAAAAACATATTTTATTAAATTTTTATTAAATATTTTATTAAATAGTATCCATGTTAGCTTGACAATTTTAAGTATTTTATCAGTAAACAAATACCCAGGATCCTGGCTATTTTTTATCTTAGAGCGTAGGAACAATGGCTGATGAGGCCCAAAAAATGTGGGTGAAATATGTCATGTAAAGACATATAATAATGTAAATTTTTTATATTAATCAATAAAAACGTATTGTATTAAAAAGGTGGACTCTCAAAAAACTTTATTTAGAAAGGTATATGTTGCTCAATACAGACCCACCGAAATGAAATGGCGTATGGCTTTTAGTGCCGGGGGTGTCCGAGGACAAGTTCGGCTCGCCAGACGCAGGTCTTTTGATTTGACGCCATTAGGCGACCTGCGCATCATGACGAGGATGAAATGGTGATGAAGACGACTCATACACCCAGCCCCCATGCTGACGAAATTAACCAATTAAGGTTAGAATTCCCAACCCCGCCGGGAATCGAACCCAGGACCCCTGTGGCCAAAGGCCAGCACGCTAACCATTTAGCCATGGAGCCGGACACAGACCCACTGAGAGATGTATAACTTGTAACAACTGACTGTAGAATATACATAGAAGTTACAACATTAATTAAAACCACCTTTCCAATACATAAAATTCCTTATGTTTAAGATATAAACATTATATAGATGTTAGAACTAGGACACGTTTCACTTATACTTCATAAGCATCATCAGCTAGAAAAAAGACTTAAACTGAGGTAGGTCAGGGCCCTGTATCCAGTTCATATAATATAAAATGTTCATAAGGTCTAATATTACATTTATAAAAATTAATTTTGACAATTTAAAACCATTCAGTAAGACTATATTATATCAATTAAAAAGTGGTAACCATAAAATTGCTGATGGGTATGTGAGGTGAGTGACACAGAAATGTTACAGTGAGTTGCTATAAATGATTGTTTGTATAATATTTGAGATCATAACAATCTTCACAAGGTGGCATTTGTATGCTTGTGATTAAGAACAGTTTTTTCCAGTAACAGTGAGCTGATATGGAATTATGAGCTGTGGTCTCATTTCATTTCATAGATTAAAACGTGGTGAGGTGTGTAGAAATCACGTGCTGGGTTGGTTGAAAAACAAATTTTGTGAAGAATAAAATGTCGCATGAATTGGCGTGAAACTCGAGGGACTTCCTCACGTTGTCTCCGATCGTTATTATCGTGGATTGGCGATCTGTTATCTTGAGCTTCAAATGGGGAATCAACTAATCTTTAAAAATGAATAGGCAGAATCGATCGGGTTGAACACCCGTATGTTGGCTGCGAGGTGATTATTCCCTTGGTTGTTTAAGAAGGTCTATCGGTCTATCCCTACAAAATATATTAAATGGATATTGCAATTGTTAACACTTTAAACCAAACCAAACCAAACCTCATGGCGCAACAGCCCCGAAGGGCCATGGCGTACCAAGTGACTGCTGCTCAGCCCGGAGGCCTGCAGATTAAAAAGTGTCGTGAGGTCAGCACAACGGATCCTCTCGGCCGTTATTCTTGGCGTTCTAGACCGGGGCCGCCATCTCATACTCAGATAGCTCCTCAATTGTAAGCACATAGGCTGAGTGGACCTTGAACCAGCCCTCAGCTGCAGGCAATAATCCCTGGTCTGGCTGGAAATCGAACCTGGGGCGTCCATGTAAGAGGCAGGCATGCTACCCCTACACCACGAGGCTGGCTGTTAACATTTTAATAAATAGATCTAATGGCTTGTCTCTGACTCTGGCAGTAGTGACTTAGTGTTGTATATCTATATACACTGACTGACAGAGCAAATGCAACACCAAGAAGGAGTGGTCAGAACTTTATGCCAATTGCAGGGTAGACTGACGTCACTGAGGTATGCTCATGATGTGAAATGCGCCGCTGTGCTGCGCACGTAGCGAACGATAAATGGGACACGGCGTTGGCGAATGGCCCACTTCGTACCGTGATTTCTCAGCCGACAGTCATTGTAGAACGTGTTGTCGTGTGCCACAGGACACGTGTATAGCTAAGAATGCCAGGCCGCCATCAACGGAGGCATTTCCGGCAGACAGACGACTTTACGAGGGGTATGGTGATCGGGCTGAGAAGGGCAGGTTGGTCGCTTCGTCAAATCGCAGCCGATATCCATAGGGATGTGTCCACGGTGCAGCGCCTGTGGCAAAGATGGTTGGCGCAGGGACATGTGGCACGTGGCACGTGGCACGTGCGAGGGGTCCAGGCGCAGCCCGAGTGACGTCAGCACGCGAGGATCGGCGCATCCGCCGCCAAGCGGTGGCAGCCCCGCACGCCACGTCAACCGCCATTCTTCAGCATGTGCAAGACACCCTGGCTGTTCCAATATCGACCAGAACAATTTCCCGTCGATTGGTTGAAGGAGGCCTGCACTCCCGGCGTCCGCTCAGAAGACTACCATTGACTCCACAGCATAGACGTGCACGGCTGGCATGGTGCCGGGCTAGAGCGACTTGGATGAGGGAATGGCGGAACGTCGTGTTCTCCGATGAGTCACGCTTCTGTTCTGTCAGTGATAGTCACCGCAGACGAGTGTGGCGTCGGCGTGGAGAAAGGTCAAATCTGGCAGTAACTGTGGAGCACCCTACCGCTAGACAACACGGCATCATGGTGTGGGGCGCTATTGCGTATGATTCTACGTCACCTCTAGTGCGTGTTCAAGGCACGTTAAATGCCCACCGCTACGTTCAGCATGTGCTGCGGCCGGTGGCACTCCCGTACCTTCAGGGGCTGCCCAATGCTCTGTTTCAGCAGGATAATGCCCGCCCACACACTGCTCGCATCTCCCAACAGGCTCTACGAGGTGTACAGATGCTTCCGTGGCCAGCGTACTCTCCGGATCTCTCACCAATCGAACACATGTGGGATCTCATTGGACGCCGTTTGCAAACTCTGCCCCAGCCTCGTATGGACGACCAACTGTGGCAAATGGTTGACAGAGAATGGAGAACCATCCCTCAGGACACCATCCGCACTCTTATTGACTCTGTACCTCGACGTGTTTCTGCGTGCATCGCCGCTCGCGGTGGTCCTACATCCTACTGAGTCGATGCCGTGCGCATTGTGTAACCTGCATATCGGTTTGAAATAAACATCAATTATTCGTCCGTGCCGTCTCTGTTTTTTCCCCAACTTTCATCCCTTTCGAACCACTCCTTCTTGGTGTTGCATTTGCTCTGTCAGTCAGTGAATATAAAATAAGAGTTTTGTCTGTACATTGCTCAGAATTTGAAAAGAATGGTATTTCTGTATCGATCATGTCCACAGTAACAAGAAAATGCAGTTTTTACTTTTCCGTAATTTCTGTCTGTCTGTCTGTATGTACACGCATCACGAGAAAACAGCTGAAGAGAATTTAATAAAAATCGGTGTGCAGTGTTGGGGGGTGAGCCACTACAATCTAGGCTATAAATTATTTTATTCACGCTGAGTGAAATGGTAGTTTAGGGGAAGGCCTAAAATTCAATTCTCAAATATTTATATTATTAGTGGTCATATCGATAAATACTACATAACTAAAGTTATATAGAAGTAAATTTCTGACAATTTTCGTTTTATGCATTTTTACCATACCGGCTATGATAACACAGATATTCATGAATTTGGATTTGTGTTGCTAGGTCCATATCAACGCCGAGCCCCGACAAAATGGGTAAACAGAATTTAATGAAAATCGATATATAGAGTCGGGGAATAAGAAACTACAGTTTAAGCTATGAACAATGTTATTCACCCTGGGTGAAATGGTAGTTTAGGGAAAGGCACCTAAAATTTAATTTTTAAATACCTATGTTCTTGGTCCTATGGAAAAGTACTACATAACAAAAGTTATAGAGAATATAATTTCCGATCATTTATGTTTTATTCAGTTTTACTGCACCGACTATGATAAGAGTGGTATTTCAGAACCGGAAGACAATTAATAATGTGAAGGCCTACAATATCGAAAGCGCGTAACATAGATCAACAATAACATTGCACTGACCGTTGTTTGTTGTAATGTTCTTTGACTCTTATGCTGACATTCAACTCCGATAGATGGGATTACTGCTGTGTACAGAGTATAACAGTCTAACTGAATACTGGCGGTAAATAGCTGAGGAGTTAGATAACTTTCTTCTTTAGCATGCCAATCCTCTGGTTCATACATTTTCTGATACTGCTGGTACGTTACACACTGGTTCATCATAGTATGCCAGCTATTCGATACCTAGTCTGACGCGCTGTTTTGAATGAGCAGTGTGCGCACTTGTCAGAGGCTCAGTTAGTAGTAGTAGTAGGAGTAGTAGTATGAACTTGTCTGGAATTACAATTTAGCCCTATTCCAAATTATAGTAACATAATTCACTAAATAACTAAAAAAAAATTCAACCTTGAAAAGACCCGTTTCTTATTAAAAGCTTCTTCCTCTTCACTTTCATTAAATCTACATTAATTTTATTCCAAATTAGCAGCGAAGATGTGGTTTCTCACTGGCTTGGAGGAAAAATTGCCTCCACGTCAGATAGTGCTTTCCCCCGCCAGTGTAGTGAATTGAGATTTTCCGACTCATCGGGTACTCCCAGGAAACAGATAAGTAAAGGGGCATAGTTTTTGCCCTGGGACTATCCACTATTTGAACAGATGTCTGCGTCTTGGTCATTCCAGCTCTGTAGCTTTGGACTGTTAGTTCGGCAGCATAGTACTGTTCGTTAAAAGTGAGAAAATGTGTGGTTTTTCATTTGATCGAGTATTTCATATGAAGGTATTGCTTTTAATCGTGCCATTCCTACTGACATCATTGTAATGACCCATGTTCATTTCAGTTGGGAAAACCACCAAGAGAGTCTCTCTGAGAATCTATAAAGGCAGGCGGAGAGTGTCTGCCATTATAATGAAAACTCCCCAACCTGATTGTGACTGACGGTAGGCAAGCTGGCCTACCATTGCAATGAAAATTCCCTAACCCAGTCTTCATATGAGAAAAGACATTAGTGACTTGCCCGTTGTGCTTCTAGGAGAACATTAAGAGCTATGCAACTTAATACAATCTTGCTTACCACGTTTACACTACCTAACCTAGAATTCTGTATAAAATTTAGAATTCCGTAGCGAAGCACGGGTACATCAGCTATTAAAAATAAAAGGAATGCAGGGTATGTGCTCAAACAGTGTAGTGTTACCAACCAAGTTTCTGGAAAGTAATAGTTTTGTTGATTTTTATCACTGAAAAACTAAATAAAATATAATAACCTGATAACTACTATATTCCTTTGAAGTTTTCATATATCTTCCTATGTTTTCATTTTTTTAAATGAAAATCTTCCTGCTGTTGTACAAAACAAATCTGACATCCTTACGAAACAATCTAAAGTACATTTTTATAGAACTTGTAAATAAGAAGAGTCTTGTGAATCAACACAAGCTGTATGAAAGTTTAATCCACACTACTGTACAAAGTACCAAATGTTAAAAATGTATCTGCATACCTCATAGCTAAGTATCCGTGGCTCAGGCGGCAGCGTGCCAGCCTCTCACTGCTGGGTTCTGTGGTTCAAATCCTGGTCACTCCATATGAGATTTGTGCTGGACAAAGCGGAGGCAGGACAGGTTTTTCTCTGGGTACTCCGCTTTTCCCTATGATATTTCATTCCAGCAACACTCTCCAATATCATTTCATTTCATCTGTCAGTCATTAAGCGTTGCCCCAGAGGAGTGCGACAGGCTTCAGCAGCTGACACAATTCCTATCCTCGCCACTAGATGGAGGCTTCATTCATTCCATTCCTGACCCAGTCAAATGACTGGAAACAGGCTGTGGATTTTCGTTTTTCACCTAATAGCTAATTGTGAAATCAGTTGTAATCGAGCAAGCGAAGTGAGAGGACGTATTGTGTGTAGGTGCTGAACAAGGAATATGGGTATTCGTATTCAACAGTATAGGGTGACTATAGGTCGATGGCATGGACGTGTGAAGTGTGAGCATGCAACATATGCGAAGAGTAACTGGCAACAACATGGATTGCAGGTATCGCTGATGGCAGCAGCAATGGTAACAATACTACTTGTAATAGGGGTTGTCGAGATGAATCCTGGTCCCTGACTAGTAGGATCAATTGGCTGGGAAAAGAAGGAGAAGATCAAAGAAATAGTCAGGGAGGTGTGCCAGGTGGAACAAACTAGTAACGTTATTTGGGAACAGTATAATGAAATGAAGGAGATAAAAGAATGTGTAAAAGAGGAACTGAGAATAATAACAGAGAAGGTTGTGCAGAATGCTGGTGAGCAAGTTTTCAAGAGTGTTTGAATGCTGGTGAGTTAGAAATATTGAGGGCCAAAGCTAAGGGTTTAGAGGAGGAGTTAAGACATATAAAGTGGCAAGAAAATATGGTCAATCAGGGAATCAGGAGGAAAAATATTTTTATTTACGGTGTACCTGAGAGTGAAACCGAAAATGTATACGATACTGTGAATAAGAAATTATACACAACTGTATGAAGGTAAATTGCAGTGAAATAGACATAGGAGATGTGCACAGAGTGGGGAGAGTGAAGGGAAAAGGCAAATTAAAGTCAAGTTATTATCAGTTCTGGTGGTAAATAAAATTTTAAGGAACACTAAGAACTTGAAAGGAGAAAAAATATGGGTGGAAAGGGACACGGATAAAGATACCATCATGGAGCAGAGAATTCCACATTACATGCGAGGACACTGATAGTTGGTGATGGTAATTGGTGGTGAACTTGGACACTAGTGCAGCTAAAGTAAATGGATGAGAAGCAACAGTAACAGCAAAGTGTGGCGCGTATGACAGATGAAGGAATGTGCGAGACTGCTACAAGTAATTATAGCACTTGTGCAGCAACATGTGCAACTGTGGATAGGAGAGAGGTTCAGTGCATTGCAAGGTCAGTGAAAGGAAGTGAACAGACAATTGTACCTGCAGAAGTTGTGGACGTTGGACAAGCTGTCTGCCGGCTTGAGTCACGTACAGGGGTAGTGGGACAGAAGACAAGAAGAGAGAAACAATGGCCAGAGGTAAATGTTTAAGTTTAGATGACTTATGGTCCAAAAAGGGAAAGTCACATGAGGACACCATGGACAAGGATATTATTGGTTCACTAGAAGGCAGTATATAAGAAGTAGGGAAATCAAGAGTAACAAGAAGTAAGGCTACCAACCTGACAGAGGGTAAAAATAAAAAATAACTAGAATGAAGACGGGTGTGTGTGAATATAGGGGGATTCAGGGGATAATAAAACTAACTAGAATGGAGACTAAAGTGTGTGAATATAGGGGGATTTATAAACAAGACAGGAAACAAAGAGGTAAAACAATTAATGGCCAAAATGCATATTATAACCATTGTTGTGAGTTGGGTTGCACCAGGGTATGAAGTCCATGTGGACGGTTTTAAAATACATAGCCAAACAAGAGATAGGAGAGCTTGAATGGGCAGATATCCTGGTGGAATACTAACCTTCATAAGGGATGATATACAAGAGAAAATTGAACTTAGAGAAACAGAAATGGAAGAAGATTTTTGGATAAAAGTAGAGATGAATGGGAAGTGTGAATTACGCTTAAGTCTTGCTTTTATCTACAGCCCTCCAAAAGGTTCCCCATTAGCAAACAAAGATTTCTTCCTTGAGTCGGGAACAAAAATAAACAGATTAAGGAATTGTGTGAAGATGTGTGATGAGGGACTTCAATGTGAGGATTGCAGATAAAAAACCAGTGTATTGTAAAGAGGTAGAGGTAGGAGTAGTTAGAACAAGTCAAAATGAAGGGTATAATAGATAGATAGGGCAAAAAATTACTAGAACTATATGGTACAGAAGAATTGTATATTCTGAATGGGTGGTGGCCAGGAGATGAAATGGGTAACTTGACATTTATAACAGAAACGGGAGGAAGTGTTATAGATCTAGTATTGTGTTCAAGAGGGGCATCAGCATTCGTCAAAAGGATAACAATATTAAAGACGGGGCAGAATCTAACCACTTACCAATTATCATTCACCTGATAAGTATCTAAGAGTGTAGTGTGGCTTGTGTTATTATTTGAGTCATCAGTCCATAGACTGGTTTGATGCAGCTTCCCATGCCATCCTATCCTGTGCTAACCTTTTCATTTCTACATAACTGCTGCATCCCACATCTGCTCTAATCTGCTTGTCATATTCATACCTTGGTCTACCCCTATCATTCTTACCCCCTATACTTCCCTCAAAAACCAGCTGCACAAGTCCTGGGTGTCTCTTCTATCTCTTCCTCTTGTCAAATTTAGCCACAATGATCTCCTCTCACCAATTTGATTCAGTATCTCTTCATTCATGATTTGATCTATCCATGTAATCTTCAGCATTATTCTGTAACACCACATTTCAAAAGCTTCTATTCTCTTTCTTTCTGGGCGAGTTATCGTCCATGTTTCACTTTCATACAATGCCATGCTCCAAACAAAAGTCTTTGAAAACATTTTTCTAATTCCTATATCAATATCGAAGTGGGCAAATTTCTTTTCTTAAGAAGGGCCTTCCTTGCTTGTGCTAGCCTGCATTTTATGTCCTCCTTACTTCTGCCATCATTAGTTATTTTACTACCCAAGTAATGATATCCATCCATCCATCCATATTAATTTCCTAATCAAATATTTCCTGCATCACCTGACTTCATACTACTGCACTCCGTTACATTTGTTTCGGACTTGTTTATTTTCATCTTGTATTCCTCATCCAAGACTCCATCCATACCATTCAGCAAGTTCTCCAGATCTCTGCATTCTCAGATAAAATAACAATATCGTTGGTAAATCTCAGGGTTTTGATTTTCTCTCCTTGGATTGTGATTCCCTTTCCAAATTCTTCTTTGATTTCCTTTACTGCCTGTTGTATATAAACATTGAAAAGGAAGGGGGACAAACTGCAGCCTTGACTCAACCCTTTCTGGATTGCTGCTTCTTTTTCATAGCCCTCGATTCTTATAACTGCAGACTGATTTTTATATAGATTGTAGATAATTCTTCTGTCTTGGTACCTGATCCAGATCACCTTCAGAATCTTAAATAGCTTGGTCCAATCAACATTATCAAATGCCTTTTCTAGACCTATGAACGCCATGTATGCGGGCTTGCCCTTCTTAATTCGATCCTCAACGATCAGACGTGAAGTCAGAATTGCTTCACGTGTTCCTACATTTCTTTTGAAGCCAAATTGATCTTCTCCCAACTCAGTTTCAACTTGTCTTTCCATTCTTCTGCAGATAATACGTGTTAGAATTTTGTAGGCATGAGATATTAAACTAATGGTGCGGTAGTTTTCACACTTGTCAACACTGGCTTTCTTGGGAATAGGTATAACAACATTCTGCTAAAAATCGGAGGGCACTTCTCCTGTTTCATACATCTTGCACACTAAATGGAATAACCTTGCCATGCTGGTTTATGATAAAGCAGTCAGTAATTCAGAGGGAATGCCATCAATTCCAGGTGCTTTGCACCTATTTATGTCTCTCAAAGCTCTGTCGAATTCTGATCTCAGAATTGGGTCACCCATTTCATCAGCATCAACAGCCTCTTCTTGTTTTAGAACAATATCATCTACGTCCTTACCTTGATACAACTGTTGGATACATTCATGCCATCTTTCTGCCTTATCTTCTTTCTCTAGAAGTGGTCTTCCATCTGAGCTCTTAATAATCGTACACCTAGTTTTCCTTTCTCCAAAGGTTTCCTTGATTTTCTTGTATGCAGCATCTATCTTTCCTAGGACCATACAACTTTCAATATCCTTGCACTTCTCCGTCAGCCATTCTTCCTTAGCTGCCCTGCACTTCCTGTCCACTTCATTCTTTAATTGCCTGTATTTTTTTCTGCCCTCTTCATTTTTTGCATTCTTGTATTTTCGTCATTCATCAATCAGGTATTTCTTGAGTTATCCATTGATTCTTACTTGATTTTTCCTTTCTTCCTAACATCTCTTCAGTAGCTCTACTGACCTCATTCTTCATGACTGTTCATTCTTCTTCTACTGTGTTTCCTTCAGCCTTTACATTTAGTCCTTGTGCAACATGTTCCTTGAAACAATCCTTCACACTCTTTTCTTTCAACTTGTCTAGATCCCATCTCACTGGATACCTTCCCTTCTTCAATTTCTTCAACTTCAGATGGCATTTCATGATCAACAAGTTGTGATCAGAGTCCACGTCTGCTCCAACACCTGGTTTCTGAATCTCTGCCTAATCATAATGAAGTCTATTTGATACCTTCCAGTGTCTCCAGGTCTCGTCCATGTGTGTAGCCATCGTTTGTGGTGTTTGAACCAAGTATTAGCAAGGACTAAATTGTGATTGGTGCAGAATTCAACCAGGTGATGTCCTCTTTCATTTCTTTGCTTCAATCTGAAATTTCCTACTGCATTACCTTCTCTTCCTTGGCCTACCACTGCATTCCAGTCTCCCATCGCAATTAGATTCTTGCCACCTTTTACATACTGTTTTAAATCTTCTATCTCTTCATATTTTCTTTCGTTTTCCTCATCATCCACTGAACTAGTAGGCATATACTTTGTAGACCTACACTATTGCAGTGGGCATTGGTTTGGTGTCTATCTTGACAACAATAATCCTTTCACTATGGTGGTCATAGTAGCTTACCCACTTCTCCATTTCCTTATTCATTATTAAACCAACTCCTGCATTTCCCCTGTTTGATTTTGAGTTGATAATTCTGTAGTCACCTGACCAAACATCCTGCTCTTCCTGCCAACGTACTTCACTTATACAAACTACATCTAACTTTAGTCTATCCATCTCCCTTTTCAGATTCTCTAACCTACCACAACAATTCAAACTTCTAACATTCCACGCTCCGACACACAAAATGTTGGTATCCATCTTCCTGATGTTCGCCTTCTCTCATGTAGTCCCCACCCGGAGATCTGAATGGGGGACTATTTTACCTTCGGAATATTTTACCCGGCAGGAGGCCATCATCAGTACATCATTCATACAGAGAGAGCTGCATGTCCTCAGGATTTAGTTACGGCTGTAGTTTCCTGTTGCTTTCAGCCATGCAGCAGTATCAACGGAGCTAAGCCATGTTGAGTATGACTACTAGTCCATATCAGTCAATCATCTAGACTGCCACCCTTGTAATTTCTGAAAGGCTGCTACCCTCTTTCGATGAACCATTCATTAGTCTGGTATCTCGACATATACCCGTCCGATATGGTTGCACCTGCAGCTCGGTTATCTGCTTCGTTGGAACGTGCAAGCCTCCCCACTGTGGCAAGATCACATGATTCACAGGGGAGGAGTGTGGCTTATGAAGGAAATATTTAAAAAGTATTAAAAAATAAAAAATAAAAAATATTAAAAATATTAAAATATTAAAAAGAGATAAATGAAGGAATGATTTTGAAGATTATTTTAAAGGGAGAAATTTCAAAATTATGAAGACAGGGATAGGACTTAGGATTGAAAATAATCAAATAGATGAAGTAATACAGCTTGTAGAAAATAATATACTGTTAGCAGGACAGAAAATGCGAGTGCAGGGATCAAGGCTGCCAAGAAATACTGGGTGGTACAGTGAAGAATGGAGAAAGAAAAGGGCAGAGAAATAAAAAAATTTAAAATCATACAGGAAGGTAGGGGGGTCTTGAAACAAGAATTACATTCTGTAACAAACTAAAAGAGTACAGAAAACTATTGGAAAACACAAAGTACTTGTGGCAGAAGAAGTAGAAGAAGGCGAATATTGTTAAATGAATAATTAAATATTGGTTGAGGCTAAAGTCGGAGGCAGGGGGTGAAATTCTAAGGATAGCATACCAACATCAAATGAAACATAAATATGTGGGTTACTGGATAGAGGGGGTGAAGAAACTACTGAATGACATAGGAACGGGGTACTATTGGGAAATGAATTTATCGGGTTATATGGGAGCATGTAAATGGGTGGTCCAAAGAGTGAAAGACAAACAATAAGGACAGATTGTAATAGCAAGAGAACATTTATTGAATTTTGTAGAATAAGTAAAAATATGACAGAAAAGACTGAAATGTTAACAAAAAGGGAAATGGGAGGGATAATTTGGTGGCTGATATGAGTATATAAGAATAAAGCTATAAGACAAAAAAATGAGCAAAATTGATGTATTTTATGCAATAAAGATATGGAAGTGACTCACCTACTGAAAGACTGTAAGGAAATAAGAAAGATGGGAAGGAGAGAGGTAAAATAGAAAATAACCCTGAACTTTACACTATTGCTAAGTTATTAAACAGAAAATGGAGGACACCTGGGAGATTAGCAAAACTGTGCATTATTTAACCCTCCAAGTGGCAAACGCCTGATATCAGGCATTTTATGCGTTTGCCCAGTGGCAACGCCTGATATCAGGCATTTTGACAGGCTCTTTATTTTGATAATCAAATTATTATTTATCAAAATGTGCTAATTACGAATCAATCAAAGGAGAAATTTTCAGTCATAATCATGAAATAGTTTGTATAATAGCATGTTGCACTAATCTAGTAGCATCATATTCCCACTGTCTTGTGCTAGTTGCTACATACTCAGCGGCCAGCCACACGTATGTCTCAGCTGAGCCAGGTATATTTAGTCTCCAGTTTTCCTTCTGATATCAATCTGAAATGTTGATATGCACTCATGTCAGTAATACTGAATCATTTCCTCGTTCTACTGGCCGAATGAATTGCTGGCTAGCGATATAAATTTCATGTTAGTCGTTAGAGAGATACGTATCTTATTGACGTTGTCAGGAGTAATGTTCCGCATGTGTTTGTGCCTCTAAATATTGTCGTAATTGATCTAAGAGTTTCCGGTTCATGAATGTGTAAATACCTTTATTATGGCAGATCATTTTCTGGATCGCTCCAGTGATATTCAAGAAATTCTCGAGGCATATTTTCAGTGATGGTGAGGGTTCAGATTTTGTAATTGATGAGGACAGTGAAGTGCAGTTGGAAGATTTTTCATCAGGAAGTGGTGAAGAATATGTGCCATCAAACTGTATCACGTCTGATGGTGAAGATGAAGAAAATGTGGAAGATGTTCCAACAGTAAGCCTAGGTCATATAAGTTCAGCAAGTGCAAGTAGAAGTTCTTCTCCTGCTCCTTTTAATGTGTCTCCAGTTTGGTCAGAGTTTATTCCCCTGAACCTCCAAAGAACCCTGAATTCAAGGTAAGAGAAGCAAGTGCAGATATAAAGGACTGTCCACAAAGAACTTCACACCCTATAGATTACTTTTATTTGTTTTTTACTCCAGCTGTGTGAAACTTGATTGTAAGAAAGACAAATATTTATGCTAGTGAAAAAATCGTCGCAAAATGTTGCTCTGGTGAAGTACCGAGGCACACCAGAATATGCGGGTGGGTAGATGTCACTTTAGCTGAAATAAAGAAATTTATAGTAATAATTATCAATATGGGTTTGACATTTCACAACAATATTACACATTATTGGAACACGGATCCACTTGAAAGAATACCCTTTTATGCAGAGACCATGTCACTAAGGAGATTTCAGTTGATATCATCAATGATACATTTGAACTCAGGACATCGTATTCCTAAGGGGCAACCTGGTCATGATCCCTGGTTCAAAGTACGTCCTTTTCTAGATGCCATCAATGCTTCATTCAAGAGGCATTTCATACCATCTCAGGAAATATGCATCGACGAATAAATGATAAGCATGAAGAACCGATGCGTGTTTATACAATATATGCCAAATAAAAGATGCTCGGTTTGGCATTTAAAAATTTGAAGTGCGTGACAGTAGGGCCTCGTATGTTTCACATGTGGAACTTTATAGCGGGAAAGATTTCCTATCTGATGGAAATAATCCATTTACCCAAAAGGTCATTTTAGCTTTGCTAGAAAGAACCCACTTATTAGACAAAGGGTACCACTTATTCACGGATAACTGGTATACAAAAATCCCCTTGGCTAACAAACTACTTGAAAGGGATACGTACCTCACAGGAACAGTGAATAAATCTTCAAAGGGACTGTCTCAGATTGTTTTAGGTACAAAACTTGAACCTAGGCAAACCATTTACTTTAGGCAAAGTGATGTTCTACTGGTTACTTATAAAGAGAAGAAAACACGCAAACCAGTTTATTGTCTCACAACTGGATGTCATGCTGAGGACAATGTTGTAAGCACTTGAAAGGGAAACGAAGGGTTGAAACCACTACTGATTCATAAGTACAATATCTTCATGGGAGGCATAGATGATAAAGATAAGTGCATTTACCATGCCACTTGTTCCAGACTGACCAGAAGGTACTGGAAGCAAATTTTTTCAAATCTTCTATATATAACATTATTTGACGCATACATCCTGTACATAAAGAACACTGATAAGGCTTTAGCAAGACAAGACTTCAGGGTCAGTATAGTTAGGGGATTGCTAAATGAACAGTTCCCAATTCCAGTTGTGAGGCCAACAGGTCATGTAGGAGACCCCTCTCATGCTCTCGAAAAATTGCCACAGAATAACAATCGCCTTTGTGTTGTGTGCTTGCAAGAGAAGAAGAAGAAGAAGAAGAAGAAGAAGAAGAAGAAGAAGAAGACGACGACGAAGAAGAAGAAGAAGAAGAAGAAGAAGAAGAAGAAGAAGAAGAAGAAGAAGAAGAAGTCTACATTCTGGTGTCCAGGATGTAATGGTGGTATTCACCAGGGGTGTCATCATAAACTAGTGCACTTTTGGAGGCCTGAGAATCATGGAGTAAAAAGAAAGACCCACCCAAGTGATTCTGAGTGAAATGTACAAGTGGTAGCATACAATTGTTGTATACATTGTTGTATTTTTTTTCAGCTAAGAACAGTATTATAAACTATATACTGGTATGCAACTATTTACTATGAACTGGTGCTCCTTTTGTATATGTCATTTTTTTTTTTAAATTTACCTAAATATAAACATATTATATATAGCAAAACTTTTGCAAAAATAAATAATATAAACAAATTCAATATATTTTTGGTCTTACACTTTTTGGATGATAAATAACAGCTTTAGTCTCATTATCATCATTTTATTTCTTGTACTTTTGAGGATAAAAGGGTGTGCTGTTTATGTATGTATAACATGTCAACGATTTTTAACATAATTTACACTAAGAGTCTGCAACACCGGTAAAATATCGCTGCCACTACAGGATAAATGACCGCCACTTCGAGGGTTAAGAGGAATGTGGGAAAAGAAATTAAAAGAGTATGAATATGGAGAAGATTCATGTACCTTGTAGTAAGAACATGTTTATGGAGGTATCGTAGACTCTGTTAAAGTCTAGGAAGTACCTCAAATGCTAAGTTAATAATGTACTTTAGTAGTAAATTATAGTGTAACGATGTGTTGTGACAGTTTTTTAATTGAAATAAGTGGTTTTTTAAAAATTACTGCGTAACGAAGCTAGTTGCATGCTATTGTGATGGTTGCTGTGGGTGGATGTTCTCTCTCCAGTTGGTGGTCATCTGTGACTGGGGGAAGGGGTCTGTTCATTGTCTTTGTCCATTCATATGCAGTAGGAATATATAACAGGGGGTATCCTGGACTCTATAACAAGGTTAAGGTCTAGGAAATGCCTCAGAAGGCTAAGGTTGTAATAATTTTTAAAAATATTATATATTATTTAAAAGAAACTAACTGCATATAGTATTATATTATGATTACAATAAATGCATACTCTCTCCCCAGTTGGTGGTCATGACTGGGAGAGAAAAGTATTCTATTCATTCATTCATTCATAATTGTGAAATCTAAAGAGAAAGAACCTGTACTGGTACCACTTCAGGAAAAGTAGTTTTAATTCAATCAGTCAATAGCCTACTGATCTGCATTTAGGACAGATTCCCTATCTGTTGTTTTCCTAGCTTTTCAAAAAATGATTTAAAAGATATTGGATATTTATTGAACATCTCCCTTGGTAACTTGTTTCAATCCCTAACTCCCCTTCCTATAAACGAATATTACTAACAAAACTGTGCAATATTTAAGAGGAATGTGTACTGTGTTACTGTACTAAGGAGTATTGGGATAAGACTGTAATAAACCTGAAGAGATCAAATTTAAATCTGGAACATTGAACTATATTGTAGAATGTATAAACGTTGATGTAACTCAGGGTAATTACTGTATATGCCTCTTCTACAAATTTTACCCACATATTCAAATTTTTACAAAATAAAAATGGAAAATAACCTGAAAGTAATAATTTCTTTTGTGAAATAGTCTTTCTAAGATTTATTTTTCTTCTTTTAGGTACACTTTGGGAATAATTTTAAAAATTAAAGCATGGCATGTTTCATGTTACAATATTAAAAATATAGGTGTGAATCAAACTGACAATTTTGGCAAAATTCATGAAGAAATCAAGGTCTTTGTTTACAGCAGTGACGAGCCCCAGCTGGGGCAGAGAATTTTGTATTTACATTTTTATTCCTTAGAACAATTTCTTATCAAGTAAAAAAACTGCAGACAGCTAAGTCAAGGCAAGTACAGCTGTCTCAGTAACACGCTCGCTTTACGGCAGTCCAGACCTCTAGTGAGCTGGGTTTCTTTGACGGCGCAAAACCAGTCTAGGTCTCTCCAGCGAGCTGGGTTCCTTTGCTGGCGCAAAAGGGAGCTACTCCAGCGAAATTCAAGTCGCTTGGTTGACGTATGCGCATTAAGCCTCCTTTTCTTGAGGAGGTGGGGTGATAGCTATTGGCCTCGCTCAAGATTCACAGCGTCTTACGGTGGGGGGAGCAGCTAGTTTGGGTACACATTAGTTGTAATAGCTAACACTCAAAGTGTTCAGCACCACACACCAGAGACTGCAAGATAAAATAGTATAGCCACTTGCACATAGTCTTGCTGATAAAAATAGCCATTTTAAGAAATCAATTGTAATAAAAGTATTTATTCTATTTTTGGATTTTGGCATGCATGAAGTTTTTGGGAGTGATTCATTGATGGCATTTGTAAACGATGCTTTTTGATATAACGTACGTGGAAAAATAATGAGGTTGCCCAGCATGAAAACAGAGCCAAGCGCGAAGTGCAAAATATTTTGTACGGTATTTGGTTGCTTTGTATGAGTGGGTTTGTCTGTAATGGTGGTATATTGTGAAGTTTCTCTTGGAATTAAGGTGAAGTTTTTGTGAGTTCTGTGGCATACTTCATGAATATAACAGTGATATACGTCGTGAGGAATATTTTCTCTCATTTTTCATTGCTGTACCTACATTCAGTAAGCAAGTGAAACTGTAAAACTTTGGGAACACTAAAATATATGTTAAATTTTGCTCATTCAGTTTAGATTAGGCTTTTTAAGCTAAGAAACAAAAATGTAGTCTCAGCATATTTCTGTGAAAACCATGACCATGATGCATCAGTGTGTAAAACTGTAAGTAAAATATTTAAAATCTGATGTAGCTTAAGTTATGATGGTGCCATCACTACCGTGGATACCAATTTGGAAATATGTGTGAATATGTAGTTGAAAATATTCTTATTCAAGTGAGTTATTATTTCATAAGTTCTTTAGTAGGCCTACCTATGTAAATTGTTTTATTCATTGTCTGATCTGTTTGCTTGTTATATTTCCACTTAGTTATCAAGTGAGTTTATAAAATAGTAATGTTGGCATTAGAGAGTGGTAGGGCTGCGATTGCCTTTTTTTTTTTTTAAATTTCAGCTGGGGTAACGAATGTGTTTGTTGCATGACACTGGTTTACAGGATCTTCCACATTGATATAGTTTTCAACAAATGATATAATTTATTTCTTTATACTTATATATAAAATCAATGGTAGAGTTACGGTACCGGTACGGTATGTTTTATAGTCTAGCTTTTCTATTGAGGGAAATAAACTTGTCATTGAAAATTAACAACAGATAATTGATTAAATTATAGTTTTCTTTCTGAAACGTGTATAAAAGCCCTAAATCATTGATTGAAATATTAAAAAGTTGTAGCTTTCTATTATTTAAGTGCCTCATAAATAATGTAGGTACGGCAAATAGTGTCACATATTTTGCATTAATTTCAGGTTTTATTAGATATCACCAATAATATTATTAGCTTACTTAATAGAAAATCAACAATGAATTGTTGCGAGGGAAGTACCGGATTTTCCTGAAGTGTATGCAGTCAGCAATACAAATACAGATTTGCAATTTAATTTCCATTAACTGTAGACCCTACTGCTGCTCCTTTATTAATATTGTAATGAATACTAAATGTGTTCAGTATACTTTCATTTTATTAACTATGGCTATGAACGCTAAATAAAGTAATTTAAGAGGGACCAACATTTTAATAATAATATTAAAAAAAAGCTATTGGTTTAGCGCCTGCCATTTTATCTCGTTGTGATGTCATTTCCGGTCACATGGTCACGCGCACTCATCACTGAACCAATCAGACTAGCACTGTAGAAGACTCTTACGTTCTTTTTACATTTATTTTTCTGTTGCCAAATTTGTCTTCTAGTGTTTAAATAGTGCGAAGAAGAGTGTGGAGAAAACAAAAAAACATGGTGTATCCACTTCACCGACCGTCCGAGCGCGCTGATGTGTTTCGTTGCTCGTTTGTTTAGTGTACCGGTATTGTGTTATTCATTTTTTCTTCCCTCTCTTTAATCCTTCAGTTTCAACTATGCTAATTCGCGTCTGTTTTACGGCAATTATTCCTTGTGTGTTAACAAGAATGGACACTGCAAACAAATAGCACTCGGTGTAGTGGTTCTTTACCTGGTGTGTGAATTTCCTTAAGCGTTGGTGATGAGAATATTAGCAGACAAAATGATGTTTACAGGAGGTGGTCACAATAAGAAACGAACTACAAGCACCTCAGGACACCAACAGAAGCGCTATAGCCCCTCCCAAGAGAAACATTATGATAGATGGCGCCTTAGTTACCAAGAGGTGAGTAACAACCATTCGCCATGGCATCTTCTGTTTTTTTCTCTTTTTTAGCCGGACATTCCGAAGTCACGTGTTGTATAGAGGGAAGGAACGACCAGGCGAAGCCCGTCTTGTCTCTCACCTCCTGTTCGTTCGCTGTGTGTCAGCGTGGCTAAAAATACAAATCGCTGCAAGAAACTTCACAGTGCACTCGAAATAGATGAAATTAATATTTAACCTCGAAAACATCAGCAGAAGAAGAGGTTCCAAGCATGTGCAGAGCAAAAGAAATCATCACTCAGTCTGTTTATATGACCCGACGACTGTCGGGCATTTGTGAGGACCATTTTATTGCTACGAGGAAAGGAAATGTGTAGAGTTCTATTAGTGTTCGAACATTCCGACTTGAGTTCGTTAGGTTTTCTCTAGAGGCGGGACTAGAAAGAATCGAATTCAGACGTGTGAGATAGGATTAACGAATGCTATTTTTGTAGTCAGAAAGAGATGGAGGCAGGTAGTGTGTGTAATAGAGGAGGATTCGAGTACCGGTAGTGCATTTAAATGTTTATTCAATTATTCTTGCATTAGTTATGAAATAAATTTATTTTAAGACCTACTATTTAGGCTTTTCTTCGTTTTCACATTTTGATTTATAAGCTATGATCCCAGAGGTTAGATCGATGCATTCTTTTGAATTTAGTATTCCAGTCGCTTTACAAAGTTGGAAATTAGACCTACCGGGTGTAATTGATATTCGGTATTGAATCTTTTAAAATAATTAATGCATGTATTTAAATTATTTTCCCCCCTGTTATGTTTATTCATGCGATGAATGATCTTTCTCGAAAAGTTACTCTTGACAAACTAGCACCCTTAATTTCCGCGACTATTCGTGTTCATTTGCTGTGCTTGTAATTTCCTAATAAAACCTTAGGAAAAGGAATTACATTACGCAGTTTTGTGGCACGCTGATTAACGTATGACATTACCGTAAAGTGCAGAGTGAAGAATATGAATTGGTGTGCATATTTTGGCGATGATTCGCTGGGCGTCTTCTCATGAATGACTTCAAGAACGGTCCACAAAATAATGAATGAAACTCACATCAATGGCCCCATCTCTTTTAAGTTTGGCTGACAGTCTTGCATACTCTATGTACAAAGGCATGTGTGTGTGTGTGTGTATTCCGATCAGTGTGGGGTATTGACTTACTGCTTATTAACAATTACAATATGTCAATCAGATACAAAAGGTATAATTATTGTTTGGATAAAATCACCATATTCAAGTTCCTCAAGGATATAAGTTTAGTCATAGTAATCTAGTTAATCGAAATTAACATTGTTCGAAATATTATTGTCTTCTTTTACTTTCATTCTTATCATTGGGCGATTTGTTTAGCAATGAAATGAACAGGGATTTTTTCGAGTATCTCGATTTTCTAGCTTTAGTTTACTCTTTTTTTTCCAATGTTCATGTGAATTATTATTACACTTTCAGTGTAAACTTCTGAAGTAATATAAACTCACAGTCGGTACCTGTGAAGTACATTTGATATTCATTCCACGCGGTTTGGCTCACGTAGCTATCAGCTTGCATTCGGGAGAGAGTAGGTTCAAACCCCACTGTCGGCAGCCCTGTAGATGGTTTTCCGTGGTTTCGCATTTTCACATCAGACAAATGCTGGGGCTGTACCTTAACTAAGGCCACGGCCGCTTCCTTCCCCCTCCTATCCCTTTCCTCTTCCATCCTCGAAATTAAGACCTGTCTGTGTTAGTGCGACGTAAAGCAAATTGTAAACATAAATATTTATTTATTTATTTATTTATTTATTCATTCTACATTTTGGAATTATGAAAGATGGGCGAGATAGAGAGTTATAACGTGAAAAATTAAAGCTATTCTGTCGCCTTAAACTACTGTAGGAATTGAACAAATACTGTATATATCTAAAGAGCTGATCCATCTATGTTTAGATGTTTTGCGACCACTTGCTTTAGACCTGTGACTTACATACTAACATGTTCGTAGTGCTACCGAGCGAGTGGCTGTGCGGTTTGTGTCACGTAGCTGTGGAGCTGGCATCGGGGATATAGTGGATTCAAACCCCACTTTCCTCTCCCATCATCGCTATTAGAGCTGTCTATGCCGGTGCGACGTAAAAAAGGTAGAACAGTTCCTAATGCTAATTGAAAGTTAATTTTACCTCAAGCTGTTAAGGATAACGCATACTCGTAACTCAATTCGAGTAACCCCTCCCCATGGCCCAACAGCCCCGAAGGAGCATGGCTTACCAAGCGACCGCTGCTCAGCCCGAAGGCCTGCAGATTTAGAGGTGTTGTGTGGTCAGCACGACGAATCCTCTCGGCCGTTATTCTTGGCTTTCTAGACCGCGGCCGCCATCTCACTGTCGGATAGCTCCTCAATTGTAATCACGTAGGCTGAGTGGATCTCGAACCAGCCCTCAGATATAGGTAAAAATCCCTGACCTGGTCGGGAATCGAGTCTGGGGCCTCCAGGCACGCTACTCCTGCACCGCGGGGCCGGCTACTAAATTCGAGTAGCTTATAGAATATGCATTACTATCCCATTTTAACCAACTTCGCGAAAGTTGTGTGTTCGTATATTGTCATGAAGTCGCATTATCAATGTTTAACTTAACTGTCTGCGAATTGACTCAAGCTTTGTTCTAAAATGTTTCTGTTTTCAGACACATCTAACCGTTCACATCATACTTAATGGGAAATTGCATTCGTGGTTGAATACGTTTACCTTGTATCGCACATTACGAAATACGAATCTCCGAATATGGAAACAATTATCTAGGCCATATAAATTAAATTGTAATGTTGTCTGTATAGTTAAAATGTATGCCATATATTTAGTTTTCATTTCGTGTTGGGTATAGGCCTACAAACGTTGAAAGTGGATTCAGTTCATTGTTTGTTTGCTTCCTTGTTTCTTTCTTTCTTTCTTACATCTCGGGAAAACGGCATAACATGATTTCTAGAAGCTCAGTATTTAAGTTCAGGTATAGCAATATTGTGTTATAGGCTATATATTATTTGATTAGTGTAAAGTGGCATTTCAGTATTAAGGGATTAACATTGAAAATGTAAAATTTTCCGTTAATTGTGTGGAAAAACTGCACGTCATAAAAAGTAGTGCAAAATATAACTTAAGATCGAAACCGTCTTTCAACCTATTAGGTCATGTTACGTACATTTAGTACGTATTGAAGAGATGTTAAGTACAGAGCAAAACGGAGATGATATTATTATTATTATTATTATTATTATTATTATTATTATTATTATTATTATTATTATTATTATTATTATTATTATCCTATTATTATTCTATTATTATTACAAATTTATAGACTTCCAAATATCTCTGCAAATAATAGTTCTATCTATGTACATGACGAACATTAAAAAAAACCCAGCAATTTCCAGTCGTTTATGTCTCATACGTCTTTTATCGCACGAGTTAAGATAGGCCTAATTAAGATTTTCATTCATTTAGATTGTTTTTGCTTAGTCCGTCAGTGGCGAGCATCCCCGATGTGTTCAGTCGTCATGGTAGCGAACTAATTGGCGACGATAGTTCCTGTTGTCGTAAATACATTTATAAGGCACAAATCCGTATGGCCATTAGCCCCTGTGAAGATGCTCACTGAAATATTAAAAACGTGATGAATAAAAGAAAAGTAAATTTTGAAAGGGGGCATTGAAAACCTAGGTCTCGAATGGCCTGTTATCGTCGAGCAGAAAGAAATCAAAATGTGCGTACAATGTCATAACTTATCAACAAGACACTGATTTTATTTTGTTGTTAGTTGGGTTGTTGTACCAAATACAGTAGAGACAATACGCGACACTTCCGGATTTAGCCTTGTTAAAATGGGAGAAAAGACGCAAGTGGCGCTCCTAGTGGCTTGACCTGAAAATTCGCACTAATTTCAAATATGAATGGAAATGTATATACGGAAACAGATAAATAAATCACGTCTAGAAAGAAAGTGTTATTAAGATATTAACTTCAAAGCTGCTAAAGCAATTCTGGATAAATGAATGAAGAATTATTTAACAGGTTATTATTAAAGACTGAAATTAGACATATAATCAAGATGTGAAATGGACTGCTGTGAAAGGGCTTGATCTTTAATTTATGCATTACATTTTTAGCTTTAGAATTCCTGCCTGAACGTTCACGGCTAGATTTTTCTTTTTTCTTATTTAAAAGCATTGTATCATCATATTAAAACACTTGTCAACAAAAATATCGGCACATTCCTTACACACATGATTCTATGAATTTATATTTAAGAGCTGGACAATTTTCCTTTTAACTTGAAGCCTAATAACAGAAAGAAAATCTATATATTTAGCCTCAAAAACATTCAAACTTTCTCCATGAGCAATACTTGCCATAATGCCATTACATTAGTGTAAAGCAAATTTGCATCATCATATTGTTTCAACAAAATATGTACGTTTCTTAAATCACCCATATTTTCTTCAGTGCTTGACAACGCATTACGGCATTCCAAATGGGGTAACTTGGAACACAACCAGCCACACTCATATGCATATGTATTTTCCTGAATTAAATCAAACCCACAGATCACACCTACAACAATACATCGGTTGTGCACTATACATGTATTTTAAGCCAGTTAAAATGTGGGCCGAGCATGTCAGAAGATCATGAAGTACTATAAAAATCTCTTTGTCACTGGAAGAATATATATGCAAACACAGTATTACTTACATTTTCTTATCACTAGGGAAACGGAAGAAAGACAGCGCATTCTTCTCTACTTCATAGTTACTGCAGCCAAACACAGCACATACCTTTCCCCTCATGTTGAGAGGAGATATCAAGGAATGACACACGCTACTATTTAATTATGTCAACTCACTGAAAACGCATAAATAACACCAAAAACTTCACACACAAATACACGAGCTCTTATGACAGAATCAGTAGTTCTCAGGTCAATCCGCTAGAGAGAGCTCTAATAGCTGTCCCTCGATATCTCGCCGAGTGTCGCGTATTGTCTCTACTGTATTTGGTTGTACGTAGTGGTGGAAAATCTTTTCAATATATCGATATATTAGTTTTTCGATACATCGTTATTAAAATATCGATGTCATTGATATATCGGCCTTCGAAATATCGATATATCACCGATATATCAGTTTAAAAAATATTGGTGCTATTATCCATTATTGTAAGTCTAGTTTTATATTTAACACAATTATTAAAGTATTCAAGATGTAATAAGTCTGGACACAGATCAGAAAACAAGCTTAAAATAATGACCGAGTAACATGACTTTTTCACAACATAACACATTATAAAAACATTTACTGCCGAAAGATGTTATGATACATAGAAAAGCAGTATATGCAAGGTGTCTAGTAACGAGCTAATAACATACACCGAAAAATTATATGAAAAAACTGCACACGTATAATTTGTGTACGAAGTTCATCTAATAATTATCACAGCTCTATAAAATAATAAAAACATTTCCTTCCCAGTTTCTTCCATTTGTTCGTAAAAAAAAAAAAAAACCATGAGATCGTGGGTCTATTTCCAATACCTCTTAGGTAAGCCATTTAGAAAAAGCAGCTTGGATAACAGTTTGCCACCTAATCGGTTTCTCTTTTCCGTAATGGTTGTTACCGGCCTTTGAAAACAGTCTTTCTGCTGAGACAGAGGTCGCTACGATGCTCAAGTATTGTCTAGCTAACTTGTAAAGCTTAGAACAAACTGGTTTCGGGTCTTCCCACAATTCGAGCGGATTCGCTCTGTGATTTACTGCTACAGGCGTTGACAAGTAGACTTATCTCTGACTGTAACTCCATACGAGGTATGCACGGTGAATGAGTTATGATCACTGTAAGTTGTTTACCGAAGTGAATTGAGAAATGAAAACTCAAATTTCGTAACTACAGTATGCAAATATTGAAGGGACCTGAAAAAGAATCAAATCGTAGCCAAAAGTATTAAATTAGACAGAAATCTTGATATATTGGACACAAAATATCGATATCGACAATATATCGGACCTCAAAATATCGATGTCAATATATCGGCATTTCCCTCTCAAAATATCTATATTTCCGATATATCGTTATTCGTTTGCCATTTCTAGTTGTACTGTACATTCTATTATGCTGCCACTTATCTCCACTAGATGACATTACTGCTGCAATTACAAACACTGGCTCGTCAAGAACGGGTACACAACAACTACTCATTACTATTTTAATGACCATATGGAAAACTTTGTTCGTATTTTTCATTTAATTTGGGATGAATGATCAGAGTAATCCCATTAGGTGAATCGGATACCTTTATTAGTTGACATTTAAGTCGTCTTGATCCAGAAATTCCTGCAGAGCCAGGTGTCATTTTTTCACCTCAGCAGTTCTTGTACAATCTCGTTATGGATCTGATGAAGTTTATACTTGAAGAATGCACTTATTTTTATGTGGACACATTTCTTAACTGTCCATGTTCTTAGGCACTAGGGTAAACATGATTATTTTCACAGGTATTTTTTTCCTGGATTGTGAATAATATATGCATTTTTTAATATCATTTCATGCAAACGTTATCCGATTAATGTTGTTCACTCACTCTAAAGCAAAATGCCAAGGCAGTTAGATTCTAATTTTTGCAGAAACTCTCAGAACTGTATTTAGGAATGGCGAACGGGAAGATCGCAATGCCAGTGTCATTGACAATTCTATCATTGTGTAAGAGTAGTATAATTGGATGGTTCTGCCGCCACCACCCCCACCGGCTCCCAGAGGCCTCCTCCACCACCACCACCACCACAGCCAGAGGCATCCCAGAGGCCTCCTCCACCACCACCACCACAGCCAGAGGCCTCCCAGAGGCCTCCTCCACCACCACCACAGCCAGAGGCCTTCCCAGAGGCCCGCTCCACCACCAGCGGGAAATTTGAATTGGTAAACAAAGCCACGTGCTTTTTGACAGCTATCATCGACAACAACGCATCGCTAACCTCAGTACTGCCATCTTGACGGGCCTAAACCTCAGTAGTACCAACTTAACCTAACTAGCGCGAGATTTGAATGGGTAAACAAATCCACGCGTTTTTTGACAGCCACGTGCTTTTTGACAGACAACAACGTATCGCGAACCTCAGTGCAGCCATCTTGACGGACCTAAACCTCAGTGCTACCAACTTAACCTCACTAGCGCGAGATTTGATTCGGTAAACAAAGCCACGTGCAGCTGTCATCCGCCATCTTTAATCCAGAGAGCACCGTGCTGCCCTCTTTATCGCAGTAGCTGCAAATTCGTCACCTGTCATCGGCAATGCAGCCATCTTGGCGAGCCTAAACATTAGTGCTACCAACTTAACCTCACTAGCGCCACGTTTGAATCGGTAAACAAATCTACGTGCTTTTTTGACAGCTGTCATCCGCCATCTTTAATCTATAGAACACAGTGCTGCCCTCTTTAGCTACTTACCTTTGAAATGTGGTGGCGGATAATTTGAAAAATGCTTTTTGACAGCAGCTATCTTTGAGCACCGTGCTGCCCTCTTTAGCTAGATACCTTTGAAATGTGGTGACAGACAATTCCACGTGACAGCAGCCATCTTTGAGCACAGTGCTGCCCTCTTTGTGGTGGCGGGAAATTCCACATGCTTTTGTTTGGAAACAAACTCACGTGCTATTTTCTGACAGCTGTCACCCGCCATCTTGCATCACAAACCTCAGTGCTGCACTCTTTAGCTAGATACCTTTGAATTGTGGTGGCGGCAATTTGAAAAATTCTATGTGCTCTTGTTCGGAAACAAAGCCACGTGCTTTTTTTCTGACAGCTGTCATCCGCCATCTTTAATCAATAGAACACTGTCCTGCTATCATGCGGGCAATTTCGTCAGCTGTCATCCGCCATCCTTAATCCACGGAGCACCGTGCTGCCCTCTGTAGTAGCGGGCAATTTGAAAAGTTCTGCTAGCTGTCATCCGCCATCTTTAATCAAGAGAGCACCGTTTAGCTAGATACCTTTGAAATGTGGTGGCGGCAAATTCGAAGTGCTTTACAAACTCACGTGCTTTTGTCATCCGCCATCTTTAATCCACAGAGCACCGTGCTGCCCTCTGTAGTAGCGGGCAATTTGAAAAGTTCTGTCAGCTATCAACCGCCGTCTTTAATCAAGAGAGCACCGTGCTGCCATCTTTAGCTAGATACCTTTGAAATGTGGTGGCGGCAAATTGAAAAATTCCACGTGCTCTTGTTTGGTAAACAAACTCACGTGCTTTTTGTCAGCTGTCATCTTACATCGCAAACCTCAGTGCTACACTCTTTAGGTACATACCTTTGAAATATGGTGGCGGATAATTTAAAAAGAAAAATTCTACAGCAGCCATCTCTCGACGCTAATTGCACAAGATAGTGGCTATACATGACTCCTTAAAGGTGCTTATGCAAGATGACCACTATACATAGGTTCTTATGAGACCCTTGGGATGCTTGCGCAAGATGGCAGGTATACAAGGCTCCTTATGAGACGCCCTAGGGATGCTTGCGCAAGATGGCGGATGCTCTTATGAGGCGGCTTAAGGGTCCTTGCACAAGATGGCTAGAGACGCCCTAAGGATGCTTGCACAAGATGGCGGACACAAGATGGCGGCTATACACGACTCCTTACGAGACGCCTTAAGGGTGCTTGCGCATGATGGCTGCTGCTCTTATGAAGAAAGCTAGCTTAGAGGCTAACGTGTCGTGCTAGTTCGATTCGTTAAATTTGGGGCTTAAATGCAAAATGTTAAATATCTCGAAAACGGTGCATCGTAGAGCAAAATGGACAAAATTAATCTGCCCAATACCTAGGTTCGCAGTATGAGGAACATGATAGCATAAGAAAAACATAGTCTAATGATGGGATCAACGGTTCGGTTCCTACTTAGGCCTTTTATCATTTGCTCTGTTTTAGCTTGTATTGAAGCGAGTCTTCGTAACATGATCAGGTCTAGCTATGGTAGAGAGTATAACGTACCGTGCTTGTTCGATTCATTAAATTTGGGGCTTAAATGCAAAATGTTCAATATCTCGAAAACGGTACATCGTAGAGCAAAACGGACAAAATTTTTCCGCCTAATACCCAGGTTCGCAGTATCAGGAACAAGAAAACATAGTCTAATGATGAGATCAACGGTTCGATTCCTACTTAAACCCTTTGGCATTGGCAGCTATCTAATTCTACAAGATGGTGGCTGCTCTTATGAGACACAAGATGGCTTGAGACGTCCTAGGGATGCTTATGCAAGATGGCGGACACAAAATAGTGACTATACATAGCTCCTTATGAGACAGCCTAGGGGTGCTCGCACAAGATGGTGGCTAGTCTTACGAAGAAAGCTAGCTTAGGGGCTACTGCGCAAGATAACGGCTGCTGTTATGCATGTGGTGGAGGGCAATTTGAAATTCTATGTGCAAAATCAACAGAGCACCCTGCTGCCCTCTTTAGCTGAAATGTGGTGGCGGATAATTTGAAAAATTCTTTTGACAGCTGTCATCTTTAAACAATGGTGACTATACATAGGCTGTTAAAGCCTTATCATTCTAGTCCTCCTCCTTCTCTACCTCCTCCTCCTCCTCCTCCTCCTCCGCCTCTTATGTCAAGGCATAGTTTTATATCGAACAAGTTTAAACCTGCATCGCGAAAGGCAAGCGTATGCAGCGATAACATTATTGTGCATGTTTAGACTTGCGAAACATTAGAAGAGTAGAATCAAACGCTGTACTCGATACAACATGTGATCAGAATATTGATTGATGTGTTCAGAACACAAAATAAGTGATCAGACTAGAATCGAACACTGTACAATACATCATGTGTTTAGAACATGTCAGGGGATACCCTTGTTCTAAGAAGATCAGATTGAAACATAACAAGACTAGAATCGAACACTGTAATCGATGTTGTTAATTTCAACATATGATCAGAACATTGTTTGATGTGTTCAGAGCAAAAGTACAATTTTAATGATTTGCTTAGTGTAAAATCAAAAACTATGGAAACACACTGTGCACATATCGCGTAGCTAACTCGCTCAGTAAACGATATTGGAAAACTACAACTTCAATGATTTGCCTAGTATAAAAAAACACTGTACACATACTGCGCAGCTAACTCGCTCGGTAAACGATATAGCAAATTTACAACTTCAAATGATTTACCTTCCATCATTCGTCTTGTGTGAAAATCAGTCGAACAAATTATCGCATAAACATGTAACATGAAATATCAGTCAATCTGTTGGCATGGGTTACAAGCATGTAGCTTATGCGGGAAGTAAAATTAAACAGAACGCTAGTGCTATAAGAAATACTCTGCTTACATTTAAGTCCCTTAGCTGTTGAACAAGTTATTACATAAATATGTAACATGAAATATCGGTTCGGAAACATATTGTTTCAATCTGTTGACGTGGGTTATAAGCATGTAGCTTGTGCAGGCGAGGGCTACTATGCAAAATGCTGAGCCGAAAAAAAATAATCGTGATAGGGTATGGAATCCAGGGCTTAAGTCTTATCAGAAGGGCAAAAAAGGATGAAAGTACTCTTCCGCCTCCTTACTGCACATTCCTTGGTTAAAGGGCTAATGGGCAAAAGGGCTAATGGGCTTAAGGGCTAATAGGCAAAAGGGCTAAAGGGCTAAAGGAGCAACAACCTCATCGATCGCTATCAGCAAGAACGCTTGTACTTTGTTAAGTGTAGAAAATTAATCTTTATTTGTAAATGGTTTCATGTTCAGAACAAGGAATGGAACCTAGGGGTTACGTCTTACCTAATAAAACCCCCGAGGTGCGATGAGTTACGTTTTTTCGAACTAGTGTTTGGAACACTGAACTTTTCAAGATGATAGCAGAGAGTTTAGCAATGTTCTGTTGTTGGATTATAAATTCCGCGCTACAACATGCATAAGGTGGCAGCCTTGAGGTTTACCGCCGTAGAGATGACAAGAGTGAGGTTAGCAATGTTCCGTTGTTGGATTTTAAATTCCGCGCTATAACATTCATAAGGTGGCAGCCTTGAGGTTTACCGCCGTAAAGATGGCAGCAGTGAGGTTAACGACGGTCTATTGTCCTTCAAAGTGAGGTTAGGGTTCGTCAAGAAGACAGCTGTCAAAAAAGCACGGGAGGCCTCTGGCTGTGGTGGTGGTGGAGGAGGCCTCTGGGAGCCGGTGGGGGTGGTGGCGGCAGAACCATCCAATTATACTACTTGTAAGTGATTATTACATGCTTGTAAGATATGTTAGTTTATTCAGGAAATAATGACCAAGATTCGCTCAGTTATGTATAGAAAAGAAATTGTTTATTGTTCAAAGTTGATAACACTAATATCCTTACGTTCACATCGCAATAAATGAAACAACATGCTGATAATATAAGTTAATTCAAGAGTAAGTCTGGTCTCTTACAGTGACTACAAAATATGTAGTGAATTTTAGTTGTGCTGTGTCTTTAAAGTGGCAATGTGTACTGCAGGTTATCACAGATGATCGGATAGAGAAGTAGCCTAGTGGCTACATCCCCGACATTTGCCTGATATTAAAATGGAATACCACGGAGAACTACCTTCGGTGCTGCCGATGGTGGTGTTCAAATCCACTATAACTTACAAGGACATAGAGCTGCGCCGCCCCGGCACGAAGGCACAGTTTGCTTTTAGTTAACTACAGCATAAGAAAGTAATTATAATCATAGTGATAGGCTTACGCCATAATCAACACGCTCTGTGTAGTAGCTGTTGCTCAAAGTCAACATTTTAGCACTAATATCCCATAAATTGGCAGTACATTACACTAAGCAGACCCTACACGATCAATAAAACTGTCAGTACCGAAAAATATTGACAGTAATACTGATCGCGTGTGGACTGGAATGATGGAATGAAGGCCAGTACTGAAGCAGATCCGGATTTCCTGATCTGCGAGCGTCAGTACTGTAGAGTGGTGGGGATACTGACAGTTATACTGACCGTGTGAGGGCGCTTGTCATTATTTCTGTCAGTATCAACGGAGCAGCGGTGGACGACAAATGCGTTTCTCACCAAGGCCAAGTAGAGGTTGTTGTGGAACCGTGAAGTAGGCCTATTGCAAAAGTTTATCGAGCTATAAGAAACGCTGCTAGAATAAACGTACGGTACTTAACACAATACTTTACATGTTTCCACATCTGCTGTACTGATGGAAACTGGTGACATTATAGCGGAAAACTTTAAATCTTCAAAATTTATACCAGTTGTAAGATACCTCACTGTCACCGCTAATCTCTCTGCCACCGATAAACAGCACCGCATGTTTGTATTTTGCCTTATTACCAAATGCTCTACCAATCTTCAAAATTTATACCAGTTGTAAGATACCTCACCGTCACCGCTAATCTCTCTGCCACCGATAAACAGCACCGCATGTTTGTATTTTACCTTATTACAAAAGGCTCTAACATTCGTAGTAATTTCGCAAAAGTACCCTCACGCATTCGGAGATAGTTCTGATAATCTTCTGCTTCGGTATATTGTGTTTCCCTCAACACTTCATATGAGAATACTCTTCTCTTTTCCTAAGCCAATCTTTAACCCATCGTTTACGTTTAAAACTGCGTTTCGTGCAGTACTAATATGATAGCTACAAAATGCCCGTCTTTTACGATCTATTTTGATAGAATACCGCAATTGCATGTTATAAATCTCATTCCGTAGTGACGGTTATTGACTTTATTTGTAAAGTGAGAATGCCGCAATGGTAAGCTAGTGCACTGGTACTGACCAAAATATTGACAGTAATAATGATCGTGTAAGGTCGCTACAATATTGATGCGTACTGTCAGTATTATTGACTCAGTATTACTGATCAGTATTACTGACCATGTAGGGTCTGCTTAACGCGTCAAATTGGTTCCCTAGTTTGGTTCGTCCTTTATATACGAAGAATAATGTAACGCTATTATGTCCCCCTATGGGTGGGGGCGGTAGAATAACACCCACGGTATCCCTGCCTGTCGTAAGACGCGACTAAAAGGGGGACCCAGGGCTCTTAACTTCGGAACGTAGGTAGACGACCATGGGGCTCGTAGCTGAGTCCTGGCATTGCTTCCACTTACTTGCGCTAGGCACCTCACTTTCATTTATACTATCTGACCTACCGTGGTCAACTCTTGTTCTTTTCCAACCACGAAGGTATTAGAGCATTCGAGGCCAAGGGAATCTTTCATTTTCACGCCCTTCGTGGCCCTCGCCATTTTATGGCCGATGCCTTCATTTTTCTAAGTGCCCAATCCCTTCCATATTTTCACTCTGATTAGTGTTAAGGTGCCTACGTGTACCTCTTAAAACAATAATCACCACCACCACTACTACTGTTCTTCTCATGACTGCCGTTGTTGATATCATTCAAGTTTTACCAATAAACTAAATAATCACTTCCAATATAGTCGGCTCCATGTCTAAATGGTTAGCTTTCTGGCCTTTGGCCACAGGAGTCCCGGGTTCGATTCCTGACAGGGTCGGGAATTTTAACCATAATTGGTTAATTCCGCTGGCACGGGGGCTGGGTGTAAGTGTCGTCTTCATCATCATTTCATCCTCATCACGACGCGCAGGTTGCCTACGGGAGTCAGATCAAAAGACGTGCATCTGGCGAGCCGAACTTGTCCTCGGACACTCCCGGCACTAAAAGCCGTACGCCATTTCATTTTACTTCCAATATATTTTCGAAGCGTTATTTATTGGTGACTACAGAAAATTGTAGAGGACTATACTCGGACTTTGTACTCGTATCACTGATTTCAATACGCTCGTGTAATATTTGCGAGATATAAATGATTCATCATTTCCATTACACGATTCGTATAGGTGATACATTGGATAGTCACATGCTTATCTTTGCTTCATATTTTGATTGTTTGATGGTTACCCGTAAGTAACTGTACAACATATTTGCTGGTGCTGCTAAAGGTTGATATAATGTATTTCACTTAGCTTATGGAATGCAAATTGTTCCATCAAGCCTACCATAAGACTTAAATGCTAATTCATAGGGATATTTCAAAACTATCCGCAGGTGACAATAAGAGGGCGTAATTGAAGTTTACTAGTATAGGGACCTAGTGAACCAACTACTGCCGAATTCAGTCCATTTCGTTTCGGTTCAGTTTACAGCATATAAGATCATTTTCTGTTCTATGGCTGGTTCGAAAGAGAAAAGGTGAAGGTAAACAAAAACACAGATGAAGTATTATTGATATCGTTGAGGACTGAAATCAAGTCTCTTGACTTTAGCTGTCTCATCTTTATTAGGCTACTCTGTTATTATACTTGAGTCGAAAACGTACAAATTTACCGTTAATGCACAAGTCAGTTCGAAGTACACCAAACATAACATGTTGGATAATATTACACATGCCCACTATTTTGCAATGTCCGACCCGTTGGCTGAACGGTCAGCGTACTGGCCTTAGGTTGAGAGGGTCCCGGGTTCGATTCCCGGCCGGGTCGGGGATGTTAAACTTAATTGGTTAATTCCAATGGCCCGCGGGATGGGTGTGTGTGTTGTCTTCATCACCATTTCATCCCCATCACGACGCGCAGGTCGCCTACAGGAGTCAAATAGAAAGACCTGCACCCGGCGAGCCGAACCCGTCCTGGGATATCCCGCCACTAAAAGCCATACGACATTTCATTTACTATTTTGCAATGTCCAATGCACTCGGTGTTGCTTGTAGGAGATCATCCTTTGTGCAAGTTGTTGGGCACAGAGGGCACTGAAGTATGTGGCTCGTGGTTTGTTCTTGTCCACATTCACATCTTGTACCACTTGTGCTAAACCCCCAATTTCTTCAAGTTATCCCTGGATCAGTGGCGACTCGTGCTGAGTTATGTTGGTGGTTATGCTCTGTGACGCCCAGTCCATTGCAGTAAGTGTAATTGACAAATCTAAATTCGTACTGCATACGGGGAGTGCTAACTTAGTTCGTGTACATGCGTCCTCCAGTCCCGCAGAAACACCTTACTCCCTGTCCTATCATGTCCTATCACATTTGAAGTTCCCAAAAATGTACAGAAAAAATACAAGTAATACACCTCAATTTGTAAGACCCCGATTTCGAGGGAAATCGACGATATAAATAACTGACTTGCACAAAATACAACAATTGAAAAGTTACAAAAAAGCCTTTCCTCCGCTTATCGAAAAAATGATCTAGTATGGACACACACTATTTACAGAGGTTCCGAGACTTGCGTACATCATTAGGAGCTGGCTTTCTCAATGGAGGGGTAACATAATATATCTGATGGTATTAACGTTCCTGTTTTGATTTTCATGACTACGTAACTCCGAAGAATTCACTACCATTACGAAAAAAACATATTCATGATTACTTGCAGGCCTAAAAACTCGCTCATTCGCTTCGTACGAGAGAAAATATTTTTGGTCGTTGGATATAATTTTGCTGAAGTCCTGGCCATTTACACAAAAGGTAGAGTAATATGCGTACCCCCAATCTTAAAGTACGTTGTTTGAAGACTTAACATGAACAGTAAATTGATTTTGAATCACTTAATCGCAACTGAACACCGTCCTCTTTTATCACGCATTTCTCCTTTATTTAAGCTTTTTGGGGTTTCTTTCTACTGAGCAGAAGCATCACTACTATACTGTAGTATCCTGAGAATGTTGACATGTAAGAATTTCAAACCATATCAATATTCACACAGTTTTAAAAATTCTCTTTTTACATTCATGACTACAGCGGAGGGAGCTTTTGGACAAACAGCTGAGATTTCAACATGCTCTGTTCGCTGAAGTGATTTTCTCGCAGACGGTGGCACTGGTGCTACCTCTAGTGTGTTAAAACTAACTCTTTGGTCTCAGGGATGCAGTTCTTCCAATACACGCGAATAGGCCAGCGGTGCTGCAAGGCGTGCAGTTCATTAAGTTGGGTGACTCTTATTCACCTATCGGAGACACCTGTAGTTAAGTGTGCTCTCGTGCTTTCAACCTTATATTCTGTCGTTCACAGACCCTAACAAGGTTGCCAGATCGCCAGTATCTGAATGGGTATCGATCTTTGGCTCGATAACAACACTCAGTATGAAGGAAGGGATCGCTAATCGCTGTATATTATATCTTTCACTTTGGCGGTTCTGCAACTCTGCAGATCGTATTATGAAGCCACGCCTGCCATGGATCTCCCCACTCCTGATCGTAGCCTGATCAGGGACTTCCACACTAGCCAGCTTTCATTATGTCCAGGTGATAACTACTCAGCTGCTGGCATCCCTCCGCGGAGGTGAGGGATCCTCTTTTTCCACAGCCCCAGCCTGACCTTCTCTAGTGAAACAGTAAGCACCTCAGATGTCCTCAGGAAGCTCTTCCGGGATCTCAGTCGTTGCTGAAGAGGGCTATATCCATGCAGCGGGTGGGCGCTCTTCTGTTCCACTTCAAGCCTCTCCCTCTTGGCAGCTACTTCTCTACGTACATAGGGGGGCGCTATTCCAGCCAGATAATAGAAATCTGTTGGAGTAGGCTTTAGGCAACCTGTAATCAACCTACAGGTTTCATCGAGAGCCGTATCTACCTCTCTGAGATGAGGTGAACTGTACTAGAGTAGGGAAGCATATTCAGCAACATAAGAAAACACGGTGCCATTGCTGAAGTTCGGATTGGTTGAGGATGAGAACCCCATTGTGTTCCTAACAATTTGCGAATAAGATTGTGTCGTGTGGAGATTTTCATCTTATTACTCTTACAATGGGTTTTGGACGTAAAAGCTCTATCCAGGGTCACTCCCAGATATTTTGGAGTGTGACAGTGCTGCAAATGGATATCTCACCATTCTAGATGTAAGTCACGATGAGCTTCCCTATATCTCAAATAAAAGGCACATACTTGTTTCCTGGAAAGATTGGGTCTGATATGGTACTGGTTGTAGTACCTTGACGGATTACTAAGGGTAGTTGTCAAATTTCTCTCCACGGATTCGAAGCAAGAGCCTTGTGCACTAAGGGCTAAATCATCTGCATATAAGAAGCTTCTTGTGAGGTCAACGGCTGGTCGTTGGCATAGGTGTTGAAGAGAGCTGGAGTCAAGGCGCTCCCCTGAGGTAGGAAATTTTTCTGTGCTCTGACCTAGGAAGTCAACAAAATCCTGCGGTTTTGAAGGATAGTGCTGGTAAGTCTACTTAGATGGAAGTCATTGATTAGATTGAACAACCTGACATGAAGTAACCGGTGATTGGCAGTGTCTTACGCTGCTGTTAGATCCACAAAGATCACCCCTGTCACCTGGTGAGTTTCATAACAATCCAGTATGAACTGAGTGAGATTCAAAATTTGGCCTGTGCAGCTTTTCTTAGGCCGAAATCTTGCTTGCTCGATTATGAGTAGGGGATCAATTACAGGCATTATTATATTTAGAATCGTACGGTCAACCCGTTTATAGAGGTGGCTTGGAAGACTAAAGGGCCTGTTGTTCTTGGGATGGTTTGCTTCCTAGTCATGCTATCATTGGCGCTAGCTCATGCAAGTATTGACAAGCTGAAAGATTCATTCTCTTATTGGTGGACCAAAATTCTTAATTTGCTCCATCCGGATGTCGTCTAAACCGGCTGCTTTCCCAGTGTTTCTTTCCTTGGTAGCCTAGTTTAGTTCTTTTAACTTGAATGGGATAGTAAGTTCGCTCTTCTAGTCCTGAAACTCATGATGGGTTTTAGGTACTTTGTGACTAACTTTCCCATTCATGAGCAGTTCGTGAGCTGTCTGGTGTACAGTGATGTTGCAATGTGCAGTGGATCTGGTTGGGTTGTTATTGAGACGCTTGAGTAGTCACCACGTTTTGTAGCTGTTTCTAGTTACATCAAGTTATTTTATAGTTTTAACCTAGCAATTGTCAGCGGTTTGACGAGTTTCTTCCCAGCTGCTAATGTTGCCTCACCAAGTAGATCTTATTCAGATAGCGTCTTATACTCTGTAAACTGAGTAGCAAGCTCTGAAGTAAGACCAGGGATATATGATGTACGACAACCGCGAGGTATGGCCCTTCTGGAGCATCTCTTCACAGCCTCAACAAATGAAAGCATCGTACTATCCAGGTGTGGGTTCTATGGTGGAAACTACAGCATCCATCATGTCTGTAAACTCTGGCCAGTTGTCTTTTCTGAAACTGAACTTTCTTCGAAACGGAACACTCTGTGGCCTAACTGCTGTGAATATTTCGCACATGATAGGCCTGTGTTGCGTATTTGGAATGGGGTTACAGACTGTTTTTATGCACTGTTTATTGTTGTGTACCTTAACGCATGCGGTTTGTCCATTGGTTCTCCTGTATAATGAACGAGTGTAAAGAGAACCGCAGTGATCACTGACAAATTTATGGAAAACAAATAATTACATTTCTAAAGAAAGGAGAAGTTGGCTACTGGCGTTAAAATACGTACATAGATGTGAATAGCGATTATAGAGTAGAATATTAAATCTTCAAGTGTGATATTTTGATAATTATGACAGTGTTTACATAGTACATTTCTAAATAGGTAGAGATCGACTATCCTTCTTTTAAACCTCTTTCGGCGTATTTATCTTCTTCTAGATCTCCATTTACTTCTTTCATCTTCTACATTCGAGTTCATTCCTTAGTAAGTCTCTCCCCACTCGCTACCATCGAACCCCATCTGGGTGGAGACATAGAATCCACGATACTCCCAGCCTCTCGAAGGAGGAGATTGAAAGGGATAACTTCCCAGGGAATTTCAATTAGGTAGTATGGGTTGGCGACCACAGGTGCCTGAGCTGTGTTCAGAATTGTTTCCAGTTATTTGCATCGGTCCCCTTCCTTGCAACTTTCCTATATGACCTCCATTGGCTAACTCTTGTTCTCTTCCGACCGTGACGGTATTTGGTTTGGGAGGCCTAGGGAGTCTTTCATTTTCACACCCTTGATGGTTCTTCACTTCTTTTGCCGATACTTTCTTTCTTGGGAGGGAATAATCACGCCGTTTTCCTTTTTAATTAGTAATTATCGCATGCCGTTTAGCGCCGGGAGTGTCTGAGGACATTTTCGGCTCGTCTGTTGCAGGTATTTCTATTTGATTACCATGGGGGACCTGCACATCTGGATGATGTTGTTGTTGTTGTAGTGGTGATGGTGGTGGTGGTGGGATGATGATACTGAGGAAGGGAGAGGGTGAAACGCGGTGTCGGCACGTAACCTACTCCTGTCGAATAACACTATCACCATCAACAGCATCGTATACAAAATGTGAACCACCACATCTCCTGCCCTGCTGGCCAACATTCTGGTGGTGAAATGTTTTCGACCAACGGGACTCGAACCGGCTAACCACAGGGTTAGATCATATAGACTTGACCCCATAACGATCATGGCCACCAGGCGGGTCCTTTTGATTAGTGTTAAGAAATTATGACTATTAAGTTGTACTTGCCCCTAGGGTAATCACTGAATGAGTTGGCCATGTGGTTAATGGCGCGCAGCTGTGAATTTGCATTCGGGAGATAGTGGGTTCGAATCTCAATTTCTGCAGCCCTGAAGATGGTGTTCGGTGGTTTCCCGTTTTCACACCTTGAAGTTGCTGGGTTTATACCTTAACTAAGGCCATGACAGCTTTTTTCTCATTCCTAGCCCCTTCCGATCTCATCGTCTCCGTAAGACCTAACTGTGTCGGCGCGATGTAAAACATATTGTAAAAAGAGAAGGTAATAATCCCCACTTCGCTGCACAATCCTTCATCCAACATGTTCATTCTTATATTGACGTTTATAATTTGATAGTTACCTCCTTTTCAAACCAACAATCAATCAATCAATCAATCAATCAATCAATCAATCAATCAATCAATCAATCAATCAATCAATCAATCAATCAATCAATCAATCAATCAATCAATCAATCAATCAATCAATCAATCAATCAATCAATCAATCAATCAATCAATCAATCAATCAATCAATCAATCAATCAATCAATCAATCAATCAATCAATCAATCAATCAATCAATCAATCAATCAATCAATCAATCAATCAATCAATCAATCAATCAATCCTGATCTGCATTTAGGGCAGTCGCCCAGGTGGCAGGTTCCCTATCTGTTGGTTTCCTAGCCGTTTCTTAAATGATTGCAAAGAAATTAGAAATGTATTGAACATCTCCCTTGGTAAGTTATTCCAATCCCTAACTCCCCTTCCTATAAACGAATATTTGGCCCAATTTGTCCTCTTGAATTCCAACTTTATCTTCATATTGTGATCTTTCCTACTTTTAAAGACACCACTCAAAGTTATTCGTCTACTGATGTCCTCCCACGCCATATCTCCACTGACAGCTCTGAACGTACCATTTAGTTGAGCAACTCGTCTCCTTTCTACCAAGTCTTTCCAGCCCAAACTTTGCAACCTTTTTCTAACGCTACTCTTTTGTCGGAAATCGCCCAGAACAAATCGAGCTGCTTTTATTTGGATGTTTTCCAGTTCTTGAATGAAGTAATCCTGGTGAGGGTCCTATACACTAGAACCATACTGTAGTTGGGGTCTTACCAGAGACTTATATGCCCTCTCCTTTACATCCTTACTACAACCCCTAAATACGCTCATAACCATGTGCAGAGATCTGTACCCTTTATTTACAATCATATTTACGTGATTACCCCAATGAAGATCTTTCCTTATATTAATACCTAGGCATTTACGTTCGTTCGTATACTGTTTACCCTCCATGGTCGGTTTTTCCCTAGGTCTCAGCGAGGGATCCCACCTCTACCGTCTCAAGGGCAGTGTCCTGGAGATTCAGACTTTGGGTCGGGATACAACTGGGGAGAATGACCAGTACCTCGCCCAGGCGGCCTCATCTGCTATGCTGAACAGGGGCCTTGTGGAGGGATGAGAAGATTGGGTGGGCCAGGCAATGAAGAGGGAAGGAAGCGGCCGTGGCCTTAAGTTAGGCAATATTCCGGCATTTGCCTGGAGGAGAAGTGGGAAACCACTGAAAACCACTTCCAGGATGGCTGAGATGGGAATCGAACCCACCTCTACTCAATTGACCTTCCGAGGCAGAGTGGACCCCGTTGCAGCCCTCGTGGCAGAGCCGGGAATCGAACCCGGACCTCCGGGAGTGGCAGCTAATCACGCTAACCACTACACCATACTACACTACACCATCCCATCAACGCAGTAATTAAAACTGAGAGGACTTTTCCTATTTGTGAAACTCACAACCTGACTTTTAACCCCGTTTATCATCATACCATTGCCTACTGTCCATCTCACAACATTATCGACGTCATTTTGCAGTTGCTCACAATATTGTAACTTATTTATTACTCTGTACAGAATAAAATCATCTGCAAAAAGCCTTAACTCTGATTTCACTTCTTTATTAATTCATCCTCATTAAGGCCATTATTATATACAGCGTGTTTCAGCCACCGCTTCCAATGTAGTTTTATGCGGCCCACAATATTCATTCCGTTATGAAAACGTCTGCCTTGCTGGTATGCTCAGACAACACAACCGGATATCTTGGTATTTGCCGTCTCACCTTGATAGGACGCCGTCATGTTATACTCGTATTAAACACTGGGAGACATGCGTATGCCTTCTGGATCATATGAACCTGACACGCCGGCGAAACACTAAATTGATATTGTTATCGCAGTAAACCTAATACTTGCTATAAGCTGCCCAGTGTGCTGTTCGGAACCGTAATGTAGTTGGTAAAGGCGTGGCGGAGTAGGACTGCATGTCAGGTGGGAGGTTCGAGTCCGGGGCGATGATTATGAACTTTTGAAATATTTAAGGAATATTGAATTTTCACGACCGCATTGTAATCGAAACAGACTTTCAACCTATTAGGTCATGTTACGTACATTTGGTACGTGTCAAAGAGGTGTCAAGTACAGAACAAAAATGGCCAACCAGACACCAGTGGGATCCGAACCCACAACCTTCCGATTTCGCGTCGGTTGCTCTACCAATTGAGCTATGGTTGTGGGTTCGGATCCCACTGGTGTCTGGTTGGCCATTTTTGTTCTGTACTTAACATCTCTTCAACATGTACTAAATGTACGTAACACGACCTAATAGGTTGAAAGTCTGTTTCAATTTTGAAATATTTGTTTAATATGTACCGCACGCAGTGTAAGTTCAATACCCGATTTCATACAAATTGTGTGTGAATGAATGTGTTCGTGGCCCTAAGAAGGGCCAATTAGTTACCAGGCAGAACACATACAGACCGGAAATAATAGGAACACAACTGCCCTGACAATGTTTTATCGCAGCAAATGCTCGATTAGATGACCGTTTTGGTTTATGCACATTCGGGCCCGGTGTCCAATAGATCGTCTTGCACGCTGAAGCATTCCAGGTGTAATTGCTCGGCAGGCGTCCGTGATGAGTTTCTGGAGCTGGTTAGGGTTTTCCAGCGCTTGAGTGTAAAGGACGTTCTTCAAATGTCCTCACAAGAAGAAGTCTAACGGCGTTAAATCCGGTGATCTAGTGGGCCAAGAAATAGGGCCTCCTCGTCCTATCCATTTCCCTGGCAGTTCCTCGTTCAGATGGTTACGAACGGGCAAAGTCGAATGTGGTGGAGCTCCATCCTGTTGCAACCACATCGTCATACGATCGTGCAGGGTCATATCCTTCAGCAGCAGTGGGAGTTCCTGTCGCAGAAAATGCAGGTAGCGTGGGCCTGTCCAATGGCCCTCAAAGAAATAAGGTTCAATCAGGCGATCCCCCAAGATTCCAAACCGAAACTTTACTCCCCATCGTACTTGATGGACCGCCTGTCACACCCAGTGAGGATTGTCCGGACTCCAATAGTGCATGTTGTGGCGATTGACGTTCCCATTATTGTAGAAGCCGGATTCGTCCGAGAACAAAATATGCGATACGAATGCTGCATCATTGTCCAACCTGCCTAATAGCCACCGTCAGAACTCTATTCGAGCTTCGAAATCCCGCTCATGGAGCGCTTGGTGTAGCTCAAGGTGGTACGGGTGAAATTTATGTTCATGCAGTATTCTCCAGACGAACGGCTGGCTGGTGTTCACCTGTCGTGCAATCGCCCTTGTACTGATGTGTGGATTATTACGAGCTGCTTCCATAACGGCCTCTTCTGTTTCACCCTACGCAATGGGCCTATCGCGGATTCGTGGCTGGTTGGAAATCACGCCTGTTATCCTTAGGCGTCTTTCAACACGGCGGAATATCGTAACAGTCGGGTGTCGCCTGTCGGGATACCGTTTCTGGTACAGACGTAGTGCCTCGCACGCGTTTTTTCTTGCTTCCTCATAAATAAGGAGCATGTCAACGTACTCCTCTATGGAAAACATGCCGAATGACAGCAGAGATTACAGTACATTCAGGCCCTAACCAGCGAAGTATGAGCAGGGCACAATATGAATAACAGCGCCATTCTACTGTTTGAATGTAGCAAACGTGGGCCTGTGTTTACGTATTCAAACATACCGATGCAAGATTATTTGAACGATGCATGATTCGAACCGCCGCTGGCACATTTCGATTGTTAGGCGAACGCCTAACCACATCCGCTACGCTACACTGCAGGAAACATGCTGGTAGTACGACGAGAGCAGAGTACATACGCCACCCGGTTCGGTGCGACATTAATTACTGCACTGTTAACTAGTTTAATGCATTGATTCCTCTCTTCGTTACACCCGGTCACGAGGCACGACACATTTACATAGCTGCATGGTAAAAGGACGTTGCTACATGATTTCAAGGCGTCATGTTTTGCGAACGGGTGACATAACATTTCGCTAGGGTTCAGATTCGTGTACAAAATGTGCTCACTGAACATTAGTACCGTACAGCACGCCTGCAGGGTAATAGCACCCCTATAACCAAGTGCACGTTAGTTGGGCTGCAGCAAACGATATTGGAAGGGGCTGCTGAATTACACTGTATATCACCTGACTGCATTTCCCGGAGTTTAATATTATCGTCCTTTAACGCCTTCAGCTGGGCCTCGCGTAAAATCTCAAACAAATTGTTTATATTTTGTAACGCATGAAACATGTTCCTAAGTTCATTATTATTTCTACGATCGTGTTGTGGAACTTTTTTTTTCAGCCGACCAATCCCAGCTTTCATCTTCACAATCTTCGTCGACTATCTACTTCTTTTTCCGTTTTCGCACCTCTTTGAACTGAGGATCCAAAGTGAGTCTTTCCGCTATGGCCTTAGCTTCCGATATCATATCAGTTACATTTGTAGTGTTCGTTCGATTATCCTGAAACTCCTCGATAAGTTGGTTGATGTAGTTAACAGATCTGTCAATGGTGGTATCTCCTTTTTGCGAAATTTTGTTTACAGTATCAATTCGTGTTAGCTGCTTGAGCCAAAAACAAGAAGCTGTAATAAATTCAAAAGTACTGACATTTTTCAAAAGGTCTGTACGTTCTGTTTTCATCTCAATGGTGGATGTCGTACCAGATACAAGCTCATTTAAAGCGTTGATCATCTCATCTCTTTGAGATGTTTGTACACAACTGTTACAGCTCCTCTCTTAGTTGACCATCTAGTAGAAGGCAGTAGATTCAGATATAACGACACGTACTTCAGCATAATATCCCATCTGTTCTTAGACAATACAAAGAATGAACAGAGACAGTTTAATATTCCAAAATGTGTTTCTGCCTGGCGCGACGCACTTGAAGCGTTTACTCCAACCAAATTTAATGAATGTGCAGCGCACGGTACGAAGTATGCTAAGTTATTTTCTTCATGTGAATGAAATTGAAAACCTTTGCACTTTACAGCCATGTTAGCACCGTTGTCGTAAGATTGGCCACGGCAATTTTTAAACTCCAACCCAACACTTTCGATATTCTGCAATGTTAATTCTTGTACTAATCGTTAAAAAGTCAATGAAATTTTCACGAATCTTTACACCACATTCATTGAATTTTTACATATCTGATAATTTGCGACATCTGCTCATAATGTCTTACATCAAGGGTGCAGTCGAATATAATAGACAAGTATTTTCTTTCTTTAATATCGCTCACTATTTTGTCCATTATTTATTTTGGATCCAATTACTTAAAAAAATCATCTTGGATGCCATGTGAAAGGAGCTGACTTGACCTTTTTGGGAACGACTTGCATGCTCTCTCAGTGCGATGTGGTAGCGAGATACTTCCCACATCTTGGATCACCAACCTCTGAACATCTGAACCTCTAAAAGGACTGCCTTGTTTTACCAAATGCAGAATCACACCAACAATGACAACTAAAGCCGATTTCCAATGCTTCTCCTCCTCCGATATTTTTTGTTGCATCTCTTTATCAATGCCACCATTAGCGGTGCCTCTAATGTTTTCCAAGAGCAAAAACTTTTTGCATGGCTCAATCCGTGCTCTGGAATCTTTTCATTTACATTTTTCCACAGAGTGAGACCATCCTTATCCATACAAGAAAGATTTTTCTAAGATGTTATCATGAAATAGTTTGCATGGTATGCAAAACAAAGCATTTCTTGATTTACGGTAGGCTAACCAAGAACGGCACACCTGTTAACCATTAGGAAGCTGTTTATAAAACCAGTCTTTTGACATTTTGTTCCCCCTCTAAGGAAATCACGTCTGGTTCAATTTTCCTTACCGAGCTCGATAGCTGCAGTCGCTTGTTAAGTGCGGCCAGTATCCAGTATTCGGGAGATAGTAGGTTCGAACCCCGCTGTCGGCAGCCCTGAAAATGGTTTTCCGTGGTTTCCTGTTTTCACACCAGGCAGATGCTGGGGCTGAACCTTAATTAAGGCTACGGCCGCTTCCTTCCCACTTCTAGCCCTTCCCTGTCTCATCGTCGCCATAAGACCGATCTGTGTCGGTGCAACGTAAAATAAATAATTAAAAAAAAGCAATTTTGCCTTCGCTTAATTTTTCAACAATCAGCCATCTCTCTGCGTCTGAAACCTCTCACTGGCCAGGTCTCTGGATCTTTAAAATCAAATAGGTAGATATTTATGTTGAGCTGTGCAGAGGGATAACGAGTAAAAGTACTGGCTGTACCATTATTTGAAGTTCCCGTCACTTCCTCTGCAGTAGAAGTAGACCCTAAATAGCATTCTTAAAAAAAAAAAAAAGTTCCGCTTCCTCCTCCTTTGAAGAATTTAATAGTACTTGATAGTCGTATGTAGACACGTGTTCGAATATATACGTATTTCCGTTAACTTTCTTTCTAGCTCCACAATCATCTGAAATAAAAATACAACCTGGTGAAATGCTTTCACTAGTTGTACTAAGAAAGCAGTTTAATTTTTATGGAACATTTGAAAATACAGTGGACACCGGAAATTGCTGAATTATAGATGAGTCATATCGCATTGAATTGAAAATGGAAGTAAACTAAAGAAAATTTTGTAATATTGTAATAGTTCGCGGCGCCGCTGTATGAGATAGCCACGACTCCCCAGGGCGCCGCAACGCACACTTTGGGATCCACTGGCTTATTATAATCAAATTCCGGTTATTGTTGTCAAATATTCAGTTTTCAGGAAATTCACATTAAAAATTGTATTCAAAACTTTCTTTAAATTATTCTAACATAATAATGAGTTTTTACTTGAAGTAAAAAAGAATCGATAGCATGAGTCGATGAGTCAAAGTTCGAGAAGTGGTCACGTTTTTCGCCAACTTATATGAAATGCAGAAATTGTTATAATATGGAAGTACTAATCGAAATATATTATAGTTTTAAATATATTTGCAAAAATCAATTTATTATAAAGGTTATGATCAAATAATTTTTACGCAGCGTTTATTTCTGAAATATTAATAACTTGAGAAAAGCATTCAAAATTTATGACATTTATAACTATAATATATTTCGATTAGTACTTTCATTATATAATAATATATAATATATAATATATAATATATAATATATAATATATAATATATAATATATAATATATAATATATAATATATAATATATAATCTAGTCCCTTTACATGAATCACTTCTACAATTTGGAGCGACACAACAACCCACGACAACTTAATCTCACTGCACTGTATAACACACACAGTGGAGGCCACTGGTCCCAATATGGTCGCTGCCGCAAAAAATTCTGGGAGCGTGACCAGACCTGTGTATGTAGACCTTGCTGTGGAAAGTTTGCACCACAGGATGTTGCCGTGATAGTTCTTCGCTAGTCCCAACAAAAAGCAGTTGCGTGTATGTATACAGTACAAGCAAAACTACGATCTCTGTTGTAAAGGATAGTTGAATGTCAACGACGGAACTAGAGAATTTCGTAGTTTAAGCAACGGGCAAATTTTAATTGCTGCAAACATTTGGCAAATCCGCTAGCGAAACGTTTGAGATGATAAAGTCGAAATCGCCCGGATCAGCACGACGCGAAAAAGACGCGAACAGACAGGTCAAAAGACTATGTGATCTTTGAACTGTTAGCATCAGTCCACGAACGTACTGAATGTAGTACTTACATAGGTGTACTCTGTGTTGCTTACTCTGTAAGCGCCAGTCCAAGAAGTTATTTAATGTAGTACATTAGTGTACGCCGTGTTGTCTATACTGTAGGCGCCAGTGCACAAACTTACTGAACGTATAAGGAAAATTTTATCTTGAACCATTAGAGCTATTTTGTTGAACTGTATTGCAGTTAATTAATTGAAATACCCACAAGTTGAGCATAATGTCTGGTGTTACCACACCATGTACACTTTCACATTCCGATCACTTCAGTTTACAAAACAAAATTCCAGTTAATTTAAATACGTCATTTTACAATTCTGTAAACAGGTTTTTAGATAATTTTGAAAGAACATTTGGATTCACATATATTATGTAAACAAAATAATTGTTTGTAATAATCAAAATAGTATTTCTTAAAACTAAGACATTTAAATATATTCTGTTTATTAGAGTTCTCATTTGCCTTCATATAGCCACTGTAAAAAAGTCGTGCTCAAAGCAATAGTGGGTTTTGAGAAAATTTTCCTTATGTAATTGGAGAATTTAATTTTTTTTATTTAGATAAAGTAGCAAAAATATGCATATTTTACTTTCGTAACAGTATGATGTATTCTTGTAGCACATGTTTATGTGCATGCCAATTGGGAACATGCATCATTTCCCAAAATATTTTTTTTGGAAAGTACACCAATGAAATAGTACGTAAACGTATTACATTGTGGTATGTTGCCTTGTTTTCTACCATTAAAAAAATATTTAATAGTGCCTTTCCGCAAGGCGAGTGAAACGGCCTCTGACGTAAGCGGCGCGCTGTGACGTCACGATCCAGTACCGCATGGAGCTCTACCAGCCGTTGTGCATCAGCCGTTGCTAAAAGCCGATTGTTTATTATTCATGATCGCGAATAACTTCGAAATGACAGAAGAAAGGTTCAAAACAGCACAGTCAGACAATCTACCATGTGTAGATGTCATCATTCTTGAAAAATGTGACTTTTGTGGCCGCAGAAATTCGCGGATAACAAGCAAGTTTGTAAGTGGCGTCTTTTATATACGTGCAATGTACTGTAACCCATAGTATTAGGATAACAACGAACCTGGATAGATATCACATCACTTTCAACATTTCCCTTCTAAAATGATTCCCCTATTAAAGAATAACATTACATTTTCGGGCTTTCAGCATTAGTAAAGTAAGAAATCTGATTTCAGCACTAACATAAACATATAGGTAGCATTATAGTACTAGTCCGCTTCTGTGGTGTAGTGGTTAATGTGTTCCACTCCCGGAGGCCCGGTTTCGATTCCCGGCTCTGCCATGAACGTTGAAAACAAATAGTACGAGGACTGGAACGGGGTCTACTCAGCCTCGGGAGGTCAACTGAGTAGAAGGGTTTCGAATCCCACCTCAGCCATCCTCGAAGTGGTTTTTCGTATTTTCCTACTTCTCCTCCAGGCACCTAAGGCCACGGCCGTTTCCTTCCCTCTTCCTTGTCTATCCCTTCCGATCCTCCCATCCTCCAACAAGGCCCCTGTTGAGCATAACAGGTGAGGCCGCCTGGGCGAGGTAATGGCCCTCCTCACCAGTTTCATCACCATACTCAAAGTCTCACGTTCCCGGACACTGCCCTTGAAGTGGTAGAGGTGAAATCCCTCGCTGAGTCCGAGAGAAAACCAACCCTGAAGGAAAGGATAAACTGATTAAGAAAGAAAGAAAGAAAGAAGGAAAGAAAGAAAGAAAGAAAGAAAGAAAGAAAGAAAGAAAGAAAGAAAGAAAGATCATAGTACTATAGGGCTATAATCTATCGTTCCCAAAAATATATATATTTATGGTTGGGACACCTGGCCTACCCACTTCCAGGGCCCATGAAAGAGAATTAAATATCTTTGTGGAGGGAAAAAGTTAAACATGATAAAGATACACTGACTGACAGAGCAAATGCAACACCAAGAAGGAGTGGTTCGAAAGGGATGAAAGTTGGGGAAAAAACAGAGACGGCACGGGCGAATAATTGATGTTTATTTCAAACCGATATGCAGGTTACACAATGCGCGCGGCATCGACTCAGTAGGATGTAGGACCACCGCGAGCGGCGATGCACGCAGAAACACGTCGAGGTACAGAGTCAATAAGAGTGCGGATGGTGTCCTGAGGGATGGTTCTCCATTCTCTGTCAACCATTTGCCACAGTTGGTCGTCCGTACGAGGCTGGGGCAGAGTTTGCAAACGGCGTCCAATGAGATCCCACACGTGTTCGATTGGTGAGAGATCCGGAGAGTACGCTGGCCACGGAAGCATATGTACACCTCGTAGAGCCTGTTGGGAGATGCGAGCAGTGTGTGGGCGGGCATTATCCTGCTGAAACAGAGCATTGGGCAGCCCCTGAAGGTACGGGAGTGCCACCGGCCGCAGCACATGCTGCACGTAGCGGTGGGCATTTAACGTGCCTTGAATACGCACTAGAGGTGACGTGGAATCATACGCAATAGCGCCCCAAACCATGATGCCGCGTTGTCTAGCGGTAGGGCGCTCCACAGTTACTGCCGGATTTGACCTTTCTCCACGCCGACGCCACACTCGTCTGCGGTGACTATCACTGACAGAACAGAAGCGTGACTCATCGGAGAACACGACGTTCCGCCATTCCCTCATCCAAGTCGCTCTAGCCCGGCACCATGCCAGGCGTGCACGTCTATGCTGTGGAGTCAATGGTAGTCTTCTGAGCGGACGCCGGGAGTGCAGGCCTCCTTCAACCAATCGACGGGAAATTGTTCTGGTCGATATTGGAACAGTCAGGGTGTCTTGCACATGCTGAAGAATGGCGGTTGACGTGGCGTGCGGGGCTGCCACCGCTTGGCGGCGGATGCGCCGATCCTCGCGTGCTGACGTCACTCGGGCTGCGCCTGGACCCCTCGCACGTGCCACATGTCCCTGCGCCAACCATCTTCGCCACAGGCGCTGCACCGTGGACACATCCCTATGGGTATCGGCTGCGATTTGACGAAGCGACCAACCTGCCCTTCTCAGCCCGATCACCATACCCCTCGTAAAGTCGTCTGTCTGCTGGAAATGCCTCCGTTGACGGCGGCCTGGCATTCTTAGCTATACACGTGTCCTGTGGCACACGACAACACGTTCTACAATGACTGTCGGCTGAGAAATCACGGTACGAAGTGGGCCATTCGCCAACGCCGTGTCCCATTTATCGTTCGCTACGTGCGCAGCACAGCGGCGCATTTCACATCATGAGCATACCTCAGTGACGTCAGTCTACCCTGCAATTGGCATAAAGTTCTGACCACTCCTTCTTGGTGTTGCATTTGCTCTGTCAGTCAGTGTAAATATGACTTCATCTAGTTTTCACAAGTCGGGCTGAGTGGTTCAGACTGTTGAGGTACCTGGCCTTCTGACCCCAACTTGGCAGGTTCGATCCTGGTTCAGTCCGGTGGTAGTTGAAGGTGCTCAAATACGTCAGCCTCGTGTCGGTAGATTTACTGGCACGTAAAAGAACTCCTGCAGGACTAAATTCCTCCACATCGGCGTCTCCGAAAATCGTAGAAGTAGTTAGTGGGGCGTGAAGCCAATAACATTAATTACATTTGGCTTTTAACAAGCTGAGCATATCAGGAAAGAAAAGTGTCCTGGTGACATTTTAGTCGCTCAATACAGGAATATCTTTGGGTGCCGTGACTTTCACTTTTTTTTGCTGTTTTCTTTACGTCACACCGTCACATATAGGTCTTATGGCGACGATGGGACAGGAAAGGCCTAGGAATGGGAACAAAGCGGCCGTGGCCTTAGGTACAGCCTCAGCATTTGCCTGATGTGAAAATGGGAAACCAAGGAAAACCATCTTCAGGGCTGCCGGCAGTGGGGTTCAAAACCCACTATCTTCCGGATGCCAGCTCACAGCTGCGCGCTCCTAACCGCACGGCCAACTCGCGTGGTATTTTTACCCTTCGGTTTATTGACTTGGCTTGTATAACCTAAAACTTAGGCTAAGTTGGATAATATTTTAAACACCTACACCACTATTTTCACCTGTGTGCAATTATGTTATTTATTTCATTAATATTATGATAATTATTATAATTGAGCATTGTTAACTTATAAGACCCCAACAGACAAGCATTGGTTTTGTGTAGAGTTATACATTTGTTAAATTCACGTTGTTTCCTTTCATGATGTACACGCCTATTCTTTGTTACATTATAGAGTATTTAGATATAGCCTAAATTTCTTTACCAATTAAGCTCTTCAATAAAGACATACATATCTGTCCCATGCCATTATGCCAAGATATATTGGTAGAATTAGAACTGTCAAAATGGTTCATAACCCCTTTGATTTATTATCTTGACAAGGATCACGCAAAACATAGGTTAGGTTTGGAGAATACTTTAATAATCAGCATTATTTAATGCACTGTTTATTACTTTCATATTCCAAGATGTAATTGAAGCATTTAAATAAAGCATCATACATTAAAATTTAAAGTTTTACCACTAGAACAGCTGACATGGAAAAGTGATTTGAAAATTCAAACAAATTCATCTGGCGTTTAAAGCTTCAAAAAAATAAACTGTAGAATTTTCCGATATATCACCAGTATTTCTCCAGCTTGTGCTATTGCACATCGGAACTCTACACCATTTATAAGTTTTCTGCCTCACACTCTGCGCAGGATTCATTTTAAGTCTAAAATATACCACTCAGATTATTATCCAATGTATAGACCTCGAATTTAACCATACTAGACACTAACGTAAAGTAGAAATACGCGAAGTGTATCCTGCTTCTCACAGCACACTATGTGTTATTTCGTCTGCTAATTCAGTCAACCTGTACGATGACGTCAGACCAATGAGATCGCGTACTTGCGTGACGTGACATTTTCGTAGATTTTTATCACGTTTGGAGTTATTATTTGTACATTCTGACCACATTTTTGAACTCTGCATGAAATTTTGAATCAGATTAGCATATTTTTAATTAAAACCCCGAATCATGCATGTTCCCTATTTGGTGAAGTTACGATCATAGATCTGCAATATTGCATACATCCCCTCCTACATATGTCAAAGGGAGGAAGAGGTAGATGATTGTTAGATCTCTTAACAGTTCTCAAAGGGAATAAGGGGTGTTAAGTCTCTTGAAAATTGTCAAAGGACGTTCTCTTAACAGTTGTCAAAGGGAAAAAGAGTTAACAGTTCTCAAAAGAGGGAGAGCAGAAAATTGAATTGGATTGTTCATCAGATACAAGTAGTACACAACATAGCCTCTGTCAGTTAAACTAACATATGGAAAGAGGATGAGGACTAAGAATGTCTGAGTATCTAGGGAGAGGATAAATGCACGTTTTACGAGAAGTTAAACTATGGAAGGTCAAGTATCAGTAATAATAGTAGCTAAATGCTAATGGATTACTTCATTATACTGAAATGACTGGAAACAATGCAGGTTATGAGAATATTGTAGGTTAACTGAAGAAAATATGTAAGCTAACTTAGATGGAGGTGCTTGGTGAACTTTATACATGATCATTCGTTTCATATTCATTATTCGAGTACAAGTCATTTTTAACACACCTAGAAGAGTACGGGCTCCAAATGTATAGTACACTTTGAATTCGAGATGGTTTTAGGAATGTGTTATTATATATGTGTTTTTTCTATGATATCGACCCCTATCTGATCTATCTGTTTGCTACCGGACAAGAGTGAAGAACCTTAAGGATAAACAATTATACCGTATAGCGTGCGCCAGGTTAGTGTAAGGTTCCTAAGAAGACCAGAATATTGAAAAGAAACAAATAGTAAAATGAAACACAATTCTAAACCCAATAAAGGAATGTCAAAGGTGAAAGATCATTAGGTCTGTTTAGTTGTCAAAGGCAAGAAGAGGTGAGAGATTGTTAGGTCTCTTAACAGTTATCAAAGGAAAGGAGAAATGTAAGATTATTTGATCTCTTAAAAGTTATCAGATGGAGGAAGAGGTGGGAAATAGTCAAGTCCCTTAAAAGTTATAAAATTATAAAATTGAGGAGGAGGTGGGAAATTGTTAGGATCCTCAAATGTTATCAAATGGAGGAAGAGGTGAGAGATTGTTAGGTCTTTTAACAGCTGTAAGAGGAAGAAAGAGTTGAGATATTGTTAGGTCTCTTAACAATTGCCAAAGGTAAGAAGAATTCCCTTAAAAGTTATCAAATGGAGAAAGATGAGGGAGAATATTAAATCTCCTAACAGTTGTCAGAGAGCAGAAAAGGTGGAATATCGTTATCTTATCAGTACTGGGCGAGTTGGCCGTGCTAAGGTGTTTCAGAATCGATGCGACAAAACTTACTATGTTGTGTGTTACGGAAAATTGGTCATTTTTAAAGTTATACATGGAATACTATGTCTAAATTCTCTACTACGGAAATGCATAAATTGGGTGTTGTAGGGCGTCAAAGTTTGAAAACGCTTCGGATATGGTACTTTAATATTTAGTCAAGAAACCTTCACCAACCGTACCAGAGCATCTCAACGTGCATAAAATTATACAAGGAATTCGAACTGTCAACCTCGACTTCATTACAGAGCCTACATCGTCGGTGCAGAGATTAGCGCACGTGGTTGTGTGCTCAGTATTTTAGTTACTGCATGGATTCTTATAAGATCCTTCTTTGATGAAACAGGAATCTCATACAACAATTCGAACCTTTTTTGCAATTTAATTCACGTTGCGATTCTCTTGTTAGGTTGATGGAGGTTTCTCGACAAAATGTGGAACGAACATCAATTGCCATATTCTAAGTGTTGTCAAATTATAACGCCCTACTGCGCCCAAACCATGCATTTTTTGGTATGGGTTCCCACTTGAAAATTGATCAGTTGCCTCCCCGTACAACATAGTAACCGTAGTTGCATTCATTCCGTATCACCTCGCAGTGAGAAATTATTATACTCGAGTCGAAAATGTACCAATTTACAGTTAATGTGCAAGTCAGTTTGAAGTTCACAAAACATAACATGTGAGATCGTATTACACATATACAGCATTTTGCAATGTCCAATTCACTGTGGATGGCCTGTAGGAGTTCATTCTCTGTGCATGATGTAGGGCACAGAGGGCACTGATCCATGTGGCTCGTAGTTTGTTCTTGTCCACATTCACATCTTGTATCACTTGCTCTCAATATCCATTTTTCTTCAAGTTATGCCTGGATATTTCCACTCCTGATCGTAGGCTGTTCAGGGACTTCCACAACAGCCACATTTCATTATGTCCAGGTGGTAACTATTCAGCTGCTGGCATCCATCCGCGGAGGTAAGGAGTCCTCTTCTACCACAGCTCAAGGCTTGCCTTCTCTAGCGAGACAGTAAGCACCTCAGATATCCTCCGTAAGCTCTTCCGGGATCTCACCCGTTGCGGAGGAGGACTATGTCCATGCAGTTGGTGTGTGCTGTTCTTTTCCACTTTAACCCATTAGTGCATTAAGTTAATTTTTTGTGTTTTATTTCAATTTATCTACAAATTTCTACTCTTAATAATTATTGCAGAAACACATTCCAACATTCAGAAAGTTCATACATGTGATAGGTCTGTATACATAGGCCGTCCGATATATCGGACGCTATGCACTAAGGTCAGTACAGCAACACTAGTTGCTCAGCATTATATTGTGCAATAATGTTGCAAGCTAGGTAGTGTTAGAGAGTTAGATTACCTTATCCAATTTACACTGTAAAGTAGATCTACAATATGCACTAAAGACTTATCACAATACTGGTTGTGATATACTTCCTAGATTCACTGAGATGACGATTAACTGTGTGCTGAAAAGGACCGAGAAGATGTTTCCGTTATGAAAGGATTAGCCGATGCCCAGGGAACGCCCGATTGCTTCATAACTCTTAAGTGGGTCGCAATCTTCGGGAAGGCACCTTTATTGTTCCACCAGTGCCGTGACGGATCTAGGGGGGCAGAGGGGAGGGGGCAAGCTGCCTCGGGCACAGAGTTAAGGGGGGTGCCAAAATGGAAAGAAGCGTTAGAATAATTTTTATGGTTTTTGGGGAGATAAACAAATGAACTAGTATAAATAACGTCACGTTAGTAATAATAAGTTATAAATAGTTTTATTTGCATTCCTGTCCGTTTTACAACTTTTACATACATAAATGTCTCAGCTTGGCCCGCGATTCTTAGATGACAAGTGCTGACTGAGTTACCGGTCACCCGCCGACCACGGAGAATCAAATTTGTTGAAATGGAATGGTGTATGGCTTTTAGTGCCGAGATGTGTCCGAGAACTTCGGCTCGCCAGGTGCAGTCTATTGATTTGACTCTCGTAAGTGACCTGCACCACGTGATGAGGATGAAATGATGATGAAGACAACACATACACCCAGCCCCCGTGCCAGCAAAATTAACCAATGATGGTCAAAATTCCCGACCCTGCCGTAAATCGAACCCGGGACCCCTATGACCAAAGCCCAGCACGATAACAATTTAGCCATGGAGCTAGACTACTTGCCTTCTTTTTCCCGTGATAGGCTTTGTTGGTAAGAATTCGGATCTATATTTGTTATAATGTAAACAATTTCTGCTTTTGAGGTCGGTGTAATTCTTGTTGGATACTGAAAAATATTTGTAGTGTTATGTATTGTGAGTATATCACACAATTTCTTATAAGACACAGTTTCAGTTGAACAATCTTCGAGGGTTGGAACTTAAATAGTGGCAACACTGCTGTGGAGACGCTATGCAACGGAATCTAATATTGTCGCTTATAGCACACGTTGGTTACATACCTACCTTACCTTAGAGCAAATGCACTCGCCCTTCCCACATCACCTGCATTCGCACAACCGAGTGAAACACAGTCACGTGTGAGCTAGCGGTCTAACGTAACGTTGTCACCATGTTTTCCAAACAGGAACAACGGAGTACGATCAAGATTGAATGTGCCAGAGGTCGTACAGCACGTCAGTGTCATCAAGGTCTTCAAGAGGCTTGCGGGGAATCTGCATTGCTTTACAGAACAGTGGCACATTGGGTAAAAGCCTTCAACGATGGTCGGCAAACTGTGGCGGACATTCATCGGGCAGGTCATCCTAGGAGTGAAGAAGAAGTGCATGCTCTTTCCGCGTTACTGGACAGTGATCGAAACCAGACGATTCGTGAGCATTCGCTTCAGGACTGTTGCACAGATTCGACAGGCAGTAGACCGCTCCATTCACACCATCAACATGAACATGTCCTGTGAATATGAACTTTCTATCTCTAGTCTTTGAAGATGTTCTGTTTTTTTTTTGTGAACATGGGTGCATAACTCATTATTCAGGAAATTGACCCTCAACGGGTTTAACATAAGACACAGAAATGTAAGATTTTTATGTTTTTATGGAGTATAAATCTCTCTGTTTCTCGATGGCTAAAATATCTACTCTTCTCGTTGCTACCGTTTTCAGCTAAGCAGTTCACTTCTTCATATACTTTCCACCCGTTATCGCGAAAAGCTTTTGCCAAACGGCTGCGAATTGTGTGATGGCGAGCATTCCTAAGGAATGAGCCGAACGGACAAAAGTCGTGAACATGTCCCAATGTGTCAGGCACACATCCGTTGGTTGTGATCCTGGCTTCCACCATACAAGTTTCTAACTAGAGCCACGTCTGCCATCATTTTGATGCTTTCAGTCCACTCTGATGTTAAAAGGCCTACCTTTACTACAAACAGTTTATTTCCTCGAGGGTGGGCAATTCCTTGACTTTTATTTGGCAAGGGAGCACCATTTTTTGAACTCCTCGCTTCTTAGCCTTTCCCCGATAGCTTTGCTATTTGATTTTGTTGTTGTTTCTCCCGCAGCAATGTTCAAATTACGGAAGCAGTCGGCTTTTTTTCCTTCAGTATTTAACCCACAGTGTGCACATACGTTGTTGGATTTTCCAGAATGTCCAGCACTTTAACGATGTTGAATAAATGCTTCCACTGGGCCTTAACTAACGCTAAACCTTTGTATTTTGTAGGTGAATGAATCATGGGATCCGGAACATTTATAGGAAGGGAAAGAATCTCTTTGAGCGCAATCTTTAACAACTGCTCCAAGTCGTTAAGGAATCCTTTTTGGCAGCTGATCGAGCGGGGCATTTTGTAATGGATATACAAGCGTTGCCATATGTGGTTATTTAGTATCTTTAATATTTAATCAGCATTCAGAAGTGGAGTGGCGATTCATTGATCTAGTTTATCTTTTTTTAGGTTATTAATAACTTTACTAAGATTTACGGTGAAAGTCTTAGAAAAATCTACTCACAAATATTTCATTGTTTCGCTAATGCGAATACGTTTGATCATTATTTTCTCTGATATATGGTGATTTATTTATTTAAGATTTCTTTTATCGTTTTTAATGCACCGAGCTCGATAGCTGTAGTCGCTTAAGTGCGGCCAGTATCCAGTATTCGGGAGATAGTAGGTTCGAACCCCACTGTCGGCAGCCCTGAAAATGGTTTTCCGTGGTTTCCCATTTTCACACCAGGCAAATGCTGGGGCTGTACCTTAATTAAGGCCACGGCCGCTTCCTTCCCACTCTTAGCCCTTCCCTGTCCCATCGTCGTCATAAGGCCTATCTGTGTCGGTGCGACGTAAAGCAACTAGCCGGAACTCTTGGATTCGTTGACTTCCATCTCAATACTTTCAAGCATTTTAATAGCCTTGCTTCCCAGTTCCTCAACAGATGATTGATCTTTTGCTACAAACGCAATATCATGTGCGAAACACGGATATTCAAAGGCCTTCGTAACTGGTTTTTCCGCATTACGATTCGATACATATATTAAAAATTATTGGAGAAAGTGGTGAACCCTTGAAGAAGGACCCTCTGAGGATTAATATGTTTTGTTACACCCTTAATCGTCCGTATTCTAGTGTCGTTTCCAGACTGTAAATTTATAATTAATAATTAATCTAATTAAATTTGGTGATAAACTGGATGCTTCCAGTGAGGAGCAAACATAATGACCGAAATCACCATATGCCTTCGTTATATTAAGGAATAATATTGCTGCGTTAGGATTTTATTGTTTTACGTTCTCTCAGTGCCATGTATTGTACTCCAGCTACTCCAGCGCTTCTGGTGCAAAGAATTTTCTATGTACATTTTCTTATTATTCCTTAGTACGATTCTTTATGAAGTAAAAACAACTGCAGACAGGTAAGTCAAGGCATGTACAGCTCTCTCGATAATACAGTTCGCTCTACCGCAGTTCAGGTCTCTCCAGCGAGCTGGGTTTCTTTCCTGGCGCGGAAGAGAGCTACCCCAGCGAAATTCAAGTCGCATGGTTGATGTATGCGCTTTACGCCTCCTTTCCTTGGGGAGGTGGGGTGATAGCTGTTCACTCGAGATTCACAGCGTCTTAAAAATTTAAAAAATGCCCCTACTTTGCACCATATGTTGTGAACCTCCGTGTATTTGGAAATGGCGGAAGTGTAAGGTGTTGAATGTGAGGAAAGGAACATTAAGGATGACACAAACACCCATTCCCTAGGTCAGGGATATTAATCACTTACAATTAAAAACTCCTCACCCGGCCGGTAATCGCACTCGGAGCCGCCGTGTGACAGGCGGACGCGTTGCCCCCTACATCGCGGGGCCGGACTGGGTACATGTTAGTTGTAATAGCTAACACTCGAAGTGTTCAGCGCTAAACACCAGAAGCTACAAGAAAAAGTAGTGTAGCCACTTGCACATAGTCTTGCTAACAATAAAGTCATTTTATGAAATAAATTGTAATAAAAGTAGTTAGTTTTATGTTTGGATTTCGGCATGTATGAAGTTTTTGAGAGCGATTCATTGATGGCAAATGTAGAGGATGTTTTTTGAGACACGCGGAAAAATAATTAGGTTGCTTGGTATAAACACAGAGCCAAACGCGAAGTACAATATATATATATATATATTTGCCTGTAATGGTGGTATATTGTGCATTTTTGTAGCGTTCCTCTTGGATTACAGGTGAAGCTCTCGCGAGTTCTGTGGCATTATTCGTTATTATAACAGTGGTATACGTCATGAGGTACATTTTCTCTCGTTTGTCAGTAAGCGACGGTAAAATATCTGCTAAATATTGCTCATTCAGTTTAGATTAGGCTTTTTAATAATAATAATAATAATAATAATAATAATAATAATAATAATAAAGAACGTTACTCTTAGCATATTTCCGTGAAAACCATGACTGTACTAGGATGAAGGAAGGTTGTCTAGTTGTTCTTCCTCTTTAAACAATAATCACCACCACCATCGTCAGTGTGTGAAACTGTAAGTAAAATGCTTAAAATTTGCTGTAGCTTAAGTTATGATGGTACCGTGTCTGAATACCAATTTGGAAATGTGTGCGAGTATGTGGTTGAAAATATTCTTATTCATGTGAGTTATTATTTCATAAGTTCTTTAATACCTAAGTTGTTTTATTCATTGTCTCATCTGTTTGCATGTTATATTTTCACTTAGTTATAGAATGAGTTTATAAAATACTAATGTTGGCTTTAGAGAGAGTGGTGGGGCTGCGATGTTTTTTCTCTTTAATTTTTCGGAATGTCTTCACCACACGCCACTGCGTTCTCCAATACTGAACTAATGATTGAAGTATTAATATATGCTCGAGGAAGTCTGGTAAAACCTCTTTGATTTGGATTAAAGGAGATGACATCTTTCAACCGTTTATCTAATACCTTCTTTTTCTTTATCTGTTTACCCTCCAGGGCCGATTTTTTCCTCGGTCTCAGCGAGGGATCTGACCTCTACCGCCTCAAGGGCAGTGTCCTGGAGCTTCTGACTCTGGGTCGTGGGATACAACTGGGGAGAATGGCCAATACCTCGCCCAGGCGGCCTCACCTGCTATGTTGAACAGCGGCCTTACGGGGGGATGGGAAGATTGGAAGGGATAGACAAGGAAGAGGGAAGGAAGTGGCCGTGGCCTTAAGTTACGTACCATCCCGGCATTTGCCTGGAGGAGAAGTGGGAAACCACGAAAAACCACTTCCAGGATGGCTGAGGTAGGAATCGAACCCAACTCTACTCAGTTGACCTCCCGAGGCTGAGTGTACCCCGTTCCAGCCCTCATACCACTTTTCAAATTCCGTGGCAGAACCGGGAATCGAACCCGATCCTCCGGGGGTGGCAGCTAATTACACTAACCACTACACCACAGAAACGGACTAATACCTTTTCAATAGGTATTTTTAGGACTGAACATACAGTTATTGGTTTCCATTTATTTATATCATTCATATCTCCTCTGTTATGAATTAAAACTGTACGAGCAACCTTGAAACATTCAGGAACTCATGTCTCTGTCAGCATTATACCTATATATCGACACCCCATGTACCGCTGCCTTCAGTTATAGCCCACGATGAGTAACGAACTGATATTCCTGATGAAAGTAGCATAGTAGCTACCGCGATAAGAAGTCACCCCCGCCTACCGCCATCCACCATTGGTAGCACTGGTACGGTAGTGTCGTACTTTGTTAGAAGTGCACTCGATAGATAGCCAACTCTTGTTTTAAAATCTGCGGCTGGAACCCAGATAATTTTAAGACATATCTGTGTCGGTGAGACGTAAAACAAAAAATTATCTTCAAATTGAAACATGGCTTTTACCCAATCCTTCGGGAATTTGAACGGAGGTTGGATGCTAAATGACTCTCACTAGTTAGCTCATTATCTGAATTGGCGCAGTCCAAGGGATTTACAGTACCTGCTCCGGATGAATGATAATGATATACAATGGGGATTTCCTTATGGCTTATCACTGTAGAGTGTTTCTGAGAACAGGTTAGGAACACTGTACAAAGCAACTTGAAGGTAAAGAGCTTGGAAGTACCTCACCTTGACCTGTGAAGAACTTCAGTCCTGTCTGTGTGTCTGTATGCTTCATTGAAATCAATTTTCAAGTATATTTTACTTTGTTTATGATAACTGTATACAATTTTCATGTAACATCTGTCATGGTCTTGTACGAATACAAAATACCAACATAAATTGAATGCTGAATTAACATTATTCCAGAAAATCTCTGGATAGTACATCACTACGTAGCAAAAGACATTCAAATGAATATTTTCAAACGTGAACTCGATTTAACGCTGCCCTATTTATTGTGCCAACTACACGTAGAAAAATTTGATGACGTTACAACGAGGGATAACTGTCGTTAGTATTTTTGCGATTATATTGGCTACTCGTGTACATTTAACAACCCTCATAAGAACCTTGTCCGGACCAGGCGCTGTATCTATCGCCGTTTTCGTCATAGCATTAATTACTCCTTCAGAGCTCACTGTCATGTTTTCATAAGTAGAGGGATCTGAATGTAGTGCTGGATAATTTACTCTAACAGCTGTGTTTGGGGATAGAGAATTTCTTACTGAATGCCTGATGAAGAAGGTTAGGATCAATCGTACAGACATGCTTGTTATTCTTCAATATCATCTGACTAACTTTCCGCATCTGATTGTAAAAAACATATTGTGCTTTTTCACATTCGTACTTCTCTCTTTTAATCTGCCTCTCCCTCTTTTCCTTTCTTTATGGATTACTTGATGATTTAAAATAATTTCGATCTATAGGTATTTGAATTTCTGGCTTTGTAGTACCTTGCTGCCAGATGTTTAGGCCCAGGAAGCATATCAATCGCATTTGCAAGAAATTTAACATATCCTTCACTTTGTATGTTAACAATTTCCGCATTAGATATTGTAACCATAATGCGGTGCACCAAGCTTGTACGCCAGATGTAACAATCTATATATAAGGTGAGCGCCACAGCTAATATCAATGAAGACTACCCCTGGATCAGAGTTCATAATGTACCTTATCATCCTGGAGTGCACAGAAGTTACGTGGTCAATAACACTGCACCACACACATAAATGTAATAGTGGAAAGCAGTGCTGAAGTGGTCGTATCGCTCCAAACACATACCATCCTCGACTACTCAGCGAATACCGTCCGTTTAATACAGTCAAATACGAGAGCAATGATTCCATCTCTAGGGAGTAAGTTTCTTAGCAGTAATGCACGGCATTTATTGCATGATGAGCATACAATTGTAATATAAAGTTCTCAGAAGAGCACTGACATCTATGTACACTCTTAATAAGCAAGTGACATGTCATCAAACTACTAAATAACAACCAACTTGTGTTACTGAGAGGGAGGCTTCTCTGTTTATTCATTGAAAGAATGTGAAAATGTAAGAGACCACAATAATTGCTTGTTTAACCAAAAATATTTAAAAATAACTTCGGCCAGTAAGAATACGGTACCAATAATTCAGTCTGAGTAAGACAGCTAATACTTGAAATAAGAAATCAATTTAAACTGTAAATAATAACTCACACCATGACTAAACTAACACATACAGGTGTGATGATAATGCTGAGATCTGTCCACCAGGTCAATAAAAATATACGATATTCAATAACGTCAACCTAAAATCAAACTGACACATAATATGTACTAACTAATCAGTACAAAGGCCTTTGCTGGCGAGATGTAGTGTTTACAGTGCACTATGTCTTCTAGTATGGGCTATATCAAATTTGTTACTTTCATTGACCTGTCTCAGTCTCATCCTTGGCTTTGACAATATGAAAGTGACTGAGGTATGAGTGATGCTAGTAATACCATTGCTTATGCAGCCAGTCCCTGTTATGAATGGTGTGAAAATATCGCTCATAGGGTCGGTTGGTGCATGCATTTCATGGGCTTGGCAGACTGATATGTAATAGCAACGGCTGGCTCGGTGAGGAAAGCAACGGGTAACTACCTCACTCCTCATTTCCCTAGTACGCCTATTCAGTGACGGGTAGGCTATTTATGACAGCTGTTGGCGGAGCTGCAGAGGATCAAACCAGCCTTCGGGCTGAATACCCAACATGCATACATAATCAGTACAAGTATCCTCTATTATATATACTCTCAGCAGTTCTAAGTGACTGAAATATTTTCATCTTGCTAGTGGCTTTACGTCGCACCGACACAGATGGGTCTTATGGCGACGATGGAATAGGGAAGGCCTAAGAGTTGGAAGGAAGCGGCCGTAGCCTTAATTAAGGTGAAAATGGGAAACCACGGAAAACCATTTTCAGGGCTGCCGACAGTGGGATTCGAACCCACTATCTCCCGGATGCAAGCTCACAGCCGCGCGCCTCTAACCGCACGGCCAACTCGCCCGGTTATTTTCATCTTGTGGATCTTTCTTTCATATGGGCAGAATAAGAAGTATTCATAGTATAATAAACATAATTGACAAATATATGGCTAGACAATAAATGTGGGTAATAAATATGAGCAGTTTAATAACGTGGGTAGTAATTATAAGCAATTTAATAAGCGCGGGCGGTAAATAGTTTATTCATTCCTGGAGTAACGGCGGTCGATAAGCATCCGGTATTCGACAAATTGATTCCTTAATTGCGGAAATGGAATATCAATGATCAGTTAATTAACTACAAACAAAATTATGTAGGTGTAGTTCGAAGGAAAACTACCGATGAAAGTAAACAAAGAGCAGCCATTAGAATTCATAATAAACACAGCAGCCATGTTGAAATATCAACCAATAAAAAAATAGCAACCATAGAAAATATCAACGAATGACAACGTATGAGGAAGTACATGGCGGCTATATTGAATTTCAAGCTCAACAATGTGCTTAGGCAGATCAACGTTGTCACCAGTTGCGTATACTGACTGCTACCAAGACTATCGGTGAAGCCCAAACCTCAAATGAGAACGATGGAAATCTAAAGCACACGATAATGTAAGCATCTGGCACATTGTTCCACTTACAAAACTTGAAAGCAGTGAGAAAAAACGTCAACACGTATTTCTGAGAGCAGGGCATCGGTGAGTGATATTGCAGTCCAAGCGCTGTGTCCATCTCCTCTCGCCTCACATCGCGCCGCATGCTGCTTAATGTCTGATAGGTGCGGGGACCGGGGGGGATAGGTGTGCTAGGTTTCACTCCATCAGATCGCTACTGCTAGCTAACAACCATGCGTTACTCATCACCTCATAGTTCTGGCTTAATTATATAGATGACAGAGTGTTGGTTTTACACTCCCCTTTACTTCTACGTCCTTTTAGGAAGAGACTGCAGGGCTACTGTTATCGAAGTAATAGAGTGTTTTTTTTTGTAGGTAGATCTGCTAAAATGAAATGCAATCTTTCAGGTTTAGTGTTCTCTTTTGTTGGTTGGAAGAGAACCCGTGATCATACTGTAGGTCGGACACCACCACTGATCTCTCGCGGAAACTAATAAACCAATGAAGTACTAGTAAACTAATAAACCAATGAGTACGACCGCTATTAATGCTGTAAAATACAAAATTTTAATGTAATAATAATAATAATAATAATAATAATAATAATAATAATAATAATAATAATAATGGTTCATGGCATCTGTATAGCCTTGGTGGGGACCTAATGAGGTTGAAATGAATGGCGAAGACGTCATAAACATCCCGTTTGATTCTGAGAACTGAACCGGGGCCATCGCACCAAAGTCAAGTATTTTATCCGTTTAGCCACAAAGCTGGACTTTAATTGGCTACCATCTCCACTGATCAGGTGTTGATTATTGACAGTAGCAGAGGCCAGGGCAGTAGCTTGTGAAACAGCCTTGTCAACACAGCAGGCTACTCCGTTGGCTATTTGCTGCAGCTCAAAACGCTTAAGGCTTGACGTTCACTAAACAAAGTATCGAAAAGGGGTAACCTAATTCTAGTGATAGCCCAGGCCTTGATCCCAGCATACGCCATTGGTTGTCACGGCCTGTAACGTCAAGTATGAAAATAACACACAAATATATACCACTGGCTCCATCTGAAAAAGAAAACAAGTAGCATATTACGAAACAACCAAGCTACTACAGGCAATTAAAATATACAGTACGTTTTACTGAAGATTCCTTTCCGACAATAACCCAAATATTCCTAAGTACCACTGTAATATACTGTAAATACAGATGATTATATTCTCCAGCTTGAAATACACGGTAACCTAACATACATAGTCACGAATCACATAGGCGGTCTCTGTAACAAAATAAAATCAACCAGGGGGGAATATACTAATACATTCTATTCAACGATCCCATACAATATATCACGGTCAATTCTCACTCAGGAGTACATTATTATCTGACCTATCTCATATATTGTACGCACACGACGACTCTAATCACGGCATAACTAGTCATGACTTATAACGAAGACGTACTACTACACCACCTACCTATTCTTGATAGGTCGAAACAGCCAGGAGCTGAATCCGCGCCTCTTAGACTAGAGAACCAACTTATAAAAGGCATGTCCCCAAAGTAGAGAGATAATAACGTAGACCAGAGGTCAATTTAAATGAATTACAGTACCGGTCAAAAGTTTAGAACCACATTAAAAAATCATGAAGTTCCATCTACAACCTAAAATTTTGCTAATAGACCTCTGTATTTTTTTTCTGAGCTCTCGCATCTAGTATGATATACGTCGCATGATTTCAGTGATTCATGCCAAGTAGTGTATAAGTTATACATTTTTAACTGTTGGAAGGTCACGTCAGAAAGTCAACATTTTTGGAAATATTATGTACTATATACTCTAATCGGCTTCAAGTATCACCAACAAGATTATTTTATAGACTTAGCGATAGTTAGGGGTCATTTTGGTATAAATAGAAAAATCCCGAAAAACTGCGGCACCGACTTTTGTGCTTTTATTTTTTGTTTCAAATCAGCTCTAAAATGGTCAGTTTTTCCTTGTTCTTGTCATAGGTATCAGTGTGAGCTATCGTCATCAGATATGTGTTCTTGGTTGCCATCCACAAAGTGCAAATGTTACTATCAGGGCAGATAAGTTTCATGCCGATAGCTCGCCCTGAGACGTTGGGCCATACGTGACAAAGACAAAGAAAAATCAACCATTTTGGCCCTGGTTAAAAAAAATAAAACACGCCAAAAATGGTGCCGCATAATTTTGGAAGTTTTATATTTATACTAAAATGGCCCCCACCTATCTCTAAGTCTACAAAAAATTTTTGGCGGTGATACTTGCGACCAATTAGAGTGTACAGTACATTATATAACAAAAATTTTTGATCTTTTGTTGTGACCGTCCAAGAGTTAAAAATTCATAACTTCCACATTATTTCGCCTAACTCAATGAAATCAGGCGACATATATCCTATTAGATGTGAGAGCTCAGAAAGAAAATTACAGATATCTCGTGGCACAATTTTAGGTTCTAGATGACATTTCGTGATTTCTTTACGTGGTCCTAAACTTCTGATCGGTACTGTAGGTTTATTAACATAAACTAGAAGGAAAAGGTTTGAATATAGGCATAAAACAAATAAACGGGAAATACAGGGAGTCAAATATTTACATATATGGTTTGTAAATATGCGGCAATCACAATCAAATCGCTTGACTTATCAATCTGAATCTTATAAAATCTTACACCGTCGCAACAGAGGTATCATGAACTGTGATACAACTATTTTTATTTATTAACCAGACACTGCAATTAAAACGTGGTCCAAAGTATTTCTCTCTTAAGGACCATATACCATCATGAGGTGAAAATAACAGCTTTCATACAATACAATTATCACGGTTCCCCGGACAAAGTCAAGGCATTTGTCTAAAAAAAAAAAAAAAAAGAAAAAGGAAAAAAACGAAGCATGGCTCCCAACAATCTCCATAGAGACTGCATCCCCAGATATCAAAGACGCCAGTGAACCAAGGCTGGCAGAAAAGTAAACAAATATGGAACACAAGGAAGTAAAAAAGGAGTTGCCATAGTTACGGAAACAAATAAATATGAGTCATAAAGCAAGTAAAATGAGAGAAAAATCCCGTAATAAACATATTAAACGGCTGAGGAAGCCGGAAACAATAACGAGATAAATTAAGAATAATGACAAAAGCAAAAATCCATAAGATACTGAAAAATAACACAGGTCCTATAACCATTTCACCCCCCACACCCCCAGAGACCAAACATGCGAAGCAGAGTTATGACAAGAATCGTAACAGCATGACATGAATCAGTCAACGGCTCATGGGCTTGACCTGAGAGCACAGGTCAGATACCTGGGTCACCGCAAAGAGGCCTGGCTCACCCAGTCAAAACACATAACGTAAATAACATACACGCCGCATGACACGTATTCATATCGCACACACCAAGGCGAACATGAAACGTACAGTATCATCGTTAAACCATAATGCAAGAACATAAGCTCGAGCCAAACGTCGAAGACGTAGAGAAATAAAATGCCCTCAATCAAAAACCACAAACAAACTCATCACACACACGTATGATCGGATCGGTGCTACTTTCCGCTCTTTGTAGGAACGATTACATAACAAGCAGACATGAAGAGAAAGGGAGGACAATGAAATAAGTCTGCAGCAAAATTATAAAAGAACTAGCTGATGTACCCGTGCTTCGCTACGGAATTCTACATTGTATAAAGAATTCTAGGTTAGGCAGTGTACACGTTGTGAGCAAGATTGTCTTGAATTGCATAGCTCTTAACGTTACCCTAGAAACGCGACGGGAGGTCACCAAACATCTTTTCTCATATGAAGACTGAGGGAATTTTCACTGTAATGGTAGACCCAATTTCATACCATCAGTCACAATCAGGTTGGGATGTTTTCATTATAATGCCTTTTTACATCCTCAGAAAGACTGTCTTAGTGGTTTTCCCAACTGAAATGAACATACAATGACGTCAATAGGAATGGCGCGACTAAAAGCAATGCTTTCATATTACGAAATACTCGTTCAAGTGAAACACCACACATTTTCTCACTTTTAACGAACAGTACTACGCCGCCTATCTAACAGTCCAAAGTTCCAGACCTGAAATGACCAAATCGCAGACAGCCGTGATCCGTGAACACTCTTCGGCTTTCTTCGTTGGGGAGAGGGTCGAATAGTGGAGACTTCCAGGACAAAAACTATGCCCAATTACTATTCTGTTTGCTAGGAGTACCCGATGAGTCGGAAAATATCAATTCACTACACTGGCGGCGGAAAATCTATCTGACTTGAAGGCAAATTTTTCCTTCACTGCTAGTTTGGAATAAATTGAATGTAGAAATTTAATAAAAGTGAAGAGAAAGAAGCTTTTCTTAAGAAACGGCTTTTTTCAGAGTTGAATTTTGAGTTAGTGAATATTGTGGTGCTATAATTTGGAAAAGGCCTAAATTGTTATTCTAGACCAGGCCATAATACTACTACTACAACTACTACTACTACTACCACTAAGTGAGGCTCTGCCTTAAGTATCCACACTGCTCATTCAAAACAGCGCGTCAGAATAGGGATTGAATAGCTGAAATACCATGATGATCCAGTGTGTTACGTACCAGCTGTATCAGAAAATGTATGAACCAGAGGAATGGCATGCTAAAGAAGAAAGTTTTCTAACTCCACGGTTATTTCCCGCCAATATTCAGTCAACATATTGGTACACCCTGCGACACCCGCAATACTCAAAATAAAATGTAAGTCTGTTAAAGAAAATAATTGCTTCATTTGAGGAAAAAACTTTTGTAGCAGTAAATCAGCATATTAGGAAATCTCATCCTAAAGAGTATAGAGAAAAATTTCTATCGAAATACCAATCCAAAGATATTAAATCAGGAGAAGGTAGCAGAAACACGAGGGAAAAATCTACCTAAAAAGTCTCACAAAGAAGAGAACAATGAATTTCACACAGGCTTAGAAAATTGTCAGAAGAATATATTGCTGTCTTTCATAAAGGAGAATGAGCCACAGGCATTTCCCTAATCTTTATTTTCTGGAAATTAAAAGAGGGAATTCAAATACAAGGTGGTGCACATTTCTTGAACCATGTTATAGTCAAGTTTCAATCTCACGTCATGACTGATTTATTCTAAGTGCCTCAATAGTAGAATATAAACATGGAATTAATATGTTCTATATTTTCATCGTATTTGTATTAAATGGACTAGGAAATCAGGTTATCTTATCAGGAGTTCACAGTAAGTCATTCAACAATCTGAGTAGTCAATTTGTTTTCTACAATCACGTCAGACTATATTCATCGTCATTCTTATGTGAACTGTCTTCCTGCAATGATATATATTATCGCATCGGTAGAGGCAACAATGACTACCAGTATTATACTATGTGTGAAATTTATTTCTCTGGGAAGAGACACGCAGTAATGAAAGCGTACAATATGGTCTTTTCTAACGTAAAGTTGTGTATATTCACAAGAAATTTCTGAATGTATGATAAATTAAACTGAAATACCGTTGTAAATGACACTGTTTATAAAGTTCAACAAACCCGCCATCGGTGATGTGTATATTTTGTACATATCGGCAGTTACAAAGTAGATGTTTTGTGCTAAGCATTCCGGTACGCAGCTGTAATCCTCGGAGTTGAGAGGCAGCATAAGAGACAAAGAACATCACAATAAACAATGGTCAATGTAATGTTATTGTTGATCAATGTTATGTACTTTCTATATTATAGGCCTTCACATTTCGTTTTCTTCCGACTCTGAAATACCACTCTTATCATAGTCGGTACGGTAAAACTGAATAAAAGATAAATGATCGGAAATTATATTCTCTATAACTTTTTTATATAGTACTTTTCGATAGGATCAATAGCATTGGTATTTAAAAATTACATTTTAGGCACCTTCCCCTAAACTACAATTTCATCCAGGATGAATAAAACTGTTTATAGCTTAGACTGTAGTTTCTTACTCCCCGACTCTATATACCGATTTTCATTAAATTATGTTAACCCATTTTCTCGTGGCTCGGCGTTGATACTTAGCAACAAAAATACAAATTCATAAATATCTGTGTTATCATAGCCGGTACGGTAAAAATGTATAAGGCATAAATGGTCGGAAATTTAATTCTCTATAACTTTGGTTATGTAGTATTTATCGATACAACTAATAATATTGTACCCGATGCATTTACTGGACGTATTAAAAATGGCGCCTACGGAAGGTAGAGGCCAGCCAAGGCAAAGAAATGTATAATCGGATATCGATATTGATGTATGCTAGGAGGCCATGACTAACTTAAACCTACGACTATGAAGGCGGTGTACAATGGTGTAGAATCAATAGAATTGTTTTTAAAAAAATAAGAAGGATCAAACAGATTATTATAAAAACTGACTTAAAAAATTGACGTGGTGAAGACAAGACGTTCCGAACATTACTCTCAGAAATAAGCGAGATTGGCAATATTTAGCGTAAAGTATTAAGCTGAGAAGAAGGAAATATTGAGCGAATCGAATAGATAAACGTCGAAATACTATAAAAAAGGAATAAAATCCTGAAGCTTTGAAAAGTACGTCAAGATATTTAGACGCAAAATCGTTTGAAAACCAGAACTTGATTGAGACGTGAGAGCTCGAGATTGAGCCACATTTAGTAAAAATAGTCACAAGGACAACCTAAAATAAGAAGCAATCACCATAAATATATATATTCTACGCAGAACCATGACGAATTTATATATTTCAGAATCAACGCATATTGTCTACTGTGTTGCTGAACAGATGATGGCTTGCTAAATCGGCATAGACCAACCTGGAGGGAGATGTCATCCTGGCCGTTAAAACCACCCGACCCGTGTGGAGGAGGTCACTCTACCTGAAATACCAGTGGTGGAGATCCTGACCAGTTCCCGATCCAAGGACTACGATCACACCGAGGAGCAACTAAGGCCCGAGATATTGAATGGCGAGCTAAGTAATAGTATTAAATAGTATAATTTCTTATGTAGAGTATTACCAGTATATACAATAGATCTGAATAGCCTAAGCGTGAGATAATTAAGTGTGCTGTGAATATGAGAAAGTGCAGTGTGAAATATTTAAGACGATATTTTATCACGGAATGGTAACGTGTTTACTACATTATTTTATCCAAGTATGAAGGAATACGATTTAAAAATACGACATAGTGTAACAGCTGTTTTCAAAGAATCCCGGTTAGTTAGAAAGATCCATGAGTGATGTAGTACTAGTCAAACCCAGTTACGTCATAGAGGGACGCATGTCGAATTGATTAAGATAAGT